>NC_137828.1:46846914-46909414 GCF_963921795.1 Nannobrachium achirus
CATGCACTTGTTTCTGTTAACGCTGGCAATCAAAAATGAATGCTGCTTTGATGTACTCTGCGCTAAAGTTTTTTTGTGCGCTGACCGAAAACTATGCTTCATATATCTATGGTCAATACAAATATATTCTAAATTCAATCCAAGAGTTGTCTGACTGAAATGCCTATACTAGAGTTGTAGTCACTTTAGTTGCTCAGAAATGTGTGTGCGCTTGTGTGTGTGTGTGTGTGTGTGTGTGTGTGTGTGTGTGTGTGTGTGTGTGTGTGTGTGTGTGTGTGTGTGTGTGTGTGTTTGTGTGTGTGTGTGTGTGTGCGCGTGTGTGTGTGTTTGTGCATAAATATTCTCTGGACCAAAGAGAGTGCAGTGAGTGTGATCAGTATGTAAAGCCCCTATCATAGTAGGCACCGCGGTGAAAAGCTATCCACCGCGGTGTAGTCTTTTCAAGTCATAAAACTACAACATTGCGTCATTACTCGCAGTGAAGAGCTTTCCACCGTGAGTCCCGAGTCCCGACACATCTCTCTGTTTTTACTATCAGACAGATCGACCCATCACCCCGTTCACTGATTGGTCGATCACAGTGATATCCTGCACATATCAGTCACAGTGATAGTACTTAACCGTGACTGACTATGATGGCCTCCACTTATTTTCTCACTTTAGGTGGATAGCTTTACACCTAAAATTTGCGGTAAATAGCTCTTCACCCTGGACTCTGATAGAGGCTTTAGTACTCCACAGACACAGGCAATATCAACTTTATTGCTCTGCCCTTAACAGGAATGGTTTGGAAATGTGTATTATACCTAGCCTGATAAATCAGTCCGCACATCACCACCCCCTGTTGGTGGGTGAAACGAAGTGTGTGATAGAGTCTGACGCTTGCAGTCAGGCTATATTATACCTACATTTGAATGTGGGCGTCTGAAGACTGGTCTGGCGGCCAGTTTACACGGACATGGCTTGCTTTACATGGTCTGAGAAATACACAGACGTATGTTAAACGTTCTAGCACTAAACAAGTATGTTTTCCTGTAGTTGCATGTTTATGCAAGCTGTTAATGGTAGTGTAAGATAGCCTAGCACAAATGCAAACAAGATAGGGCCACGATGGGAGATCATTATTTACTAGAAACATGCAATTCTGGCCTGGGCCACAGGGTAGTGGTCCCTCCAGCCACCTAGGCTGGCAATCCAGCCTAGCCTTGTAGCGTCGCAGGTTGGAATCCCAATCCTGACGACCTTCGCTGCGTGTCACCCCCCCATCTCTCTCCCTGTTTCCTGTCAGCTTACCATACATATATCAATAAAGGCAGAAAAAGTCAAAAAAATATCTTAAAAAATAAATAAAATAAACATTCTGGGAAATTGCAAGTGTGGTTGCCAGTCACCAGGAATCCACTGGAAAAGGATTCCGTCTTACCATTGTTCCCTTTGATGCCCATATTATGGATATCTCTGTTTCCGTCAGTCCTTGTTCCCATTTGAGCTGTGCATTCCGTCCTTGTCCCTTTTATGCCCATATATGAAGATCCCTGATGCCATCAATATTAAGCCCATATATGGACATACTGTATCAATCTCATGTGGTCTATGATGTCAGAAATCTATGATGTCATCTCCATATTTGGGAAAAGTTACATTTTAGCATTTTCACATTCAATTCAATGGAGAAACGTATACATTAACATAAATTAAACTATATAACGTATCTCTTAGCAAAATGCACACAAAGGAGTCACGATGAAGCCGGTTGATTTGACATATGGCCCAAGTGCGTGCCAACATAACTGTGGGAGGAGTGGCGCTGCAAAATAAAGAGTAAAGTATATAAAAAGAATAAAGTTGGACAAGTTCTATAGTCTAGTAAAGTTGCCCTGTTAGGGCAACCACACTAACTATATATCTGCCTTTCCCTTGTGTCTGTACTACTTTCTGTGTACTTTCTGTCACCTTGACTTATTCAAATTAAACCTATTGTGACTAGTAGAGTTAAACACTGAGACTGAATTGGACCTATCATCTAAAGAGACATTATATTGCCAATTCCATTATTAGATAGATTATTGAAGTAACATGTATTTATGTTGCATTACCTTTACTTGAAAATCAATATTTTAGAAGTCAGTAACTGTTTTATAAGGTCATAAGCCATTTGCCTTTTTTTATTTACCAACATACCCTTGACTGTCCTTGAGGGCTTCAGCTTGCATAACAGATTTGTGGAGAAATTACATTTGTCGGTTAATATAACTTGGTGGCCATGACATGAGGTTCTGTGGGTCAGAACTGGTGGTCCCTTGGAGATGTGTGTCTCCATGTTGTTTTGCCACATGTCCACAGGGGGGACACGACATCTGCATTCTGCACCCAAACGACTGGGAACAAACTATGTTTGAAAGTGCACTCTCTTCTCTTCTCTTCTCTTCTCTTCTCTTCTCTTCAATCCATATTCTCTTCATATTTGCATTTTCCTCTCCTCCCATCTCCTCTCAGGCCCACTTCAGGGTGATGGTGCAGACTGTGCACTGTGACACATGTGAGAGCCAGGCTTTTGCTGCCATCTTCAAATGTTGCCATTTAAAGTTCTTCACCTCCTGCAGCTCTATGAACATCTGAGCGCTGTCGCTATTGAGAGAGAGAGAGAGAGAGAGAGAGAGAGAGAGAGAGAGAGAGAGAGAGAGAGAGAGAGAGAGAGAGAGAGAGAGAGAACACACACACACTGTTGGTGTTGACGATAAAGTAAGAGGCCTGCATGGAGTGCGGATACTAGTGTATATATAATCAGCAGTTCTGGTTCATCTCTATTATTTCCTTTTGTGTGAAATGCAACAAGATATTGCAATGCATACTAGCCAAACGGTTGTTGCTAATGTATGATTAATTCAAATTAGTATTTAGGATGACTGCTTTTATTGGATGATGAATAGAGCCTGCTGAGAGCAAAATCACTCTTGATTGTCATCCTTTGCGTTTGTATAAGAGAGTGCTTTCTGCTGTGCGCCTGTGTGCGTGAGTCAGTCAGTAGTCATTTCCAAGACAAATTGTTCTGTTTATTGTCAGTACTATACCCTGACGGGAAAGAAATGATGACTTGATCTAGTGTCAGGTCAGAGAGAGAGAGAGAGAGAGAGAGAGAGAGAGAGAGAGAGAGAGAGAGAGAGAGAGAGAGAGAGAGAGAGAGAGAGAGAGAGAGAGAGAGAGAGAGAGAGAGAGAGAGAGAGAGAGAGAGAGAGAGAGAGAGAGAGAGAGAGTTATCAAAGATGCCCTTGAATGTAGCAGTCAGCGGCTCTGGTCATATAAATCAAGACTACACCTTCTAATTATGTCCTCTGTTCACATATAAACACATTGGCCCTTGTTCAAAAAGCTCATACATTTCTACAATATTTTAAAGATTTGTTTTGGGGCTTTTATGCCTTTATTAATAGGACAGTAGACTGACCGGAAATGGCGAGAGAGACGGGGAGTGACATGCAACAATTGGTTCCTCAGGGTGGATCTCTGGCACTTTCTTTGAGTGTGAGTGTGTGTGTGTGTGTGTGTGTGTGTGTGTGTGTGTGTGTGTGTGTGTGTGTGTGTGTGTGTGTGTGTGTGTGTGTGTGTCTGTGTCTGTGTGTGTGTGTGTGTGTGTGTGTGTGTGTGTGTGTGTGTGTGTACGTGGGTGTGTGCGTGTGTGTTTGTTTGTGCATAAATATTCTCTGGACCAAAGAGAGAGTTGAGAGTGTTATTGTAACAGCAGCTGTTTTTGAAGTGTCAGACAGAGGCTCAATCTTCCTCTGGGTATGAGTCATGAGTAACATTTGCGGACCATAATTACCTTCAACAGTCTGCCCTCTCAAAAGTCTGTCACTTTCGAGAGGGAAATGGACTGTCATTTGGCTATTGTGTGAAAACAGTACAATTGGTTGTCGAATGAACATTCAATTGAATTGATCTATTTAACATAGAAAACAATGGCACAAACTGAATTAACTCAAACATGAACCAAAAAGTAAAAAGTCACTAACAACTAACAACTTAAGGCACTTACTCATTTTGTCAATGACACACACTGGACTAATAGAAAGAAAACCACACCTTCCCTGGAGGCATACAGAACCAATTGAAGTCCTCTTCGCTCCCATTGGCTTGGTTGGACAAAAATCCGCCCTCTCCATCCACTACCATAACATGTTTTTTGTTTTGTATTACCCAGGGGGCAAACCAGCCTTTTTGAGCGGTGGTTACACCGTCTCCTATACGTGGCCGTGTGTGTATGCGTGTGTGTGTGTGTGCGTGTGTGTCTGTATGTAGCCTGCAGTACCTTTTATGACCACACATGTTAAGGGAGGGGCGCCGTTGTTCAGGCCAGGCCAGACCAGGCACACACACACACACACGCACACACACACACACACACACACACACACACACACACACACACACACACACACACACACACACACAGGGGGGAAGGGGGGGGGGGGGGGTAAACCACCGCTCAGTTCACACGGGTGTGATTTTTTAGGAAACCTGCATTTGCCCCGACATAAAAGGTTGTCCACCAGAAATATTATCTATGACCCTGTAGGATCACAACCTATATGGACAACCCGGTCAATTTGTACGGCAAAGTTCCAATATGGCCGCCTCAATATTAGCCCCTATTAGTTTTAATGGGGGGTGAATAGGGAAAAATTTTAAACTGAGGGATATTTCCACAAAACTTCACAGGTTGATCAATGGTATACATATGAACATTTTTTGTATTGCAAGTTTCCATGAAATCCAATATGGCCGCCACAATATGGCCGCCATAATGTAAGGACCCAGAAAATAGGTTTTGCCTCTAACTTCTGAACCAGATGAGCTAGAAACGCAAACTTGGTGTCTATTTCATGGTGTCTGACCATGGGAGACTCAATGGAATAGCTAATTTTATTATTGGGTGTGTCTGGACCTTTATTGTGCATATTTGCAAGATGGTGGATTCCCAAAATAGAGCTTTAACATAATTTCTACCATGATTGTTGACTGCTTTTGCAAATACAAGCAATATGAATCCATTTGCTAAGATTTATGGCACAGAAGGGACTTATGAATGAATAAGGGATAATGTCCGCACACGTATAATGCTCTCCGCTCTCCCGACACCCCAAGTAGCATGCAATTCCCTTCTTCGCACATGAACAGTTTTTCTGGCAGCCTTTGATACAGCTACATGATATTGCCTTGTCCATTGATATAGGCCAGGCTGGCTCTGTAGATGGACAGGGGACTGCCTTCCCATGGCGGCAGCATGATATAGGCATCTATATCATGCTGCCACCCACCTCCTAGACCTTCCAGAGCTGTGGGTGAGAACAGAGCAGGATGCATATCTTCCTATCCATCACATGGTCTCAGCCCTTGGACTCGCACAGTGTCGTGCCCTGCCCTTTATTCACAGCCTGAGTGGCTGAGTGGCTAGATCTCCCTGCACTTCAGGAGTTTGGTGAAAATTCCTCTTATTCCCTCTCAGAGGATGTCAAGAATCAGGCTAGAGACCTCACAATAGCTGTATATGCATCAAAAGCTGACCATTCGGAGGACTTTGACCTGGCAAAGCTGAGAGTGTACAAGTTCCTAAATAACCGATCAACCCTGTTGAAGCTGCTGCCACCTACAGAAAATGCCTTTGGCCTGCACCTGAAAAGAGCTGCTCTTGCAGCCATAATAGATAAAACTGCACACATCGTGAAGCCAGACATCCCTTGCTTCACTGAATATGGATGGTCTCTCAGTGATGGGAAGGCAGTCCCCTGTACATCTACAGAGCCAGCCTGGCCTATATCAATGGACAAGGCAATATCATGTAGCTGTATCAAAGGCTGCCAGAAAAACTGTTCATGTGCCATCCATCCATCCATCCATCCATCTTCAACCGCTTATCCTGAATCGGGTCGCGGGGGTAACAGTTCCAACTGAGACTTCCAGATTTCCTTATCCTGTGCAACTTCCTCCACTCCCTCTGGGAGTATACCGAGGCGTTCCCAGGCCAGTCTGGAGATATAATCCTTCCATCTGGTCTTAGGTCTGCCACGGGGTCTCCTCCCAGTGGGACGTGCATCGAGGACCTTCCTAGGAAGGCGCTCGGGGGGCATCCGTACTAGATGCCCGAACCACCTAAGCTGACTCCTTTCCAAGTGAAGGAGCAGCGGTTCTACTCCAAGTCTCTCTCGGGTGATTGAACTTCATGTGCGAAGAAGGGAATTGCATGCTACTTGGGGTGTCGTTGCCAAGGACTGGAGACAAGATGCAGCAGGATAGGTACACATGACAGTGATAGTGACTAGCAATTATTTGCATTATAATGCAGCCTGTTTTAATCATGTGTTCATTATAATTTCCCTGAAGCTGAAGTTGTTGGAAAGCATGTGCATGTCTATGTGTGAAAGACCCAAAAAATTTTCCCTATTCACCCCCCATTAAAACTAATAGGGGCTAATATTGAGGCAGCCATATTGGAACTTTGCCGTACAAATTGACCGGGTTGTCCATATAGGTTGTGATCCTACTGGGTCATAGATAATATTTCTGGTGGACAACCTTTTATGTCGGGGCAAATGCAGCACACCTTCCTTTGCCCCCTGGGTAGGCCTATATTGTTTTTTTACTCAGCATAAATAAACAAACCGGAACCAGCGTGGAACAAGGTGTAAGAAGCATGCTCTTTGGTCGCTCAAGGACCAATTAGAAAGCTGACAATGAGTCATGACAGGGCGAGCTTTAGGAGGCTCAGCAGCCTGGCAACGGGTATCATAATTCACGGTGACACTTCAATGGCTTTTTTTAAATGATTTTCTCCTATCCTCGTTTACATGCTTCGTCTTTCTCCCTGTCCCTCGCTGTCGTTCGCCTCGTCTCACCGTGTCACATTCTTGTCTGCGTGTCTCTCATTCTCTGGAACTCTTTCTGTCGGGTTTGACACGCTCTGTTCCATTGTGGAGATTGTGCCGTTCTTCTCTACACACCATTCATTACATCTACAGTACACTCCTCCTCTCTCTGCCTCTCTTTCTCTGCTGACAGTGAGATGATAATAAACTGAGAGAAATGTTGTACTTCCCTCTCAGATACTGCCCTATTCATTCCATCTCATTCAATGTGGGTGCTTCGGCAACCCCGACCACAGTACAATTTATATATAGTAGGCTGCTCAAATGTGTTTGTGTGGCATTTTCTAAATGAGTTGTCAAGGATTCCAACCAAGCAATCATGCTTTGCAGTGGTGTAAAGTAACAAAGTACATTTACTTAAGTACTGTACTTAAGTACACTTTTGAGGTATTTATACTTTACTTGAGTATTTCCAATTTCCAATACTTTTACTTCTATTCCACTACATCTTGGATCCAAATATTGTACTTTTACTCCAATACATTTATTTGAAAAATGTATAGTTACTAGTTACTTTGCAGGTAAAAATTATAATATTATAAAACATACATAATAGGCCGCAGTGAAATGTTATGGCAGTGGCATGCTCCACAGACTATGCCAACTGTTACACTTTATTAAGATAATATTAATAATGATAATAATAACAATAATAATTCTATAAATGTGTTTAATCTCTGTGTGCGAGTGTCTGTCCGAACGGTCCGACCAGTTGTGCAGCGCTGTGAGCTTGTAGATCTGCTATTTTCAGCATGCAACCAATTGCAACCAATCTACCTTTTCAACACCATCAAGGCCCGCCAAAATATTTTTTGACGACAAAATCAACTGTAGATTTAGTCGACTAAAATCTTATGATATTTAGTCGACTAAAACTAAAATGTATTTCATTCAAAAGACTATCTATGACCAAAACTAAAATTTGCTGTCAAAATCAAAACTGCATGTTCCTCAGTCGCTAGCATCAAACGAGCAGAAGGTGGCAGGAAGTGGTACGGGGAGAGTGAAGTGAGCTGGAGTCTGCACTCTCTCTCACTCTCATGCATGCACGCACGAACAGAAACACGAACGCACATGCACGCGCGCACACACGCACGCACGCACGCATACACACACACACACACACACACACTCACACAAAAAGCATGTGGCAGAGACCCTCCCTGGGGAGCCAATCAGTGTTTAAAGTCAGTCTAGCTGACTCCTGCATCATACTGGTCATAACGCGCGCACACACACGCACACGCACGCACGCACGCGCGCACGCACGCACGCACGCACGCACACACACACACACACACACACACACACACACACACACACACACACACACACACACACACACATACAAGCACGCGCGCGCACGTCGCACACACACCAATGCAGGCCCCAGGGAACCAGTTAGTATTTTAGCACCAAAACCACATTGTTAAATCCAAACAGTTTCCCCACCCAACAAAGTGCTATTATTTATTTCTGTACCTCATGCTTCCTCTGATAGCATTTACATAAGAATTCGTACAGTATGATTTATTTATCACTCATGCCCTATTTTTCAAAACTCCAACCTCAAAAAAAGGTTGGAAATGTTATTCTCATATGTTTGCCTATGACGTCAAGGTGAGAATAGGGAAGCCAAGCTTTACAATTAGCTCTGGGTTGCCGATTTTAGCCACCTTTAAAGGGTTTGACACAGAATTGTTTATTTTGGACAAAATGTGTAATAATAATATGTATCCATATACATTCAATATATTTATGCCCATACTGTACATGGAGATCCCTATCTGAACCAGCCACACAGATATGGGCCATGCCTTTGCCATCTGGCCAGTGATATATATCGATGACATCAGAGCATGATGTCAGAGCGACAAACCCATAGAACCAAGCTGCGACATTTCTCATGGTATACTGCAACCATCGGTCGAAACGACCTTCGGTCGCAATGATAAATTGGTTAAACTAGTAAGACGCCTCAATGAATTACTAGGGTGCGTCAAACGCCTCCATCTTTAACGGCACTTGAAGCCTCGATCAGAGTCGGCTTCGCGTCTTTTTGAGTCATAAAACTACAACGTTACGTCATTCCTCGCGGTGAAGAGCTTTCCACCGCAAGTCCCGACACATCTCTCTGTTTTTACTTTCAGACAGATAGGCTCTTCCCCCCTTTCACTGATTGGTCGATCTAGACCAGTCAGTCACGGTGAATAGGACTCCACCGTGACGGACTATGATGGCCTTCACTTATTTTCTGACTTGAGGTGGAAAGCTTTCCACCTAAAATTTGCGGTGGATAGCTCTTCACCGCAGACTCTGATCGAGGCTTAAGAGAGCCATGTGCGTCTTTTGAGGATCGTGGCGACACATAATATCCTATGATATTATTGGTGAAAAGGTTAGTGAAAAACTCTCTGAAACCTGGCAGTGGCGGATAGACAATGTTTTAACTCTGACAATTAAAGGGTTTAACTTGTTAGTATGCTGACTGTTTGACTCGGGACCTGTGACCATGGGTGATACCTCCTGTTTACTGTGATCTTCTACTCCCTGTCTTTTTGCAATGTTTTTGCCATATCCAGAAAGGGCCTCAAAATCGTCTCCAAGATTGGCCACAACAGCCACCACTGCCAGCATTGTTACATCAATGTCTGGTCTGGCCCAAGCAGCTCTATCCCTCTTGGCTTGCCTGGGATCAGTGTAAAACCTTCCTGCCTGGAGGGACACCGACTCCTATGACAGACGTTGCAGTCCAGGGATCAGTTCTGGAGTTCTGACTTGTAGGCCTCATCTGATAAAGAGTTTCATATTCCTCTAGGAGAGGCCACGGTGTATAGTCACCAAGCCGCGTTTCCATGATGGCTGTATATCGCCTCCAGCGACGGGGCTCCCATTCGAGGCTGCCAGACGCCCGTATCCATTCATTAGGGCAACAAATGGCTCAAGGCGGGGCGGGGCGGGGCGATTCATCACGCCAAGGCTTCCCGTAGGACGTATCCAGGCCCGTCAAGCTCCACTTGCTATTAGCCGAGACACAGGGTTGTTATTCACTTGGCCCAGCTGCAATTTAGATAGAATTTATCATCATTTCTACAGGAAAAACTCAATAAAACTGTGTGTGTGTGTGTGTGTGTGTGTGTGTGTGTGTGTGTGTGTGTGTGTGTGTGTGCGTGCGTGCGTGCGTGCGTGTGTGTGTGTGTGTGTGTGTGTGTGTGTGTGTGTGTGTGTGTGTGTGTGTTGTGTGAGCGCACGTGCATGTGTGTGCGCGCACATGGTTCTGAGCCCGGCCCGGCCCTGGTGAGGAGCACACAACACACTGACTGACACTTGAACACAGCGACACTCACTCTCGACCCACGCCACTTCTCTCTGCTCTCCGTTCCAGACAGTGAATATTTATGCGCGAGACCGTGTATGCAAAATGACACAATGTTCTCTGAAACTGGTCAATTCATCAGTGTTCACTCGATGTGGATTGTAAGTTAGCACCTTGGCCGTGATGATGGACGTTTCTGATTATTCTCCTCAGGCGTGCAACTGCAAGTGTGAATATGAATTTGAATGAATCATTCCAGTCTGTGTTTTTGCATTCACGTGGGCTTCTGTGTGTCTGTGTGTGTGTGTGTGTGTGTGTGCGTGTGTGTGTGTGTGTGTGTGTGTGTGTGTGCGCGTGCGTGCGTGCGCGCGTGCACACGCGTGTGTGTGTGTGTGCACGCGTGTGCGTGTGTGTTTGGTTCTGATCTGGGTCTGATTCTTTCCTTGAAGTATGTCTCTGTTTCGGTTGTGGTGCATGTGCAGTCGCGCACATACAGTATATGTATATATATGTATATATATATATATATATACATGACCACATACAAAACAAACAAAACAAAAACAAAACTGAGGATATGATGATTTGACAGAACAAAAGACAAAGAGAAGGAATAATAATGAACTTGTAGGCAATTTGTGCAAGGGGAAGCAAAATAAAATGTATTTTAATTATGAAAATCTAATATAAATAATATATAAAAAGAAACAGCAACAACTACTGTACACCAAAACAAACCCTAACAATTATCCATGACCCCTATACCCACCCACACCCTGCAGAGGGGACTGGGAGTAGAATAAATCAGTGAATTCCTGCAAATAAGAAAATAAACAAATTGTTTTAATAATAGTCATAACAGTGTGGAATAAAATAAATTCAAAAATTAAAAGAATATAGGGGGGACTGTTAATCCACATACTGTAGATTGTGGTTAAGGAGTTAATGTACAAGAGGTCCCAGGCAGTGGTGGAAAAAGTACTCAAATGTTTTACTCAATACTGCAATGTACAGTAGATATACTCTGGTACAAGTAAAGGTCCAGAATTCAAACTGTACTTGAGTAAAAGTACAAAAGTATTGGTATAAAAATGTACTTAAAGTTCCAAAAGTAGAAAGTACTCGTTATGCAGAATGTCCCATTTGAAGTTTTCAAATGTATACAAATCTTTTGAAAATAGCAGATCTACAAGCTCACAAAGCGTTGCATCGCAAAACACATTGTGAGCTTGTAGATAGGCCATTTTCAGATGGTCGAAATGTATATGACTGAAGTGGTTCATATATGTTTTGTAATAAAAATCCAAATCTACTAAGTAATTAGTAACTAACTAAAGTTTTCAAATAAATTTAGTGGAGTACAATATTTGGATCTTAGATGTAGTGGAGTAGATTTAAAAGTATTGGAAATTGGAAATAATCAAGTAAAGTACAAAAATACCTCAAAATTGTGCTTAAGTACAGTACTTAAGTAAATAGTTACTTTACACCACTGTTCCTAGGTTCAGTAGAAGTTTTTCAACAAATGGCAGTAGTCCTAATAGTGAGTCTGACACACCGGAAATCGTCACAACGTGTCACAACATGCCATGCTGGCTTGTGGAAATGGGGCTTAAGTGGTAACTTATTTTTCGCCACCCCTTTTTTCTTTCTGAAACTATGCGTCTAATGGCCACCTTTTCTGGTGCACACGTCTCTTTCTACCTTCTTTCATGTTTGTCTAAATGACCCCCTGATGGCTCTGAACTCTGAAGACAGCCGGATATTTCCACTAGTGCAGGGGTCTTCAATGTTTTCAGGCCAAGGACCCCTTAGTTGACAGAGAGAAGAAGCAGGGACCCCCACAACCTTTTCATAGATTCCATATAGTTTCATTGTTTGACATTGTTTCGATCATCAGTGTTTTTTGGATTCATGTCAATGTGTGTTTTCAGATATTTAACCACTTGAACCGTCAATACTTAATAAACTTGACCTTTCACTCTGTACTTAGTCTGCTCTTTTCCCCCTCTATACCTAACCTCTTTGCCGAAAATAGCCGATCTACAAGCTCACAACAAGGCCGTTGTGAGCTTGTAGATCTGCTATGTTTGGCTAAAGTTCTCAGAATATGGACGAAAAGGTTCAAATCGTTAATAGAAAACAGGAGAAAATAAGTTTCTATCACTCAAAGATTTTGAGGACCCCCTGTAGACCCCTGCACTAGTGGTTCTCAAATGACTTTGCAAGGACCCCCTTAACTGTTATGGTCATTCAGGGCTAGCTCTTTGTGTTTCTGGTAATATTATTGTCCACTCATTTTGTATGTCTGTTGCAAAAATTTAATTTTGAACAAATTATCCACCACAAGCCAGCATGGCGTTGACCCCTGACTGGAAGTCAAAGTTCAGAGGTATTATATTGCCTTTTGTAAGCCTAAATATTTTATTTAATTTCATGAATTAATGTCTTTAGTTTCCAAAACTTAACCTGAAGCAAAATGACATTAAAACTATATACTGCATTTTTTTGTACTAATCGTGAGTCATATCGTTATCAAGGTATTCAACAATGTTATCAAATATTACATGCTTTCCTAATATCATGTAGGCTTAAATGGTAGTATGCTCATACAAATTGTTAAGGCAGGTGTTAAGATTGACATCCATTGACAGTGATTTTAGGTCACTTTAGGACCTAAACTGACCTAAAATGTGCTCGGCGGCACACTGCCCTTGGCCGCCTCTCCATCTACACTTCCAGGGCTGACTTAGGGGCCCAGCACGTCCCTGAGACGTTCCTTCACGCCAGCCAGTAAAACCTCTAATGAAAAGAACCAGTTATAAAGCATGGCTCATATATAGGGCACACACTCATCACTGTGTCATCCTGTCTGTCTGTCTAAGATGATTATCATCTTAGAATAATAAAAGACAGCGGTGGAAGAAGTACTTCTGTTTCTGTTTCTTTTTTTTTTTTGCTAAATTTTTATCCCACGATTTTGAACTGAGCTCATGCTCCTTCAATGCATGAGGAGTGAGCAGACCCATTTGTCTATTCTGCTTGAATCCTAACTACGGTATGTTTTTAATGAATAATGTGTAATTTTGTCCAATCTGTATGGCATGTTAATCCAATAATATAACTTGGGGTGGTTGTATTTTGTCTCCTTGCTCTTCTACTGAGACATTTAGATTGTGTCAAAGGTCATGATTCACCTAGACAGAGGATCTGACACGAAGTTTGACCTGATGGTCAAGATTACATTTATCCTCTGAGCAAGTAGGCAGGCTCTAATAGCTCAATGGTACAAATATCAGCACTTGCGTGGGAGGGGAATCAAATCGGGGTAGATACCACAATGTATAAATACTCTTTTACAAGTAAAATACATTTTTAACTTGAATAAAATTACAATGGTTTTGGCATTGAAATATACAAGTAGGCTACCTACTCATTATGCAGAATTGAGAAGTTTCAAGTTTTCAAATGTTGTCAACTCAAAATCCTTCATAAATAGTCAATCTACAACCTCACAATGCACTGCATTATGAAGTAACAACAGGAAGTCAATGCAAGGAGGCCAGGACTGGAGTTATGTGACACCTTCGGCTGGTTAACAGTCTGGCAGCGTTTTGGATTAATTACAGGCGGTCTGTGGATGCTTTACTGAGGCAGGTGAAAAGTGAGTTGCAATAGTCCAGATGAGAGGATACAAAAGCATTAATAATCATCTCTAACTCATTGTGTGAGACAATGGACCTGAGTTGAACTATGTTCCTGAGGTGGAAAAAGCATGTGCGGGTCACCGACTTGACACACTCATACTGTACATGTAGTCACCGACTATGTCTGTATAAAGGTGCATAGTTTTATCAAACATGATTCCAAGGGTCCTAAGACTGGCGGGGCGGGCATTAGTTTTAAGGGACCCTATGCAGTCAGCCACCTTAGCAGTGATACTGCCGGAGGCAACAACGAGTACTTCAGTTTTTAGCCTTGTTAAGCTGCAGAAAGTCATTAATTAGGCATTTATGCCAGCAACGAAGATGGACGAGAATAGGCATACTTTACTTGAGTATTTCCATTTTTTTATGTACTACCTTTCTCGTGTGAAATGGCACAACATACCCCCACAAAAAGACCACCCCAAAAATCGTCGTGTGCGCTCTGCGCGCGCATATACTGTATGTGCCCTTTTCTGGGGTTTAGCACCTGCCCTTCAGTGCTCTCTGCACGGCCCTGCTGCATGATATTAGGAAAGCATGCGGTAGTTGATAACATTGTTGAATACCTCGATATAACGATATGACTCACGATAAGTACAAAAAAATGCAGTATATAGTTTTATTGTCATTTTGCTTCAGGTTACGTTTTGGAAACTAAAGACATCAATTCAAGAAATCAAAACAAATATCTAGCCTTACAAAAGGCAATACTAGAAAAGAAAATTTCTAAGAAATTTTAAGTGTGCCTGCAGCTCGCTAAGTGTGTGCAACCTTGTATAGCAGTTGATGTTAGCATTAGCATTTTGCATTAACATTAAAATCATTTTTAGAATTTTTTACTTCAGCATTTTTATCATTAGCTTTAACATTAACATTTTTTTTAGCATTAGCATTATCATTGTTTTTTTTCCTTTAAAATTTAGGCATTTGTTAGCATAAGCATTTGTTAGCATTAGCATTAGCATTTTTAGCATTAGCATGTGTTAGCATTTGCATGTGTTAGCATTAACATATTTGTTAGCGTTAGCATTTGTTAGCATTAGCATTAGCATTTGTTAGCATTAGCATGTATTAGCATTAGCATTTGTTAGCATTAGCATTAGCATTTATTAGCATTAGCATGTATTAGCATAGCATTTGTTAGCATTAGCATTAGTTAGCATTAGCATGTATTAGCATTAGCATTTGTTAGCATTAGCATTAGCATGTATTAGCATTAGCAGTTGTTAGCATTAGCATTTTTTAGCATTAGCATGCGTTAGCATTAGCATTAGCATTTGTCAACATTAGCATTTGTTAGCATTAGCATTTGTTAGCATTAGCATGTGTTAGCATTAGCATTAGTATTTGTTAGCATTAGCATTAGCATTTTTAGCATTAGCATGTGTTAGCATTAGCATGTGTTAGCATTAGCATGTGTTAACATTAGCATTTGTTAGCATTAGCATTAGCATTAGCATTAGCGGTTAGCCGTTGGGACTGTGGGACTACCCATCGAGTTTGTGACCATTAACGTGTTGGGAAGTGGAGACATGGCTGTTTAAAGCCCAGCCAATAGGAAGGCAGAGGGGGCGGGGCTTAAGCATTTACAGATAGTTCCTATTTGCCATGTAAGTACACACAGCGAGTTTCGAGACGGTACCATGCTGCAAACTGGAGATAAAGCTGTTTAAAGCTAAGCCAATAGGAAGATAGGGGCGGGGCTTAAGAGGGGGCGAGGCTTAAGTAATAAGTCCCTATTGGCCGTTTAAGTCCAGCCACCAAGTTTCAAGACGGTACCATGCTGTGAACTGGAGTAGTGGCTGTTTAAATCCCAGCCAATAGGAATACAGAGGGGGCGGGGCTTAATGAATTACAGCTCATCCCTATTGGCCGGAAAAAGACCAAAGTTGTGTGTGCATTTTAAAGTTTAAATCACGTTGCTAGGCAAAAGTATGGCAGAGTTATGTGGCGCCAAAGTTTCTGGGTTTTTTTCAGAGTCCCCCATTCAAAGTCAATGGGGGTTTTTGCGCATAGTTTTTTATGAATTACGTTGCCATGGTAACGCGGATCGGAAAGAAAAGTAATAGCACATCATTCCCGGCCGAGCCGCACATTTTGATGTATATATTGCGGGGGTGGCGTAAATCGTGCGGCAGTTATTACGTGCTGAAATTCCCCCATTCTAAGTCAATGGGGTTTTTGGGCGTTGTTTTTTGCGAATTACGTCGCAATCGTAACGCGGATCGGAAAGATAAGTAATAGCACACCATTCCCGGCCGAGCCGCACGTTTTGATGTATATATTGCGGCGGTGGCGTAAATCGTGCGGCAGTTATTACGTGCCGAAATTTGCAAGAACGTTACTTACTTACTTACTTAAGTATGGCGGATTACAATAAGTGTTTTGCCATTGCATTGCATGGCAGGCACACTTAATAATACCTCTGAACTTTGACTTTCAGTCAGGGGTCAATGGCATGCTGGCTTGTGGTGGACAATTTTGTCACAGACATACAAAATTAGCGGACAATAATATTACCATAAACAAAAAAAGAGCTAGCCCTGAATGACCACTCTGAGAGTGTACAGATGGAACCAAATGGAGCCATTTGGTTCCATTCGTACACTCTCAGAGTTAAGGGGGTCCTTGCAAAGTCATTTGAGAACCACTAGTGGAAGCATCCGGCTGTCTCTGCTTTTCCTGATTGCTTTGAGAAGTTCAACTTCAGAGCCATCAGGGGGTAGTTTAGAAAAAAATAAAAAAAAACATGAAAGATGTCAAAGTGTAAAAAGGTGGCAATCAGAGGCGTAATTTCAGAAAGAAAAAAGGGGTGGCGAAAAATAAGTTACCACTTAAGCCCCATTTCCACAAGCCAGCATGGCATGTTGTGACAGGACTCAGGACTTGATTTTGAAGTCAACGTGGTCGAGATAGGAATGGTGGGGGCGAAGGCTGCTTTATCATGGGCAGGCAAGCCACATCACTCCTCTGAATGAGTTTAAAAGGCCAGCCCTTGACCCAGTACATTTACAGAACACATTGCTCGTTCCTGTGGGAAAAATCTCTGTTCAACAGCGTGAACTTTGGGTCCTTTTGATTTTTTTGCTCCAACATGCCGGGCAATGACACAAGAAGCGATGAAGATGAGCGTGAAGATAACTTTTGGGAAATCTTCTCAAGCTTTGGACGTCTAATAGGGTTCATCGTCCTCTTTTTGGCTTTGTTTGCGTTCTATATTGCAATAAATTGCCTCCTGTATTTGGCTTTAAATTGCGGAAATACCAAGAAAGCTCAAATGGTCAAAAGGTTTTGTACCTATGTTTGACAATTTTATGATTGCATGCCAGATGACTTGGAACGTTACATTTTCATCTGCCACAAAATCCACTACCTCAGGATCGCCAGGACTCGTTATATCCGCTGTGCTCTGGGCGTGATCTGGACCATAGTTGTGTTTCTGAACACTTATCATCAATTGCTCATCTACTACAAGTTTGACTTTGTTGACAAGCCCCTGGACACGCTGGTGTGTGACCGGCTGACCTCTGCAGACATGTGGCTTCTTCGTGTTCCGCCCGGTTGCATCCTTCTTCTGTTTGTCATTGGCATCTTCGCCTGCAATTTGCTGATCCTTCGAGCGGCACTCAAGGAGTGTCTGACTGGAGGACTCACATGACGATTATTATTATCATTTTATGATAATAGCGGAAGTGGCTCAGGGGTAGAGTGGCAACCAGAAGGTCTGAATGTGAAGCGCCTTGGATAAAAGATGTTCTCTAAATGTCGGCTCAGCATTACACACGCGCACGCACGCACGCACGCACGCACGCACGCACACACACACACACACACACACACACAGACAGTATGTGTTTACTGTTTATCTCTACTTGCAAAAGGAAGTAAAGGAAAAGGAATAGTGGGGAAAAACATCTGCATTTGCAATATGAGATCAACACATAGGCTAATATTGTAATATAGTCCAGAAATCCAGAAACAGTGTGTTATTATGTGATGGGTATCATTAACAAATAGCATTGTGCAAAAAACTGTAAAGATACTGTAAAAAGAGTGTTCTAATTTGGAGATATGCTAAATATATACAGTATTAGGGATGTGCGCGGTTATTCGGATATCCGACTAAACGGGGCTGATCCCACTATTCGGTTTGTAAATACAATTTGGTTATTCTATTAAATATATTTTTAATTATTGAGATATGAACTTTATTAAACATTTGCATCTTGCACCCATATTAATGTCATTTCTTTATAATAAAAGGTTGCTTTAACAAGTAAAATAAGCAAATTAAGAATTACCATGGGTGATTTGCGGAGCCTCACTGTCACACTGTTAAGTGCTCACGATGACCCACAGCGAGTGCACGCTGAACGCTGGCAGCAGCATTCAGCGGCAGCAGCAGCAGGCTGTCTGTCTGTCTTTCTGCTGCTTCAACATGAGTACATTGAGTGATTGAGCAGCATGATTCATCATTCATCATTCATTACTCTTAAAACTTGCTACGATGCAAAGTTTTTGTGAGTGCTTTGATGGCAAAGTCGTGATGGAGAAATCAAATCCAATACTGGATGTGAATCACTCGTTACCTCGGCTCGAGTAGGCTATTGCCTGCTGCATCAGTGTGATCCGCTCATCTGAATAAATAATGGTTTAACGTAACTGATTCATCAATTAATTTTCGGATATCCGAATATTCGGTTTCAAAATTGACGTGTACACGTCAGTGAAATTAGTCGCTAGGAACATCCCTAGTATAGAAATTATTACTGTATTCATCCAGATATAAATAGCCCTTAGAGTTTTATTAGATTTACATAAGATATCTGTCTTAAAGGAGAATTATGGACGAGTGCTTTTTTAGAATAAACCTATACCGATCGTTCTGGGATATCATATCAGATTAACGTAATAAAAAGGCTATAGTCCAGAATTCTCCTTTAAGAGGTTTGTATTGTATCCTAATGTCATTTTATAATGTGTTTCATTAGCTTGATGTTTTTTTGTAAAAGCACATTGAATTGCATCGTTGTCGGGTTGAAACCTTGTAAATCTAAAACCCTTCCCTTTTTTATTATTTTAGAAAACGATTTAAAATAGTGAGCGAGCAGCTGTGCTCAGACAGTTCTGTCTTGGTACTCGGCTGTGTGGGTGTGACAGGCTGGCCCCGCGGTATGCCGTGCATTTTGCATTGTGACATTATTATATAGGCTTTAAAGGCTTTGTTAAAGGATAATTGTGTAGTAATTGGATAATTGGAAGGCTTATTAAAAATTATTTCAACATAACATGCCGCATTAAAGTTCCTGCAATTCTCTTGAATGCTGCCAAGTGCCAGACGGCCCTGAGCAATTTGGTGATTTTACAGAATTTTACCGTATTTTACCACTCCCAAACCATTCCGATATTTGAAAGGGGGGCATTTCTTTCATGGTCCGGAGAGGGCACGGTTAAAAGGGCTCATCTGTTGGTCTCTAGCCCTTTGAGTGGAAAAATGAGTAAGTGGAGTGATGATCTCTTATTGTTTGAATATATTTTGGGAAGCATTGTGACATGTTCTAAATTTTTGTGTACACTTTATTGCCATGCTTGACAGTGGTGCAAAATTAGGCTTTGGGTCTACTGCTGATGTTTTGTTATGTGGAAGCCAGTATTCATTATTATTTCTGACCTGTACTTGCTGTTTACTTTATAGTTGAATAAAGGTCTCTGTCGTTCAGAAATAGTGTTTGTTCATATGAGTTCCAGCCGGCTCTCATAGATTCCAATGTTATTTCACCAGACTTACGGTGTGAGTTCAACACCCAGTGCGAATCTGCCTGCTGGCAAGGATTGCAGGGTAGAGAAAGTGACGTCAATGTCCTTTCCTTATTAGCTTCCTTGAAGCCAATAAGCCTGCAGTTCTCATTAATGGCCAGAGGGTGTCGATATTTCCCCCCTGCTGGCTGCATAAGAATTCACCCTTTGTCAGCCTTCTGGTTGGTCCCTGACTGACCAGCAGGCTCTTTCTGCCTTGTCCCACCCTGGTTCTGCCTTTTTCATGTTGAATTATGCTAAAACATATTTTTTTGGAGGAATAAAAACATGCCCTGTCACTATACTGCCACTGAGAGGCTCCTTTTAGCTGAAACCAAGATTAAAATGAGAATTGAATACTAACAATACAAAGCAACTGGATTACAATATAGTGGATGGAGATAAAGGACTTTTGTCCCTCCAAGACACAGCAACCAATGGGTGCAAAGAGGGGCGGGACTACGGGCGGGACTTTACAAAGGGTGAATTAACACACCTTTGATTACGATTGGGGATTTGACCAGACATTACGCTTGATTTTATTACCTTAGTAATCATTTCATAAATACTTTATATTTATATTAGTCGCTAATTTTGCATATAGTCTTCTTTCAATTACCATGATATGCGTTTTTATAAATTATTATAAAATGATGGTTCTATAAATGTTTTAATTGATGATAAAGCTAGAAGGGCTTCCACAGGCTCTACTGCCGTTGCGGGGTTGCTTTTCAGGACCGGAAATTCCAAGATGGTGGATTTGAATTCGCCGAAAAAGTGGCTTCAAAACGGGACTTTAGAAACCAATTGGTGACATCACCGTTCCCTTCGTCCATAATATTTACAGTCTATGGTGCAGACATGTTAGTTCTTGTTTTATTTTGATGATGGCAGCAGTGTTGGAAAAAGTACTCACATGTCTTACTTAAGTAAAAGTATCAATACTGCAATGTAGAAATACTCTGTTACAAGAAAAAGTCCGGAATTCAAGATTTACTTGAGTAAAAGCACAAAAATATTGGTATCAAAATATACTTAAAGTGCAAAACTAAAAGTGTGTCCCATTGTCACATTTCACACGTTCAAAAGCTTGTAGATCTTCTATTTTCAAATGGCCAAAATATATATAGGGCTGAAGTGTTTTGCAATGATAAACAAAATCTACAAAATGTCTAACTATAGCCACTACATTTTTCATATAATTGTAGTGGAGTAAAAGTACAATATTTTCCTCTGAGATGTAGTGGAGTAGAAGTAAAAGTATTGAACATTGGAAATACTTGTAAAAGTTCAAATACAGTATGAAACAAACAATGAAAGTTCCACTCCCTCATTTACCAACACACATCACAATGTGTTGTCATCACATGGCCAGAGAGGGGCACTGTTGACCCCTTGATCAGAATGAGCCCCTTTGGATTGAACTGAAATTGAATTGAGAGAGGGTGAGAGAGAACTCAAACAGTATGGGTCAATATAACATGCTGTGGCATCATGAAACGCTTCATTAGTAAAGTAGTGGCTTTCATCAATGATTCTCTGGTCTTTAGCTGTGTGTGTGTGTGTGTGTGTGTGTGTGTGTGTGTGTGTGTGTGTGTGTGTGTGTGTGTGTGTGTGTGTGTGTGTGTGTGTGTGTGTGTGTGTGTGTGTGTGTGTGTGTGCGCGCGTGCGTGCGTGCGTGCATCCGATCAATCACAGTCGACACAAAGATTATTTATCATGTAATGCTAAGGGTTCCTTTACTGTTACATCTTGCGTGCGCGGATAGCCGGGTACAGTACACCAGTAAGACTCCCTAATCGGGAGATAAGCGACCGTCCCCCAGGGACCTGGGGGTCCCTGGAGCTGGGGGGGTCCTTGGAGGTTGTAGTTTGGCAGGCAAGGAGTGTGTGTGCAAAATTTGGCATGGATCGGGGCAACGGTTGCGGAGATATGAGCAGGGCAATAGTGTGACGTGTGAGGTGTGACAGACAGACGGACTGACTGACTGACTGACGGACTCACTCACAGTTTGTGCAGGTTTTGATAGTAAGTGCGACCTACGGTCGCAATAAGAGTCAAATAGTTCTGTTCTGGTTCCTCAGACATTGCAGCAGCAATATTATGAATTCACATAATTTCACGTTTCCATAAACCTGATTATATGGTGGAGGTACAGTAGCTGCATGTTTACTTTATAATCCAAGGCCAATCTGTTTTGTCAGAGAACAAAGTTACATGAGAGTTACACAAATTATACAAGGTCGAGAGTGGGGAGATTGACAGGCAATCGACCCGGCTCCTTCTCCCATACAGTAAAACAGGGGTCTTCAACAGGGGGTCTGGGACCCTTAGGGGGTCCTCAGAGTTATTACAGGGGGTCCTGCAAATCTTCCAATCCTTTTTATTTTAACCACTATGAGAACTGTAGCCAAAAATATCTACAAGCTCACAACACCTCGCGCTGCGAGGCGTTGTGAGCTTGTAGATCGGCTATTTTCTGCAAAAAGGTTTGGTGTAGAGGGGGAAAAGAGCAGACTAAGTACATACAGTAGTAAAAGGTCAAGTTTGACGGTTCAAGTGGTTAAATATCTGAAAACACAAATGGACATGAATCCAAAATACACTGATGATCGTGCTGGCAAACGATGAAACTAATCAAGGTTGTGGGGGTCCCTGCTTCATCTCTCTCTCAGCTAAGGGGTCCTTGGCCTGAAAACATTTGAAGACCCGTGCAGTAAAAAGACAATAGGGGAACAATGCATAGTGCAATAACAGCTTTACATGCAAGTGGGTGAGGGTCTCTCACCCCAAATCTGTCTCTCACTCTCTCCAGATTTATATTTAGGAGTAACTCTCCTCTCTGTATCCAGGCAACCCAGACCCCCAGAGCCAGGCTTTGCGCAACCCCCCCCCCCCCCCATCATCTCTCTCTGTCTTCATCTCCTCTTATCGTCTCTTCCATTATCCTATCGGACCTATCCTCTCCTCATCACCTTCTTCTTCCTCTCATCCTTTGTCCTCAGTTCTCCTCTCCTTCCTGATCCCCTCCCTTTCTTTCCCTCCTCACCCTTTATCTCCTCTCCTCTCCTCTCCTCTCCTCTCCTCTCCTCTCCTCTCCTCTCCTCTCCTCTCCTCTCCTCTCCTCTCCTTCCATCTTCTCTTTTTTTTTAAATACATTTTTGGGCTTTTCTGCCTGGATAGTAACACACAGCAAAGGTCGTCGGGCTCGGGAATTGAATCCGCGACTTGCTGTTAAGCTACACCAGAGCCTACATGTGGTGTGCGTCCTAACCGCTAGGCCATCAGCGCCCCCTCTTTTCTCTTATCTTTACTTCCGTTCAACTCTTCTCTCTTTTCCTTCTCTTCTTCCTCTCTCCATCCATTCCTTCTTACTGACTGAAGTGTGTGTGTGTGTGTGTGTGTGTGTGTGTGTGTGTGTGTGTGTGTGTGTGTGTGTGTGTGTGTGTGTGTGTGTGTGTGTGTGTGTGTGTGTGTGTGTGTGTGTGTGTGTGTGTGTGTGTGTGTGTGTGTGTGTGTGTGTGTGCATGCGCATACGTGCGTGCATGTGGGTGTGAAAGGGAGTGAGAGAGAGACACACAGAGGCGCGAGACGGAGAGAGACACAAAGAGAGAGAGAGAGAGAGAGAGAGTGAGAGAGACATTATCCACTTTTAGGCAGAATAGGCTGTCACATACACCATGCCAGAGAGGTGGAGAGGCAAGAGGATGTCACGTGGCATGAGTTTGTATGCGTGCGCGACTGCACGCGTGCCTTTGTGTGTGGCCCAGAAAACACAGAGCCTTATTTACCCCTGGAGTCATGAGCTCTGCTGACAGAGGGCATGCTGGAACCAGGCAGTCAAAAACAGTGGGACAGTTGGGTGAGCCTGCCTGCCTGCTTGGAGCGCTTTCATCCCTCCGGGAAACCAGTCAAGCCAAGGACCCCTTAGTCGAGAGAGAGAGATGAAGCAGGGACCCCCACATCCTTTTCAGAGATTC
Source organism: Nannobrachium achirus (assembly GCF_963921795.1). Lineage (NCBI taxonomy): Eukaryota > Metazoa > Chordata > Actinopteri > Myctophiformes > Myctophidae > Nannobrachium > Nannobrachium achirus. The sequence continues at coordinate 46,870,634 of NC_137828.1, forward strand.
CATATAGTTTCATCGTTTGACAGCACAATCATTTAGTGTATTTTGGATTCATGTCAATTAGCATTTTCAGATATTTAACCACTTGAATCGTCAATACTTAATACACTTGACCTTTCACTCTGTACTTTCACTCTGTACTTGCACCTTTTCCCCTCAACACCAAACCTATTTGCCGAAAATAGCCGATCTACAAGCTCACAACGCCTCGCGCTGCTATTTTTGTCAAAAAAGTTCTCAGAATATGGACGCTAGGGTTCAAGTGGTTAAAGGAGAACAAAAGCTTCTATCAAACAAAGATTTGGAGGACCCCCTGTAGTAACTCTGAGGACCCCCTAGGGGTCTCAGACCCCCTGTTGAAAACCTCTGAGCTAGACAGACTGGGAGATTGTGGGTCTGGGAATATGGAGGTAGACATCAGGGAATCTTCCGGCAGCAAGTGCACTCCTCTAACCATGAGGCTACTGTTTAGTCATGCAGTCGTACTGTCAGTCAGTCAGTCAGTCAGTCAGTCAGTCAGTCAGTCAGTCGTTCATTTGTACAGACAGACAGACAGACAGACAGACAGACAGACAGACAGACAGACAGACAGACAGACACACAGACTCTGACAGTCAGTCGTAGCTCACACAAACCCACACACATAGACAGTAGGGCAGGAGTAAGGTGTGATATGCTACGCCAGTCAAACTCCCCAGCTGTCAGCGGACTTGGAAAGAAACAGCAAGAGGGGGATAGAAAAATGACAATACATAACAATAACAAATGAAATATATATTCGAATTCAATATCTGTGCAAAAACAACAATGATAGCAACACAATCCCTTGGGAACCATCAAGTGTTAAACCAGTCAGTTTTTCATGTCTCACTCTTGATAAAAAATGTGCTTCCCAATGGAATTGGTCATGTACTGTTTACACATTTATTGCAGTTCTTGGCCTGTGTGATGGTGTTGTTTACATATCCAGGGATTGGTTGGCAACTGATACTCCAACAGAATGCAGAATGACATATTGCAATATGATGTGCTATAAATGAACAGGACAGAATCTGACAGTGATGCAGCTACAGTATACAACCGCAGATACAGTATGACTAGCATAAGAAAGAACAAGGAAGATGGACACTACCCAGCCAACAATAAAATCTGTTGATAACCCGGTGCATATAGTGACCAACATGCTACAGTACAGTAGTTCAGTGGTTCTCAACCTGTGGGTCGGGACCCCCAGAGGGGTCCCCAAATTATTTTGGGGGGTCCCCAGATGTTTAGCTAAATGTTAACATTGTTTTCTCATTCAACAGACCAACATACTGTACAGTATACGTGTATACAGGGTATCTGCACATTTATAAAGTGACAATTTAAGGTCTTTATAGACCATTTTAGTACCTCTGGTCAAACATTGGTCAAAATGTCAAAGGCAGAAATTTTGAAAATAGCAGATCTACATGCTCACAACGCATCACAATTTTCACAATGGAATAGATCGAGTCAAACCAAATGTAATGCCAACTCCTACAATTCCAAGTACCTGTGTAGGGTGGGGGGTCCCCAGTTCAAATATGATTATGTTGGGGGTCGCGGCCTGAGAACCACTGCAGTAGTTGATGTGTACGGCGCTTAGTGAAAGAAATAACATGAGGATAATAAATACGTCTCAAGCTGATAAGAGGGTTATCTATTAATTCATCAAACTTGGCGTGTCATTCATTTCGGCACTGCCTTGAGTTGAAACTTTTATATTTATGGTGAAGTTTTAAATGTTTTTAATGTTTTATGTTTTAACTTTTCTTTTCTGCTTTATAGTTAATCATTTGTACTTTTTCTGTTAGAATCTAAAAGTTCAGGTTTGCTCTTTAGTAGATACAAACTGAATTAGCAAATGTTCCCAGCCAGACATCATTATTTCTGCCCTGTTCTGTCACCTCTGTGCTAAGTGCTGGCCTAGTAGCAGGACTAATGAGCACCATAGAAAGGACATCATAATACATGCAATCTCTCTGTGTAGGTTTGTCCACGTGCATGCTGTGTGTGTGTGTGTGTGTGTGTGTGTGTGTGTGTGTGTGTGTGTGTGTGTGTGTGTGTGTGTGTGTGTGTGTGTGTGTGTGTGTGTGTGTGTGTGTGTGTGTGTGTGTGTGTGTGTGTGTGTGCGTGCGTGCGTGCGTGCGTGCGTGCGTGCGTGCGCTGCTCCTGGTGCATTCCTCATACACTGTGTGAGAGAGAAAGAGACAACCGCAGCGAAAGGTGAGAGGGGATTTAGCCTATTCTGTACTGGCTGAGCCTAATCTGAACACACAGGCGCGCATACACGCACGTATACACGCACGCACGCACGCACGCACGCACGCACGCACGCACACACACACACACACACACACACACACCCCCTGCTCACATACAAATCCATCCTCCTCCCCAAACCAGACTGGCATGATCCTGTCAAATCACGCTGCCTACCATTGTATCTGCGTGTGAGTGTGCGTGCGCGTGCTGGGAGATAGTCTACTGTACATCCTGATTGACGAGGCAGTAGAGTAGTGCATTAATACTGTCTGCCTACAGTACCCTTTCTGCCCCAATAAACGGCTGGCAAAAAAACCTTCATTTATCCTCTGACAGATGTGCTGTTTGCATGAGTGGGTGTGCGCGTGTGCGTGCGTGTCAATGTGTGCAAAGAAATCAGCATCTGTGTGTCAGTGTGTCTCCTTCTGTGAACATATCTATAGCTGAATTCCAATCCGAAGGGTTTGCACTTTGAAGTGCGCATTTGAAGGGCTATGACGTCACTGGTCACAGATCTACAAGCTCACAATGCGTCGCAACGCAACGCATTGTGAGCTTGTAGATTGCTATTTGGCGCGGCCCAGTGACGTCATAGCCCTTCAAATGCGCACTTCAAAGTGCGAACCCTTCGGATTGGAATTCAGCTAATGTGTATTCAGATGTACTCGACCCCACTACTTGAGTACCGATACTCCTGGTAAAAATGTACTCCACTACAAGTAAAAGTAGCTCAGTCAAAAGTGAAAAATTACATGCTTTTAAATATACTTAAATACAAGTAAAAGTACATGCTTTTAAAAATAAAATAAAAAACAGTAAAAGTAACAATTTTAAAAGTGAAATGATTATTGTTTCAAAGAAGTAACTCTCTGAAACCACCTGCATGGACTGATGTTCTTTGCTTGTTGAACCACTACATTATACAAAGCATGCCGAAACACCTATAAAAACATAGAAATGACTGAGGAACCAGAACTAAATACCTTTACTCCTATACACTGATAAAAGATGTAACAATACACAAACCCTGAACTAGTATGGTTACTAGATTAACATCATGTACAAGGGTCATCAGCTCCTGGGCTGATGGACATTTTCCTTAAACTATATTTTTGCCAAGGACATACTAAATGAAAGGTCAATAATATTACCATAAATAAAATACTAAATGTATACTAGCACGTACAGTACTAGACATGATGGAGAACACATGCTGTGTTTTTAAAAAGGCAGAGTGGTTAGTCCTCATCCCTTAACCTTTATTTTATTTTATTCAGATAGTAAGTAGGAAAGCTGAAAGGTAAGGCGTAAATGGAGCAATTTGTAACCCATTTTTGAAAAATGCTTTAAGTGTATTATTGTTATTATTTCCATTTTCATCTCTGTACTTTTGTCTACTTTCTACTTCACCTTCTTCACTTTCTAAATTGAAGTGATAGCTTTGAACTTTTCAAAGTATTAAAGACACGAGAGATGGTGAGAAGAATTCTCATGTTGACAGCTTATGCCTGACTTATGCCTGACTCATAAGCTTAAAGAACTTGGTCTCTTTATTAAAATGTTAATTTCAAAGGGCATTTGGGAAACGCAGTGTACTGGCACCCTAGACCAGTGGTTCTCAAAGTAGAGTCTGGGGACCCCCAGGGGTCCTTGAGGTTTGTATTAAGGGGGGTATTAAGCAAAATTGCATCAAAATCTGTCTAACCACTTTAAAATAGGTTTAAAGTGGTTAGACAGATTTTGATGCAATTTTGCTTAATACCCCCCTTAATACAAACCTCAAGGACCCCTGAGGCATTTGAGGCATCTTGAATATTGTGAATATGAACAGTGTGGTGGATAATCCAATATAATGATGAGTGACTTGCAATTATATTCTGATTTGATTTGAGTTAAGAGGTGTCCAATGATAATGTAGTAGAATAAAATAATTTTCTTAACCTTCTTCAAGGAAGAGAAAAAAAAACAGACAACATAAAAGCACCTTCCTAGAAATGTACTTGAGTAAAAGTAAAATATTTGTCTTGGAAATGTAAAGAGTAATAAGTATAACAAAAATAATAATACTCAAGTAAAGTACAGATACTCAGAATATGTACTTAAAGAGGTGGTGCCATAGTTTTGTACTTTTTCTGGTTTTCATGTGTCTAGGAGGTTGACAGTACTTCATTAGACCCCCTGGTGTGGTTGTTATGAGCAATTATGTATTGCCTTTCTATTTGGGTTTTAGCTGTAGGCTGCCACCTTGTGGGGTCAAACGTGCCGGTCCAAAAACACAGATACTTATTGTGGGCTCGCCTGAAAGGCGAGCACACTTTAGATATTGTCATTGTTGCGACCGTCAGGTCGCAGTTACTACCAAAACCTCCACCGGCTGTCTGTCAGTCTGTTCGTCTGTCAGTCTGTCCGTCACGTCACACTTTTCCCCAACTCATATCTCCGCCACCGTTGCCCCAATCCATGCCAAACTTTGCACACACACTCCTTGCCTGCCAATCCACAACCTCCACCCCATCAGGGACCCCCGGAGCTCCAGGGACCCCCAAGGACCCCCTTCCGCCGCCGCCAAAAAGTGCAAAAATGACCAAATGACCACCCAAACGGGGCTGTTCACGGGGAATTCCCGGAGACCACCGACTCCTGGTGCTCCAGCATGGATGCCCCTAGTGGAGGACCCCCGCCACAGCGCACATAAAATGCCGTAACTCGGGCTAGGAGCGACCGGGAGAGCCGGGGCCGGTACCCACGCGTCCGCCTCGGCGGCGCCAAGAGAGCCGTCAACATGAATCTGTCCCATATAGCGCCACCATCAGGCCCATTTTTTCAAACACATTTTTGGACACTGCTCCTACAGATTTTGCCCTAAAATCACGCAAATCGGTACACAGTATGTCTACACTCATGTCATCAACATGGATCTGTCCCATATAGCGCCACCATCAGGCCGATTTTTTCAAAAACATTTTTGGACACTGCTCCGACAGATTTTGCCCTAAAATCACGCACATCGGTACACAGTATGTCTACACTCATGTCATCAACATGGATCTGTCCCATATAGCGCCACCATCTGGCCGATTTTTTCAAACACATTTTTGGATACTGCTCCTACACATTTTGCGCTAAAATCACGCTGCGACCTAACGGTCGCTTATCTCCCGATTAGGTAGTCTTACTGGTTTATCTATCAGTCAGTCAACAGTTCTCCTCAAAACTTCGGTTCCTTTCTACTCCTACATACTTAGACAGAAAATGAAAATAAAAACATCAATGTGTTCAACTTACAGTTGCGACGTGTGCTATTACTTTTTACAGCAATCAGCCAAATGGTGGCACTTTTTTCATATGAACTTTGGACCAATACGGTCAAACTGATCAACCAGATTTCTTTTAAAGTGAAACATTATTTTTTAATAATTCACTGAATATTGCAGTTTTATGCAAATTATTCTTTTGCCTCTAAATCATACATGCAAAGTTACACGTTCATGGCATTTGGCAAAGATGTAGAGGGTTAGTAAAAATATCACTGAAACCAATCTTATTCCAATTGGCCAAAGGGGGGCGCTATAATTCAAACTTCAAACGGGCATAAGTCATGACTCGTTTCGTTTGAAGACATGCAACTTGCTTACACGCGTGCTTTGACTCGAGCGGAAGGCATCTGTGTCTTTGTTAAGTAAGCTCCGCCCTTAGATTTTCCGCCATTTTGAGCAGTTTGTAAAACGCTTAAACCCGCTTTTATTCTGGAATTTTGGCGTCACGTGCACAACACTTTTTTTACATGAACTTTGGACCAATATCTAAAGATCTGTCTGATCGATTCTTTTTTAAATTGAAACATGCTTTTTTAATAATTCAATGAATATTGCAGTTTTATGCAAATTATTCTTCTGCCTCTAAATCATACATGCAAAGTAACATGTTCATGGCATTTGGCAAAGATGTAGAGTGTTAGGCCAAATATCACTAAAACCAATCTTACCCCAATTGGCCAAAGGGGGGCGCTATATCATTTTGAGCAGTTTGTGAAACGCTTAAACCCGTTTTTATTCTAGGATTTTTTTTTTGCAATTTGCATGAAACATTCTACACACAATCTAAGGACCATTATCTAACATGCCTATGAAGTGCACAAACAAATAAAAATATTAATAATAATAAATATAGCTGCAAGCAGCGATAAAGTGGACAAAAACACCTCAAATCATGAACACAGCTTGCGATGTGCGTGAAATCTTGCAAGCAACAGATGCCACCCTTCTCACATTGGCCTGTTATAGCACCACCAGCGGGTCAACTTTTGCATAACACATTTTTGGAACAAAATGACTCAAATCATGCATGCAGCGTCCGATTGCGTCAGTAACGTCAAAGAGAGCACTGCCTGCGATCTTGTCATTTTGTACTTTTATAGCCATTGTTTTCTGGCTTGAAGCGAGCCCACAATTGTTTCGAAGGAACAATATTTTCTAGTTACATCACAGAATCAAACCCTCCCCTAATTACCATTCACCCAACATACATGGGTGTGGCTAACTTCAGCTGGGTCACCACCCACCATGACAACCACGCATACCAATGAACTGGTGGGTGTGTGTGGCCACATAAAAACATCATTTTAACTCTTTCTGTACACTTTTTTGGAAAAAATCTTCCTCCTAGTATCTATCTATAAATGCGACAAATCTCTGTCTGTCTGTTTGTTTGTTTGTTTGTTTGTTTGTAATCCGCGTATCTCGAGAACCGTTCGTCCCACCGGCTTCAGATTCGGCACGCGCGTTCCCCGCCGCCGCGCGGAGTGCAGTGCCGGGCCTCGACCCGACCCGACTCGCGGTTTTCCGAAACCGGCGCGAAACGTTCGGAATCTCCTTATGCGGAGCTGATTGTTGACATCAGGCTGTTCCGGAGGAAATCGGCGCAAAGGCTGAGTCATTGTGACATCACTTCATAAAAGGCTCTGACATCACGTACGCCACATGAGTCAACACAAAATCTCTGTGAATGTGTATGTATGTATGTAATCCGCGTATCTCGAGAACCCTTCTTCCCACCGGCACGCGCGTTCTCCAGATATGGGCATAAAGTCTGACATCAGAGTTTTCTGCAACCGGTACTGTGTGTGCAGAGATCTTCATATATGGGCATAAGTGGACAAAGACAAACAGATGGTCAAAACGGGTCCTATGACAGGTATATTGGGGTCTGCATTAAAGGGTGGGGCATTCATGGGGTTTGCATTAAAGGGTGGGGCATTCATTCCCTATTTCAAATTCGGCACGTGCGTTCCCCACCGCAGCAGGTAGTGCAGTGCTCGGCCTCGACCCGACCCGACCCGATACACGATTTTCTGGAACCAGCACGAAAGGTTCGGATTCTGATGTCTGACATCAGGATTTTCCGGAACTGGCACTGTGTCTGCATAGATCTCCATATATGGGCATAAAATGGATGCAGACAGACAAATACAGATATCTCCATATATGGGCATAAATGGACACAGGCAAACAGATGGTCAAAGATCTCCATATATGGGCATAAAGTGGACGCAGACAGACAGATACAGATATCTCCATATATGGGCATAAATGGACACAGGCAAACAGATGGTCAAAACGGGTCCTATGACAACAGGTATAATGGGGTTTGCATTAAGTTTGTCTCCTCCTCCATCTGTTTGTCTGTGTCCCTTTATTCCCATTATGGAGATCTCTGTATCTATCTGTGCCTCCGACTGTGTTGCAGACACAGTGCCGGTTCCCCCTTTAATGCAAACCCCATTATACCTGTTGTCATAGGACCCGTTTTGACCATCTGTTTGAAAAAGCGACAGAAATCTCATATATGGGCATAAAATGGACGCAGATAAACAGATATCTCCATATATGGCATATATGGGCATACAATGGATGCAGAATCACAAAGATCTCCATATACGGGCATAAAAGGGACACAGACAGACAGATACAGAGATCTCCATATATGGGCATAAAATGGACGCAGATAGACAGATATCTCCATATATGGGCATATATGGGCATAAAATGGACCCAGAACTATAACTGCAGTGATCTCCATATATGGACATAAAATGGACACCGACAGACAGACAGATACAGATATCTCCATATATGGGCATAAATGGACACAGGCAGACAAATGGTCAAAACGGGTCCTATGAAAACAGGTATAATGGGGTTTGCATTAAAGGGCGGGGCATTCATTCCCTATTTACATTGTTCCGAGTTGGCCAGGTCGCCGACTAGACGCTGGGCCGCCCGAAGGGCGGCCCAGCTTCTAGTATTTATAATAGTAGATAATCATGTATTAGAGGGGGGGGGGAATCATGGCACCCGCACTTTCTGTACAGAACTCAATAAAATTTTCTCTGTTACTGTCCACCACTGGTATTGTTATATACACATGTCTGTCTGTTTTGTGTAAAGATTAGGTCTGGTTATGCTGCACCTGTCTCTCACTCAGGCAGTACTGTAGCACCTCTGAAGTAGACACAGACAGGCTTGTTCCCCCTCCCAATCTGCCTGTATCTATTTCTCTCTCTCTCTCTCTCTCGCTCTCTCTCTCTCTCTCTCTTTCCCTGTCTCCCCCATCTCCCGCCTCGCCTCGCTCCCTCTCTCTCTCTCTCTCTCTAATTACACTCATCTAACACCCATCTCCTCTCATGCATAGCAGCAGCAGTAGTAGTAATACAGCCAGTGGAGTGTGCTTGCTTCCACAAGTAACAGAAGCCAGCACTCCTGTTGCGGCACTCCGTCTACGCTCTCCTCTCCTGCTCTGTCGTCTTCAAACCCTGTGGTGCTTTTACCAGTTAGCAGCAGCGACTGCCAGCGAGGCAGCCGTCAGCGCGTGTGTCAGAGAGATAGAGACGTTTCCGTCTGTTTAACCTGAGACTGTGTTCCGTGCCAGTGGTGGAACGAAGCCACCCACCAGGGGAGGCAGAAAGCATGGTGATATCGCCCCAGTGAGACTCAGTGGCATGGGGACGCATCAGGCTGCATAAGGAGTCAGCTGTTGAAGAGGAAGGGGAGAGATGATGATCTTGAACGAGGAACTGTGAGACTGAGCCCCCCAGTTCCCTCGTGATGTCACTCCAGGCGTGTCTCCGGCGTCTGGCGCCGCCTCCTGGGCTGCCCCTCACCCTGACCTCGTGATCATCATCGCCTTCATAACGGCGATGCCCAGCTAAAGTCACTGGCACGGCAGGCCACGCTGTAGCAGAGGGCCGCAGTGGAAGGGCTGTCAGAGGGCCGGGGGTCGACCCTTGAACCTAAGGCACTGGCCAGCTGCTGCTGAGGACCATGGTCTTTATGCCGCCTCTCTCCCTGAAACTGCTGCTCAATGTCCTCCTGCGCCAACTGACCGCTGCCCAAGACGCAGCCGCCGCCACCAACTCTGACAACGTCGACCACAACCCCAACCGCTGCCCGGCCATCCTGATGCCGCGCCCGGGCCACCCGCGGCGCGCCAGTCGCAACAGCAACGGGGAGGCGAACGAAAAGCCATCAGTGCAGAGTCCCACAGAGGAGAGAGAGGTGAGCAGGGTTGGAGGGGGGAACGGAGCAGAGGAAAAAAGAGAACAAAGTGGATTAAAAAAAGTAGGATGTGATGCCCTGGGAGAAGGTTGGATGAGTGTTCAAAGAGAGCTGGATAGTGTGTTGGGAAGCAGACTGGATTAGGCTTAATGGATATGAAGAGTGGGTTTCTGTGTGTGTCTGCGCACATGCTGTGTAGTGCCACGTGCAACCTTGGTTAACAAGCGCTGGACATGCTTGTGATGAGGAATCGTAAAGCTGTCGTTTTGTATCTGTCCGTTCAGCTTGAGTCTTTGAGACGGAATGGGATGAAGACTTGGCGGTCTTGACTGAAAATGTATATTGTCGTGCGGAAACCTTGTATGTCCAAAACCGTTACTATTCAGGAAATAGAAAAAAGTGTAGGTATTATTTAGTCATTCATTATTAAGTTACTAAGTTAATAACTTCCATTGTTAAAATATGTATAAACCAACCGACAGACTTATAACCACTTTCAACCTGGTGTACCTATTTTGGGCAAAAAAGTGAAAATAATAGCAGATCAAGCTCGCAGATAAGCTATTTTCGCTACTTTTTGCGTCACACTGTCATACAACATAGTATGAAATAGAGCATTCATTAATGAAATAACTTGAATATTGAACAGTGAATTATGGAGACACAAGGTTTCTGCCTTACAGCGGCGGTACGACAAACACATGGCCAACAGTTCCACCTTTAGGGGCCATATACCGTATTAACCCTTTTAGAGGCACACATACCGGTACAGTATGGAGCAGACGTTTACGTTTACGTTTATCTCGTACAGTGCAACCACTTAATTAAGCGTGTTGAAAGGTTCTTATCCTGTTATCTGAAGGAGAAGTGCTACCAAAATGTCAAAGCCATTGGTGCGTTATCCCCTTTGCAAGGAACAGTATAATAGGAGTCTAGATGATTCTTTCGCTTCAGCGTTCAGCGTCCTTCCCTATTGCTGTTGGTTTGTTATTTGCTCAGTGGTGCTCCCGGCTAAACTGAGTGTCACTTTGCATAACATCAGCTTGACCAGCGGAAGATCTAGTGTGTATGTGGCTAAATATTGGAGCCACAGATTTCTGTGTCAGTCGTTGTTAGCAACAGAGAGAGTCTACTACACTGGCATTGGATTATTTTGTGTTTGTAGTTCCAACTGAATATTTACTAGTGACCCTTAAAGTCCCTCTCCCGCCCCCAAATAATACTTTTTTGGTAGGGTGCTATTTTTTGGTTTAAATAAAACATTTTCTGTTAAAAGGTTAAAGCACTGTATTCTGTATTCCATCATTGCTGTATAGTGTTTGTCCAGTAACAGGGGTGTCCCTGTTTTAGTAAACAGAAAATACATGTGCAGGTGTCAAATTGTATGAGCTTCAACTTTATAGTCTTCCAGTTCCAATTTTGTCTGCTATTTTCTTTGTGTCATGACTTCCAAATTCACATCACTTCCAAATTCCTGTATCGTGTGTGGGTTTTCGCTCCTGATTGGATAATGGTATCTGTTGGATATTTATTGGTACCCCATATCTATCGGACAGTGAAATAATTATTGACATCAATAAACGGAGGAAGCATCTTATAAGTTATAATAGTATTTGGGTTTATTCCAAGGAAGGGATCTTACAAGCATCATTCAGGAACGACATGGTTCCAGATTCTTCCTACGTTAACACAGTGATACAAAGGTTTTATACACATTGTGGGTTACGTATGATGTCTTCATGTCAAACCGTCAGTCGACATATTAATGTGCTCCGTTTCCTAGGGAACTTGGGTTGGCATGACACCAGAACTTTAAACAACTCCAGGGTTAACTTGATATTATGGTTTTCTCTGAGAGATTCTACCAAAACAATGGTGATAACAGCCTCAGAGGCACAGACATTTTAACCAAAGCTCACTCACACAAGGTCTGCTGGCTACCAAATATGGAAGCACATACAAATGAAATAATATCTATACAAGAGTGATAAATACATATGTATTTCTTACTCTATCAGTATCCTGGCCTGAAAATACTCCTGTACTCTAAAGCAGTGGTTCCCAAACCTTTTAGCTTGTGACCCTACAGAGAAATTAGACTTTTGTCCGGGACACAAACTAGTGAAAAAACTGTAGATCTACAAGCTCACAGCGCGACTTGGGAATTCTACAGCCGAACAGCCAACGTTACGCTGTTCGGCCGGGTTCAGTCTACTATGATGCCATTCAGAGGTTCGGGTGGGCGGGATCAGAACTTTTTTTTTCCTGGGTATTCGGTGCCTCCGAGATGAACTACCCAAACTAGTTCAGCTACTGTAATTGGTCAGACGTTCTGCATTGTTTCTGTATTCATTCAGCCCAGCTTAAAGTTAATTCTGTCAGCACTCTGACATAAATACATCTTTGCAAATTTTGTGTTTGTGTGTGTGTGTGTGTGTGTGTGTGTGTGTGTGTGTGTGTGTGTGTGTGTGTGTGTGTGTGTGTGTGTGTGTGAGACATATTTTGAGGGCAAAAATAGGAATTAATGAATTAATCAATTTTAAAGATGTGCATGCGCGCACACAGTGCACACATGGGCATCATCCCGAGAGAGAGAGAGAGAGAGAGAGAGAGAGAGAGAGAGAGAGATGAGAAGGGGAATAGGAGAGGGACGGATGGAGAGGAGAGGAGAGTGAGGGATAAGAAGGGATAGGAGTGGGGATGATTGAGAGAAGATGGAATGAGGAATGAGATGGGGAAAGGAGAGGGAGGGGTGGAGAGGAGAAGGAGAGCAGAGGGAGTGAGGGATGGAGAGGTGGTATTGGTAGAGTGAAGAGGTATAACTGTGCTTCTCCTTCCCTCCTGCAAATCATTTGGACTTGCGTACGTTCTCTCTGCCTGCTCTGAGAGGCATGTGCACGCGTGCGTGTGCATCTATGTCGTGTTATCTGCAGCGACTTAGTTTAAGTTGAGGTGTTGGAATTGATGAGCAAAGCTGGACATACTTCGATCTTTATTTGCGTGCGATTTCTGGGTTCCGCTCGGCTTGGCTGGGATTAAGATACGTTCAGAGAAGACTTAATGTGCACCTGACACTGTCAGCCCACTGACAGGGAGCCCTGTCGGTGCTGCTACAGTATGTCTGCTTCTTATAAGTAGTCTGGCTGCCAACTTGTTTTTTATGGCATAGGTATGATATTTGGTATATAGTTTTTTCTATTGGGCTATAATGTTGTCTGTATACATACAGTCATGACTCCACCTGCTGACCGCCTGTCAGCATTGAGCAATTTCTTTTATAGGGGGTAGAAGTTTGGGCCCATCACTTACTATTTACTATACTACCAGTAAGACTCCCTAATCGGGAGATTATCTCCTGTCACACTGCTGACATCAGTATGACATCACACCGTACACAAATGACCCTTATATAAGACCGGCATTATCTACCGACAGATTAGTAACAAGATGTCAAAATCGTTGAAGGTTGAATCTCCAGATATGGAGATAACCAACACATCCCTCCATATATGGAGATAACCGACGAATCTCACTAAGTCTGACCTCACAAGCCCCATATTTGGACACGAACAACATATAACTCCATATATAGAGACATAGCTGCTGACATCAGTATGACATCACACTGCTGACATCAGTATGACATCACACCGTACACAAATGACCCTTATATAAGACCGGCATTATCTACCGACAGATTAGATGCAAGCAGGATCTCGACTCTGACACAACTCATCGGCTCATAAGCTGGTTCTCCCTCCATATATGGAGATAACCGACGAATCTCACTAAGTCTGACCTCACAAGCCCCATATTTGGACACGAACAACATATAACTCCATATATAGAGACATAGCTGCTGACATCAGTATGACATCACACTGCTGACATCAGTATGACATCACACCGTACACAAATGACCCTGACGGCACACACCAAGCAGTGTGATGTCATACTGATGCGGAGATATGAGCAGGGCAAAGGTGTGACGTGTGACCGACGGACGGACGGACGGCCGGACGGACGGACGGACGGCCGGACGGACGGCCGGTGGAGGTTTTGATACTAAACTGCGACCTGACGGTCGCAATAAAGGAAAAAAATACCCCCCAAAAAACTGCTTTAAGTAGCATGTGAGGGGTCAAACCAGGGGTTTTTAATGATTTTGAATCCATTGTAAGCATTTGTTTAGCATGAAAAACATTCCTTGGCCTGAAAACAGCCACAGAAAACTATGGTTTAGTAATGAGTCATCACTTTTCACATTTGTGTGGGGGCTGAGATGGGGTATGAAATGTGGTATATAGTTTTTTTTATTGGCCTAAAATATTGTCTATGTACATACAGTCATGAATCCACCTGCTGACCGCCTGTCAGCATTGAGCAATTTCTTTTATGGGGGTACCGGTAAAATTTCCTATTTCCTTACACAAACAGCCGCACAAAACTATGGTTTAGTGATGAGTCATCACTTTTCACAATTATGTGGGGGCGTTTCTAGCCCAATGAATGTTTTTCATGCAAAACAAATGCTTGCAATGGATTCAGAATAATTAAAAACCCCTATTTTGACCCCTCACATGCTCCTTACACATGGGCGGCCAAGGTTTATAACATTTATAGCTGTTGCTGGTGCCACCATTGACTTACGTTATGTTTTGATGAGCCCCGCAAGCTTCGTGCGTGTGCACGTGCGTGTCCAGAGAAGATTGAGGAGGTACTCCATTTGTTTACAAACGCTCGCGAAACTCGCGGTAAAAAAATCGCGGTAAATTCGCGGTAAAGTGTCGCCGTGAAAACAATCAGCTCTCTGCCTCCATGGGGCTGTTTTTACCTCATTCTCAGATAAAGCCGTTCTTATGTTTCAAAGTAGAATCTAAAGCCATGTAAAATCCTTCCGTGTGGGGAGAGACAGGGGGCTTCCTGCCCTGGCTGGGTGACGTAATGGATTCAGGGCATGCAAAGGGAAGCTGCGGTCTCGAAAAGTTAACTATTTGTTGACTCGTCCCTCGACGATATAACTTCCTGTGGCAGGGTGACATCTAGTGGCCATAACTCGTCCCTGAACGCGTTTGGCTCCCCAAGTGTTAAAGCAGATTCTTTGGGGGTGTTTTTTAGTGTATAGTAAGTGAATGGGCCCAAACTTTTACCCCCTATAAAAAGAAAATTGCTCAATGCTGACAGGTGGTAGGCAGGTGGTTTTATGAATGTATATATATAGACAACATTTTAGGCCAATAAAAAATATATACCAATCCATTTGTCCCTCCCCCATCTAAAATTATGTTTTTTATGTTGTTTAAACCTTTGAAAAATATTCAAAATATTTAGATTTGTTCGTAGATTTTGTTTGAAAATAGTAGATCTACAAGCCAATGGCTATTTTCAAATAGCCGATTCATATAGGTTTAAAGCCTACTCATGTGGTCTGTAGTCCCTTCTTTTGGACATGTTTTCATAGGCCTTGCTCATTTCTCTCACAAAATCTGGCAACACTGAGCCCTATCTCTCGGAGGAAGAGGAGGTAGAAACAGAGAGAGAGACATTCAGTTGAGACATAGAGTTGTGAAAGTTGAAAATATCTTGGATTTAAGGCTAATTACAGTATATACATGGCGCTAACACGAAAGATACCATTTTGATACAGTTCTACATTTAGAGCAATTTTTTCCTTGAATACATTTTATTGGTTTTCTTTTACGTAGCAATATACAGTATGCATTTATTTTTCAATAGCAGACCGCTGCTATGAGGATGATAGAACCCCCTGCGATTCATGTCGGGGTCTAATCAACCTGTCAGGGTTTATTTTTCAACAATGTCCGGCTCAGCAGTGATGACTATGTGTGAAAACAAACACACACACACACACACACACACACACACACACACACACACACACACACACACACACACACACACACACACACACACACACACACACACACTACTCACGCTTTCACACAAGCACACACTCAGACACACAAGCGTACATGTACGCGCACACACGCGCACAGGTCGGCAAGCGTGACCATGGACGGATTAACCCCCGCGAGGGCCCCTGGCCGATAATTTTTTAGGGGCCCCCACCCCCAAAAAAAAAAAAAAAAAAAAAAAAATCTTTTTTTTTTTTTTTTTTTTTTTCAGGCCAAAGGTGGTACTGCAGCTGAAAATGCTCAGAGCCATTCAAAAATGAGAGGCTCTCTATTCAGGAGTGGTAATTTAGCCTCAAACCTTTTGAAAAACGTTTTTGGGACATAAACAATATGACATAAATACTTTTTAAATGCATGGTGTATCACCTTTAAGCCATGATGATCATCTGTGGACCAAGAAAGCACCTGTAGACAACAGAGGAGGGGCCCACACATTTGATTTTTGCTTAAAATATACATTTAATTTTTGTAAATTGTCATTGACCACGCAGGCCAGTTCCCCCAAGGGCCCCTGAGAGCCAAGGGCCCCTGGCAACGGCCCTACCGGCCCAATGGTTAATACAGCCCTGAGCGTGACCTGTCCCGTCCCCGTCCGTAAATCTTTCTTATTGATGGATCAGGCTCAGGTGGGACTCAGGCTAATTGAACTTCTCTCCTTTCACTGGCAATGAAAAGAGAGAAGTTCAATGAGCCCACATTATGTTAGTCATTCTCTGGTCTCATCTCTGGAGCCTGAGGAGTTGGGAGTGAGACTGTGTTGGTTGATGGATAGATGCGACTCACAGCATGCATCGTACAATAAAGGCTAATGTCAGGCTCATTAGGCCTGATTTACACTGCCAGCCAAATCCAGCCTGAATCAGATCTGTGTCACATCAAGAATGGAATCCGATATGATTAAATTAGTCTAAAAGCAGACAGGTCACATGCAGGTCACATTAAATCCTATTTTAAGGCTGGATTTACACTGCCACTGAAATCTAGCCTGAATCAGATCTGTGTCACATCAAAATTGGAATCCGTATTTTTTTAAATAGTCTAAATGCAGACAGGTCACATGCAGGTCACATGAAATCCGATTTTGAAAAACCACATCCGATCTGTGTCCCTTGCAAATGCAGTGTGAAAAGTCTGGCCAAAAGATCAGATTTGAGAACCAAATCGGATTTGGGCTGGATTTGACTGCAGTGTAAATCCGGCCTACAAACCACTTCCAGAGGTGGTTTCATATCTGATTCAAATCTGATTTCTAAAGATGTCTCAGTCTAAACGCAGTAATCTGATCTAACGAGGCAAGTCACATACTGTATGAAACTGTCAAAAACGTCACTTGCAGCTTGACCCGAGAGCCACTGATGTCATTACAGAGTGCGAGAATTGCACTTTGAGGGTGTAATGAAAATAAAACAATAGTTCAGCATAAGTTTTACTTTAATATATTTTAAAATATCTATTTCTGCTAAGCAGCAAGCTATTATGCTTAGATGATTTTGATTAATATTAAGATACATTTGCACGACTATAAGTGGGAAGGAGGCTTCACATCCACTTTATTATTTATTTTACTCAAAATGAAAATTGTGGGTCTTTATGGCATTCTTATGCTTCTTTATGTAATGGACAGACCACAGTCGCTATTAATATTTGTGAGCATTGTTGTTGGTGGCATCTCAGTTATTTGCTGCTGGATCACCTAACTTGGCTTTATTCTCTGGAATACTGCATGCCATGCAGGGCCGTAGCGCGTCTGATCAGCTCTCTAGGCGAGCTCTCTCGAATGTGCCTCTCTCCACTCGCGTGTGCGCACGCGCTTTGCTGGTTTTGAAGTGATTTTAGTCGGTTTTGGGACGGTTTTGGGTCCACTCCCTCCATTTCGGCGCCCCCTCTGCGCCCCCTCTAGGATGGCGCTCTAGGCGGCCGCCTATACCGCCTATAGCTAAAAACGGCCCTGATGCCATGGCATGCTACTTACTGTACAGTATGTACGTTTTTCTGTCATGGACGATTGCTATTAATATTTTGTGAGCATTGTTGGTTGGTGGCATTTCCGTTATTTGCTGCTGGATGCACCACATAACTTGGCTTTATTCTCTGTCTAGAGTACTGCATGCGATTGGGTCTCTGGAATGAGTCGGGACTCTGCTAATTAGCCTATGAATATCTGATCATTTTGTCGGTGGCATTTTATCAGTGGCATGAAACTTCATAGAACAGGCTATTATGTCTGTGTGCAGGGGTGTCGCACCAAATTCTGGGCCCTGGGTACAAGGACCCCAGGGCCCCCCAATGATTGTTCTTCATAGGGGGAGGGGGTTTATCCCATTTAGACTGGGAACGCATTATTACGCATTATTTTGCGCTTTAACTATTGAAAAATAGCTTTTCTAAGGTTTTTTGTTTCTATGTCAGTGGTGCTCAAACTTTTTCATGTGAAGATGATATGTATTTGGCCACGGACCCCCATCTGAAAAAGAAGCAAAATTTGAGTTACAAATGTTAACACATCTGGTGCCAACCCCGAGTTTCCCGAGTTTGTATTGGTACCAACGCTGTGCCAACCCCCGAGTTTCCCGAGTTTGGGCCGTTTTTGAAAAAAAAAAAAATGTTTTTTTCAAAAAAAATCTTTTCAAATTTTTTTTTGGACCTCCAGAAATGTGTTAGGCATGATCGCGATCGCGAAATTGCATGTTAACCCCCATACCAACCCATTCTTTCAAACATGGCAGCCATGTTTGTTTACATCTGAAGAAAACATAATGGCTGATAAATCATGAATGCCTGAACGGATTTCCAAGCGGATTTTTTTGTTTGAAAGCTGTGAACAGTGGGCACACACGTGGTGCATCATCTAGGCATGGGCGTGCACTTTTTACACAATTGCGCAATTACATGGAAGTCTATGGTAACCATGGCAACGTGGGACATTGAAGAGAAAAAATCATAGCAACATAAGTGTTAAAAGATTTGCACACATTTTCACAACTTTTCAAAAATAGCAGATCTACAAGCTCGCATCGGGGCACTCGGTGCCGCGCTGTGAGCTTGTATATCTGCTATTTTTCAATAGCTAAAGTATAAAATAATTAAGGCCCCTCCACCTTGGGCCCTAGTAACTCAGTCCCACTTCCCCCCCCCCCCCCCCCTTGTGACGCCCCTGTCTGTGGTGTATCAGAGTGCGAGTGAACGCACATCTGACGGTCTGGCCTGCTCGCATCAGAGAAAGCTCACATCAGAGAGAGATGTAATTAATCTGGTGAAGTGCTGGGGCTGATAAATTGCAGACCCATGTCGGGTCTGGGGCTGGACTCGAACACCAGGCTGGAGTTTGTGCCGGTGCAGGGCTCACACACACACACACACACACACACACACACACACACACACACACACACACACACACACACACACACACACACACACACCGAGTTAAGCCCTTTGCACACAGGACAGTTGCGTTTTTTTTTCTTCGTTTGCTGCATGAATAAAACGCATTGGATTTGGTGTGCAATGCTGTGCGGAATCGGCGCTGCGGATCCCAAAAGGAGTCATAAAAGGAGTGATGAGTTTTTTACCGCATGCGACAAGACGCTCAAATCAAACTGGGTTCGATCAACAAAAGAACGCACGGCCGCAGCTCGAACTGGATTCAATCAAGAAAAAAACGCACGGCCGCAGCCACTCGTCACACGGCTAATTCGGATCCGGTGTGCATGAGGTCGTAGAGAATCATTGTTTTCTTTTAAAAAAATTAAATTTTCCGTTTTATCCATGCGGATAAACGTGCCTGTGTGCAAAGGGCTTTACATGGGTCCGTCCTCAATGTGTACTTCCAGCCCACTGCTTCAGTGACCTCAACTGTAATTCACACAATTTATTATCCAATCATAAACACTCCCAGATATGGGCTTAATATTGATGGCATAAAAGGGATTCTATTGTATGGGCATTCCCAGATATGGGCTTTATAATGAGGGGCATACAAATGATTCTATTAGTGTGGTTGCCCTAACAGGGCATCATCTGGGAATCAGAGATAGATGTTAGCTCCATATATGGAGATCTAGGTGATGATCCAGTCGTCTTCTCCATGTATGTATGAATATCCAGGGTTTGATCTTTGATGAGGTGACGTCACAACAATGTGATGTCACAATGTCAACAATGTGATGTCACAATGTCAACAAACAGGTCAGCAGCTATAGACACTGAGGTGTTTTCATAGTTATCTATCAAGCATCAACATCCAATCAGCCAATCCACTTTATTTATTGTTGCTGTCGGGCAGAAACCTCTTATCTCCATATTCTAACTATTTGTGTTTTTTTGAGCGGTGGTCACACAGTCTACTATACGTGGCTGTGTGTGTATGTATGTGTGCGTGTATGTGTGTCTATCTGTCTGTCTGTCTGTCTGTCTGTCTGTATGTAGCCTGAGTACCGCTGTGTGACCAGCGAGGTGCTGTTGAGCAGCCTTGAAATATACATGCATGCATGCACACACACACACACACACACACACACACACACACACACACACACACACGCGCACATGCACATGCACATGCACATGCACACGCATGCAACACAGAATTCATAGATCTAGAACAAATAAAATTTAAAAAAATAGATCTAGAACACATAGAATTTATATATCTAGAACACATAGAATAGATTTCACACACACGTGCAACCCTGAAATGAACAGCTACACACACACGGCCACACGCACGCATAGCCTGACTGCAAGCGTCAGACTCTATCACACACTTCGTTTTGGGAAGAGAGTCTGAGATTTCGGGCAGACATTCTACTTCTGGGGGGGCGGGCAGGGGGTGGTTTAAAAAAAAATTAAGTTGACTTGCTCTTAAGTCTTAATTGCTCCCTCTGAACTTCAAAGGGCTTGTGAGCTGCTGTAATTGATTGAGCCATACAAGTGTCAATAGCTCGTTAGTCACTGAAAGCATCAAAGACTACAATCTGTTTGATGTCTGTAATAAGAGTGGGGGGGGGGGAATGTGTTTGAATACACACAGACTCGCCTGATTGGCTGAATGGTTTTGAACCAGGCCACCACCCACCACGTGCCCCAAGCCCACAGCCCTGATTGGCTCGCCCTCTCTGAGGGCTGGTGGAAAAAGCTTATTTAATGTGAAGGGCCAGACTACACAACACCACCACTACCAACAGGGGGTGGTGTTGTGCAGTCTGGTTTATTAACCAGGCTAACGCACGCACGCACGCACGCACACACGCACGCACGCACGCACGCGCACACACACACACACACGCGCGCGCGCGCGCGCGCACCACCGCTCACTTCAAACTTGGGTTTGATTCTTTTTATATAAATGAACGCCCTACTTGATCATACTACAGCGTCAACCCTGCTCTTTTCAAACAGGGTTAGCAAAGCGCTGCACAAAACATGCTAGCATAGATGCACTATATGAGCTAATAAAACAACCAAAATAATAAAAAGAAACATAAAACGATATAAAACACAAAAACACAAGTGTGTCTGTCAACACCCAGTGAACGAAACAGAGACCACAAAACTCCCAATCTGCTGCAGCCATGCTTGCACACATTGCTGTTTCATTCAGTGAGCATTGTCTCCGTCTGATTCACAAAAACAGCTTCAAGCACATTATGCAGTCCATGCCTAGCAATCCTGGCAATAATTGCCAGGCCAAGCGGCCACTATATAGACAGTAAGTTCACCCAGCCATAGTGTAACGCCAATGCTTGACTATTCATCCATCCACCATTCACAGTAACATTGTGCTTTGACCTCTCTGGGGAATGCGTTTAGTTTAGTTTAGTCATACATCCACTTAGTCATTGTTACATGTGATCAAAAGGAATATGCTGAAGCTGAAAGCTTGTGGATGCCTATCCTACTTATTCATGGATTAAAATACAGTGATTAGTTAGTTGAAATGTTTGAAATTCAAGGATACATCGGCCTCATAGCAGATATGAGAGAATGGAAAAAGCAATGACGGAAGTCAAAGACAACCTAGTGTTGAGCGTCATTCAGACTTTGGTCTCATTCAAAACATGCAGCTCAGGTTGTGTAGGTCAGTGTTGATTTTGACAGCTAATTTAGATTTAGTTTTAGTCGTAGTCTTTTGAGTAATATTTCAGTTAGATTTAGCCATATTTTTCTCATCTGAAATGTTGTAGTTTTATTCTAGTTTTGGTCGACTAAATATAATTAGATTTTAGTCTACTAAATCTACAGTTGATTTTGTCGGCTAAAATGTATTTTGGTGGGCCTTGATGACATCGTAATGCACACTTGGTTGCATGCTGAAAATAGCCGATCGACAAGCTCTCTTTTTAGTTCTACTGGATCTCTTATCCACTAGTCCCTCCCTAACATTTTTGCATAGTTTTTATTTGTTGACGTAATTGTCAATATATTTAGTCTTAGTTTTAGTCATGATATCTTAGTTTTTATTTAGTTTTGATGTAGTTTTCGTCAATGAAAAAAGGTAGTCAACAGAAAAAAATTGTCAGGGTAAAGTTCCTGCCCACCACCAGGGTTTGATCCTCTGTGATGCCTCAGACTTGGCCCCCTGTTTGCAGGAGGGTAGGGGGCAGGGGGGTGATATTTGTTGCAGCACCAGGTTCCGGCCAGTTGTCCGGATTTAAAATGAAGCAAACGCAGAACTAAAAGTTCCTATGATTGGCCGCTAGTTGCGCTGTTCTGGTACCAAAAGCAACATGTTCTCCATAGTATTCCATTCATTTCCCTTTACATTAGATTTTCTTCCCATAATAAACATTGTCATAAATACTTTGTGGTTCCTGTCGCTAGTTTAAAGCCTCGTTTCAATCACCATGATATGCATTTTGTGAAAACATGGTCCAATTTATGTTATAATTGATGTTAAAGCAGGGTATGCTGTAGGAGAGGCTTGTGATCATAGGCTTGTGATGATTCTTCTTTGTGTGCTTTATTTTAGGCAAGCTCAAGACAATGTCCCATGTATCCCTGCGGTTGCACGTGACCGTTGGCAGCCAATAGCATTCCTTGGGTAGTAATGGGTACCATGATGGCGACACCCATACAAGGGCAAAAAAAGCATAATTTTCGCAGCATATAGAAACCAATGGGTTCCCAGCATCCATATTGTTTACAGTCTATGTGCAGCACCAGCGACTCCAACAAGGGTGGTCAAGGGTGCTTGTGAGTAGAGGGGGTTCCTCACACGCACACGCTACTATACGTCCTCACTGGAAGCAGTGACAAGACTACACAAGGGTATGGGAAAATTGGCATAATGAATAAATAAGGAGGAAAAAGGGGCAAAACCGGCACACACTGCTTAAGCTAAGCTTTTCTTAAAGCGGCTTTGAAGCATGTCTACAAGCCCATTATAGTGTCAAATGATCCTGTCACCACATCAAGCCAAGAGAAGTGAGTTCACAAGCGCTTTCAACTCGAGACTAATATTCTGTGTTCAGCTCCCATGCAACCGTGCTTCCAAACAGTGTTAATACAGGGAACTATAGCAAAGATGAGTCTATAAGACAGAGCATAGTACCAATGTAAAAAGCCATTAAGACATTGTGTTATTTTTCACTTGTGTATCTCCTTCTGCGGCTGGCTCGAGTCTACACTGCACCATCTTTTATTCAAGTGGCCTGTTTGTAGTTTGTAGTTTGGACGTAATGTGTGGTGGCATCCCCTCCGATCACATGACACCCTCACACACACGCACACGCACGCACACGCACACGCACACACACATACAGTAAATCAGTGCTTGCAGTATGAGATGTGAGTCTCACATTTGTTTGTTTTTCTAAAGTCTGTATACAAGACCAAGAGCAGCCTGGTTGGACAGATACCTGTATTATGCAAATCTTTGAGTTTGAAAGCTTAGAGGAAAGTGGTTTCTCGAAGAGAGAGAGAATGAGAGAGAGAGAGAGACAGACATTAAAAACGTAATCAGAAGCATTTCCTTGTGTTGTAGATCAATGTTTGTGTGTGCTCTTGCGTGCGTGCTTGTGCTTGTGCGTGGTATGCACTGTGTAATGTCTTATTACTGCATAGTCCCTCCTATTAGAGGATGGAGGGAAGAGAGAGCAAGACATACGAGAGACAGAGAGTACAAAAACAGACAAAAACAGATAAAGTTGTAAGATAAGAGCAGAGATACAGTGTATATAGATGAAGGACAACACAGATAACATGAGAGTGCATAGAGAGAGAGAGAGAGAGAGAGAGAGAGAGAGAGAGAGAGAGAGAGAGAGATCCCTTTTCTACTGATTCTACTGATGAATATTAAAGGAGAAGGCTGTTGTGAGGAGGTTGGTGGGAAGGAGAGGAGAGGAGTGGAGAGGCATAGAGATGGGGAGAGAGAGAGAGAGAGAGAGGGAGAGGGAGAGATTGGGTCTGGCTGTTTTCTGGGGAAATACTGTATGCTTCTTTGTTGTTTTAATGGAAACTGTCAGAGCACTGGAGAAAAAGGTTGGGCTAGAAATCCAAGTGTTGTGGCAGGCAGCAGCAGCTTTTGGACTAATGCATGCCGTATGCATGCATGCATAGCCAAGTGCTCACACATGGATGAGCCGATTAAGATGCAGATGCTTGAAAACAGCAATGGCTCCAATTAGCGCGTGATTTGTGCGGGTCGTTCATACACACGTTGTATGTCGCAAATGTGAGCCATCCTGCTTTTAAAAGTAAAGTGGGTAAGGGTTCACTTACTTGCATATAGGAGCCACACAGTGGAACGATCTTGGAACCAACTGACAACCGATCTGAGGTCTTTTGAGCAGCAATTGCTGTAACTATGTGGTTTCATTTCTTCAAAACCACATAGTGACATCTGAATAAAGGTCTATTTCATTATATCTTATGTTGTGCTTTCATCCTCCCTCTCTTTCTCTTTTCATCCATTGCCTCCCCCGAATTCTCATCCCGTTTCTCTCCCTCCTGACCCCCCGAGAGAGGGAGAGAGGCCTCTCTCTAGCCTCTCAGTAAACAAAGTGACTTAAAGCAAAGGGCAACTTTGCTTGTTCATCGCCCTTTAAAACCCACCATGTTTGATTTGTCTTGGTAGAGGAATCTCACTCTCTCTCTCTCTCTCTCTCTCTCTCTCTCTCTCTCTCTCTCTCCCTGGTCTGTTTTTAGCATGACAAGTCCTTATACAAACTGCACAACACAATGAAACATAACATCACTGTCGGGCAGAAACCTTGTATCTCCAAGTTTCAAATTTGTATGTTTTTTCGCAAAGTAAAGCCCTGCTTCATCATATGAGGCCGTCGCTCAAAAGTAGTGAAAACAGCAGATCTACAAGTGTGCTTGTAGATCTGTAGATGTGATTGTAGATCGGCTGTTTTCACTAGTTTAAATCATTTTTAAAATGTTAAATATAAAACGAACGGTTTTGGACATACAAGGTTTCCACCCGACAATGACGATAAGCAACAATTTAGAGGAAGCCTTAAGGCCGTTCCATACTTTGACCGAAACCGCCGTTTTCGGTCAAAAGGTCCTTTAATTTCTACCATAAAATTATATCCCTCGGGACTTCTGAAAAGCATTGGACTGAACGAGAGTTAGGAAATTTGCACGTCGGAAAACACAACTCACCGAACATTTTGGTCGAAGTATGGAGAGGCCTTTAACTACCTCCTTCTGTCTCTCTTTTTCCTCATAAAGAGGGAAGAGCAGCCATTAATATTTCATATTTCCCTTTAAACATTTAATGCAAATTAGAAGTAGAGCAGAGCATTTCGTTCTGGCAGGACAAGATAGCCAGGCATTTCCTCGACCATGTGCTCAGCTGATTCCTGCCAGGCCCACCACTACAGTACATCTGCTGACGCTCAGCTGTCCGCTCCAGGGGTGTCGCGCCAAATTCTGGGCCCTGGGTAGTGAGTACAAGGACTCACTGCGGGACCCCCATTAATGGGGGAGTGGGTTTAACCCATTTAGACTGGGAACGCATTATTACGTGTTATTTTGTGCTTTAACTATTGAAAAATAGCAAATACAGGCGTTGCGAGCTTGTACATCTGCTATTTTTGAAAAATCGTGAACATTTGTGCAAGTCTTTGAATATTTCAAATCCTTCTAAAGTTTTTTGAAAAACCTATGTTTCTATGTCAGTGGCGCTCAAACGTTTTCATGTGAAGGACCCCCAAAATGCTATGTATTTGGCCACGGACCCAGGCGCGCAGATCCACGAAAAGCATAGAAGGGGACCAAGCCGCCGCGCGCGCAAAGCTTGAAAGATTAATATTTGGGTGAATATGGTGGTGGTTGTTGCAGGTTCCTGCACAATACTTTACCAGCACTAGGACAGAAAAATCTATCACAAAACCACAAACTCAATGCTGATACTGTACCCGTAAACAAGCCATAGTAGTGCTTTCTTGGGTTTAAAGGAGTAGTTCACCCCCAAAATGACTTTTTTTCTATTGATTACTCACACCATGGAGACTTGAGTTCAACAAAACATTTTTGTTTTTTGTCGCTTTCCTAAGACAAAAAATGTATTATCGTAAATTTACCCTGACGGTTTCCCCATCCAGTGCCATGCATTTGGGTCCCCATCCGGAATCAATGGTTGTAAATTTATTATAATAACATTTTTTGTCTTAGGAATGCGACAAATACAAAAAATATTATTGAACTCAAGTCTCCATGGCATGAGTAATCAATAGAAAAAAAGGCATTTTGGGGGTGAACTACTCCTTTAAATCCTATTAGTAGACCTTGTATCTGAACGGTAATGTACTGTGATTCTCCTATGCAATCAATTCAATCAATCAAACCTGAGTTTTTGCACGTCCAATGGTGTATTTGGCCAGCGTGTGTCTCAAAGAATAAATGCTTGAATATATTGCAATTAAATTGCTTTGTTATGTAATAAAACATAATATATTATTGTGAGGAGAGTGGTTTTGCCACAGATCCTCTGCAGACATGCTTAATCTTTCATAAAGTTTGAGCATGATCAATATTCTATTTCCCGTGAGCCTCACTGATCCACGCTAGATTGGCTGGTATTTTGGATCTAACACTGTAGCCTGTCTGTTTAATACCTTTTTTGATAATGCAGTACTAGAAAGTGTGTGTGTGCGTGCGTGCGTGCGTGCGTGCGTGCGTATTCATACATCCAAGCTTCTGTTCTGGATTAGGCAGAAGCTTAAATTAACACCAAAGGACTAGCATCATATTATTAGTGTCTGTTGATAAGTTCACAGTCAATTGATACAAATAGGTTTTTTTTTCTCGGCTAGAACAAAGCAGGCCCCTGATCTCTCTCCAATTTAATTAAAAGAAATGTAGTTGTGTGAACCGCAAGCATCAGTGGCATTTTCCTCTCGACTGGATACCCAGATGACCAAATATGAATCATCATCATCCTTATTTCATTATTCTCTGGTTGAAAAATAAATACAATAAAATAAGGGGGAATTAGGGCTGAATGTTCTGGGGTACATTATTATTATAATAGTCTCAATTATTTAGAAAATCCTTTCATTGCACTTATTTGCCTTGCCCCTCTGTATTTCTGTCTGTACGCATTATTCTGTTTTCATTGTTAGAGTGGCAGAATGGGAGCTAATGTGATGATGACTAATGTCATGGGTCATCGATTGTAACACATTTGAGAGTAATCTATTATAACTCAATGTGGAAATTATAGGATCGTTATAGAAAATAGCATAATGGTTTAGATCAGTGCTTCTCAACCTGTGGTACATGTACCACTGGTACATGTACCATGTACCATGTATGTATCACCATGTATCATGTATCACTAAAAATAAGAAAAAATACATAAGTGGAGTGAAATATGTATATTATACTACTACTATTACTTAAGAAAAATACACAAGCGGAGTGAAAGATTTATATTATACTACTATTATACTACTGTAGTTATTCTGACCAAGCAATTGATTGAAATAGGCGCTCCAGCTGTGCTGAAATGAGCATGATACTGTAGGGCACACTTAGCCTTTAATAGAGGATTTCAGAACGGATTAATCACATTAGAAATATCATCAGTTTGCATGGGAAGTTCACAAATGTAGTAGCTAAATCTGTCCGATCTGACCCGCTCATCAAATTATTGCCTTATAAATGCAACAACCCCATTTTCATCTGAAGAAGTCTATGACACCATTAAGGCAATGTCTGTTGGGAAAAGTCCTGGCCTTGACGGACTCCCTGTAGAATTCTATGTACATTTCTGGTCTGATTTACAGCCACTCTTTATGCCTATGGTAAAGGAATTTGCTGACTGCAATATTATCCCAGGTTCTATGAAAGAGGCAGCGATCACACTTATTAAAAAAAAAGACAAAGATATGCATGAATGTTCATCCTATAGGCCAATTTCACTCCTTAATGCAGACTATAAAATCCTCGCCAAGCTTTTAGCTAAGCGATTGGACCTTGTTCTTCCATCTCTGATAAAAAATGACCAGACAGGCTTTGTTAAAGGTCGCCATGGTGCTGACAACATACGCCGCCTGGTAAATATAATTGACTATGTAAATAAGAGTGGAGGTGAATCCGCAATTATATCGCTTGATGGAGACAAGGCCTTCGATCGCGTGGACTGGAGCTTTCTCCTCTCCTCCCTGGCACATTTCGGTCTCGGCCCCATGTTCATAAACTGCATAAAAACATTATATAGTTCTCCAACAGCACAAGTTTTCACAAATGGCTTTCTTTCAAAAAAAATTAAACTGGCGAGAGGGACTAGGCAAGGATGTCCGTTATCCGGTTCTTTATATGCACTCGTCGCTGAATCATTTGCCCAATCAGTTAGACTGAATCACAATATTAAAGGCATAGTTGCCGGAAATTCGGAGCATAAGATTTCTTTATATGCCGATGACACCTTACTATTTATATCTAATTTAGACCAATCAATTCCAAATTTACTATCCATAATTAACTTATATGGCTCCCTTTCCGGCTATAAAATAAATGTATCAAAATCTATTCTTTGTCCACTTAACCATAACGACGATGACAGATTTAACACTCTGTCTCCTTTTAAACATACAAAAGAAGGCTTTACCTATCTTGGTGTGTGTATCTCTCCAACACTTGATAACTTATTCAACCGCAACCACACACCGCTTGTGCAAAAAATCAAGGAGGACATCGATGTATGGACCAACTTACCTCTAACACTTATAGGTCGGATAAATGTAGTAAAAATGAACTTATTACCAAGATTAAACTACTTATTTCAGTCATTACCCTGTCCCATTCCAGCATTATTCTTTAAAAATGTAAATGCAGATATTTCTAAATTTCTCTGGAACCACAAAAAAGTGCGAATCTCTTTGGCCACTTTATGTAAACCATATAAAGAAGGAGGTTTAGCTCTGCCTAATCTTGAGTTATACTACTGGTCGGCTCAAATTAAACGAATGACTGAATGGTTTCATGATTCGGAAGACTCTCTTTGGAAACCAATAGAATCCCAATTCAGTCACCCAATTCCGCTAAAATCTATTCCATTTATAAACAAGACTCTGGCAGGGCCGAATAAATCCTTCGTAATTAATAGTATCTTATCAGTTTGGCCAAATTGTAAGAAATACTGCAAAATTAACAAGCATATATCTGTACTTTCACCCATTTCTCATAATCCCGATTTACCAGCAAGCTTAAGTGAGAAAGGTTTACATAGGTGGACAATTAAAGGCGTTAACAATCTGGGTTGTCTATTCAGAGACATAGATATGAAATCCTTTTCAGAGGTAAAGGAAGAATATGGTTTGTCCTCTGCAAACCTGTTTCAGTACTTACAGGTGAGACATCTTTTACAATCCTTGATTAAGAAAAACATATTTAGATTTCAAGTGGACGAAATAGAAAAAATGTTTTTCAGCAATCAATCTATGTCTAAATTTACGTCAAAGATCTATAACATTCTTAATGGTAGAGTGACTTCATCCTTCCAACCTCTGAAAAGGCTATGGGAATTAGACTTAAATCTAACTATAGATCAAGAAACATGGACAATGATATGTGCAAAAGTAAACCCATCTTCGCTTCCGGCTAGAGTACTGGAACACAACTATAAATTTATTTTCAAAACGTTTTTAACTCCAGTCTGTTTAAACAAAATGTCCCAGGAGTATTCGCCATTATGTAATAAATGTAAATTAACTTTGGGCACATATTCACACATGTTCTGGTTTTGTTCCAAAATTAAACCCTTTTGGCAAACAATTCATGCTTCAATTGAAAAGATATTTAAGTCAAAACTGAGGAAATCTTCTATTCTATACCTCTTAGGAGTGGATCTAAATGTACCCATGAGCTCTTCACATCGGAAGCTGTTTGATTTTTTTAGGTTTTTGGCCAAAAAATGCATTTTGACGTTATGGAAGACTGATGAAATCCCAAACGAACATATGTGGATGGCCCAAATAATGTCTTTGTTACCCTTGGAGAGGCTTAAGTATGAAATGCAAGACAAGGCAGAGGTGTTTCTCGAAGTATGGTCCCCCTTCTTAGATTTTCTAGAAGGGGGCAACTGATTTAGGTTGGCTTATGATCCTTGTATGTAAGTCTGGTTATGATAATATGATCGACATCCCACCACCATGTACGCACACGCATGATAAGGCACTGCAGGATTCTGGCCCGTGCCGCACTGTTCAGATGGGGGTAGAGGATAACAGTAGTTTTCTTTCTCTTCCCATGGGGGCGGTGAGACATGGGCGAGAGTTCCTTGTGCCCCCCTTCTCTTTTTTCTGTTTTTGAAGCTTTTTACCACTTGAGATGTATATATACTTTTTTTTCCTCCCCCGTTATTTGTCTATTATCTGTATGTATAATTTCTCGTATGTCTTTTGTCTTTTGTGTAGGTCCAAGTCTGTTAGTCATGTTTGTCTGAAAAGAAAAACCTGAAAAATAAAAAATAACAAAAAAAAATAAATGCAACAACAACTAAAAGATCTCCATGATTTCAAGGAATAAATTGGCCTCCTGTGTTAACTCTGCATTAGCTGAATAGGATGGGTCTACACGCCTATATTTTAACATCAGTTATGTTTGTGAGTTGGAGAGTAGTCTAACCTAACGCGACACATTCTATGGAGGGTGACATGACTCCTACTCCTGTCCGCTTTGAGTAAATGAGAAAGTCATCCGCGGTGGAAAGCGATATTTATAATGGATAAGCCTAAACAAACCAGTTCACATGAACAATACTGATGTAAAATAAGATATCTGAACGGCTACATTTATTTATACAATTAAAATGTCATGAACCAGCACAGTTATAGGGGGGTGTAAAAAGGGTGTAAAAAGGGTGTAAAAAGGTTGAGAACCACTGGTTTAGATCATTCATAAAAAGGGTGTAAAAAGGGTAAAAAGGGTGTAAAAAGGTTGAGAACCACTGGTTTAGATCATTCAGGGTCAGGTTTGTGGAGCCTGGTGAGTGGTGACTGGTGGAAGAAAGGACCGGCCAAGGCACTGTGGTGTGCAGAGTCTGTGGCTGAACATGCGCCTTATTTTCACTAGCTTAGGTGATGGCAGGAGTTCTGCAGTGCTTCCTATAGCAATCTTCCCCTCCGCAACCTGCAGACTATCCTACATGATGCTACAGTATAGCTGCTATTGTACACAGAATTCATCTCCAATACATCCACTTTAATATGAACACAAACTGACTTTAGCCGGGCTTAAACTGTCTGATGCTTTGTCACTGTTATTTTATGTATGTTGCGCAACCCAGGGGAGAAGAGGCAAGATTTACAATAAAATAAGAGGCTCTGAGTCAGTTTGCACGTAAATTAAATTGTCTTTTATTTTAAAAAAAATGTGAGGGAAATGGGGCAAAAAAACATCAACTTAGGAGTCCTCCTGTACGGGACCTTGGCCTTTAATCGTAAGATACACTCACAGGTGGGGGGCTGTCCCGTGGGCAGAGCAGAGAGAGAGAAGTGACCATTTTGTTCAGGTGGTGTTGGCGTTCAGTCGGGCAGAGTCGGCTTGCAAGAAGTCCTTCCTACCAGCTTCCTTGTTGAATAGACTGGTTTCTGGTCCACGTTACACTGATAAAACTAGATGGGTCCGTACCAAAATTAGCCAATGAAACCAGCGCTCCCCAAAACAACAGGTTTGGGGATTGGACGGAATTGATTACATGATACAGTCAGCTGTGCATTTAGTCTCAATGTTTGTAAACAAGAAACCTGTCTAGAGTGATCGTGTTTTCCTCCAAACTGACCCACTGGGAGATGATTATTTATAGGCGTCGCTTGATTGGCTGCAGGTGAGTCCATTGCCAGGATCCCCCACCTACCTCTGATTTATCTACTGAACTTCCGTTTCTGTTAGGCACGTGTAGGAATTCCGGCACGTGCAAATGCCTATCCTTTTTTTTACGAGCCCCCGCCAGAGAGCTAGCCGGAAGAGACGTCCACCTTTCTATGTCTGTGCTATCACCTTCCCTAGCCTGAGCTTGGGGATCGGTAGAATAGGCCTGGTTTCCCCTGGTTTGCCACAATGAGTATGTGTCTTTCTCTAGTCTGTCTCATGCTGTTTGTCATTCTCCATCAGCCTTGTCTCTCCCAACAATGCTCCTTCTAGTCTAGTAAATCTAGGGAAAAAATACACTCAGGTTGCACAAAATTGTATTATTTAGTTTTTCAACTGATTCTGACAGGAAATTAGGTCTACTAGCCAGGATAAAAAATCGACCCTGATCTGCAAATACCCACAGTGGCCAAATCAAGTTGGGCTCCCATCGACTTTCTATACAGGAGGAAAATACCCAGAAAAAGAATCTGCTTTAAGTAGGATGTGAGGGGTCTAACTAGGGGTTTGTCATGATGCTGAATACATTGCAAGCATTTGTTTTGCACAAAAAACATTCCTTGGGCTAAAAATGGACACAGAAAATGACGGTTTAGTGATGAAAAGTGATGAGTCATCACCTTTTGTGGGCGTTTTCTGGGGCCAATGAATGTTATTTGTGCAAAACAAATGCTTGTGCAATGGATTCAGCATCATGACAAACCCCTAGTTAGACCCCTCACATCCTACTTAAAGCAGATTTTTTTTCTGGGTATTTTCCTCCTGTATAGAAAGTCGATGGGAGCCCAACTTGATTTGGCCACTGTGGGTATTTGCAGTGAGCAGATCAGGGTAGATCTTTTATCCTGGCTAGTAGACCTAATTTCCTGTCAGAATCAGTTGAAAAACTAAATAATAATAGATTATTCTCTCATATTGGTGTCTGTCTGTCTGTCTGTCTGTCTGTCTGTCTGTCTGTCTGTCTGTCTGTCTGTCTGTCTGTCTGTCTGTCTGTCTCTCTATCCTGTTCTTTTCCTTTGTCTCTTATCTGCAGTATATCATATTGCCATCAGGTATCAGATACCAGATGAAGGTCTGGTATCTGACACACACACACACACACACACACACACACACACACACACACACACACACACACACACACACACACACACACACACACACACACACACACACACACACACACACACACACACACACAGACACACACACACACACAGACACACACACACAGACATCCCGTGAGCCTCACTGATCCACGCTAGATTGGCTGGTATTTTGGATCTAACACTGTAGCCTGTCTGTTTAATACCTTTTTTAATTATTTGGAATTTTTAATAATGCAGTACTAGAAAGTGTGTGTGCGTGCATGCGTGCGTGCGTGCGTGCGTATTCATACATCCAAGCTTCTGTTCTGGATTAGGCAGAAGCTTAAATTAACACCAAAGGACTAGCATCATATTATTAGTGTCTGTTGATAAGTTCACAGTCAATAGATTTTTTTTCTCGGCTAGAACAAAGCAGGCCCCTGATCTCTGTTCAATTTAATTAAAACAAATGTAGTTGTGTGAACCGCAAGCATCAGTGGCATTTTCCTCTCGACTGGATACCCAGATGACCAAATATGAATCATCATCATCCTTATTTCATTATTCTCTGGTTCAAAAATGGTAGAACGAATCACAAGAAAGAATCACAAACAATTCGTTCATTTCCTTAAAATGTTACGTTCACATTTTCGTTCTCCGCCTCCCCGGCTCCTGCACACAGGACGGCACACTCAGACAGTGAGTTTTGCGGTCATGCATTCATTTCCTATTTGAATTGAAATAAGAACTATTGTTTTTGAAAGAATGTCTATGTAAAGTTCAGGTGTAGTGACTGACAGGGGGGTGAGCACTGAGCAGGTAAGGTCACGTGTCAGGCTGACCAGGTAATGAAATGAGGAATGAAGGAGGCAGGACACAGAGAGCTACTTTCAGCCTTTGAATGGCATATTTAGTGAGGCAATGGTGGGCGTGTGTGGTACACACTAGATGGGTGTGTGGTTGGATCGTAGACGCACACGGTTTGGATGGATTGTTGAGAATGAATGGTTCTGGAGATTTAGGTGGTCGGAGGTTTCCCAAGCTGCCTGTTTGGGTTCAGAGTGTGACGTGGCTGTGAGTGGCTGCTTAAATAGACTTCCTGCTGCTGACAGACAAGCTGCCATCCAATAATGGTTGATTGTGGATGATTGGGTGGTGATTTCCCTGTGAGCCTTTTGACAGTTTTGTTGTGTTAATATGATTGTGTTTGTTGTTCCTGATTTCCCTGTGAGCCTTTTGACAGTTTTGTTGTGTTAATATGATTGTGTTTGTTGTTCCTGGACAAAAGACAGGTAGTTACCAGTTAGCAAGCCACATTTAAGTATGAAAGAAATCTGTTAAATGCGCCTGGGTCCAGCCTCCTTCACAATGATCAATGGAGTGACTGGACATTAACTATGAAAGAAATAATGATGACAATGGACAGCTAATGGTCGTCAGGTCGTTGCGGCAGCATGAGACATGCGCGTCTCCCCCGGCGCGTCTCCCCCGACAGGGAAGCGCCACTGAACGGTGAACGTGAACGAATCATTTGAACTGATCACTGCCCATCACTAGATGTAGAGTGTGAATCTGGTTTAGAGGGGTGGATTCAAATTCCCAGCTGAAAACATCCATTGGATCGGTTCACCGATCTGTGCCCCCGCTCCTCATAGCACACACGACCGCGGTTTTCCCAATGACCCTGAGCGCAACGGTGGGGGCGGAGGGGGCTGCAAGCCAGGGTGATGACGACGGAGGCGTGCCGTCTCAGTCGACCATGAGCCACGTGAGACACCACCAAGCGAGCGGTAGCGAGCGAGTCGCCAACTCAGCGCCACTTCCAAGTTATGTGCCGTTATGGACAGAATAGTAAATCCGTGCAGTCCAAGTGAACACAGCGAAGTGCTCCCGAGTCCCTACCTCCTTGCCCACCACTGGCCCCCACTGTTGCGCTCAGGGTCATTGGGAAAACCGCGGTCGCATAGCACACAGCTCAGAGCCCTGACGTCACAATATTTGGAGCGACGCCCCCTGCTCTCTGGTTGGTTGTGGAAATGGAAGGTCGACTCCCACTTCCTATGCATGAAATGTCAACAGCTTAGCCCAGGCTTTTATTTTT
Organism: Nannobrachium achirus; assembly: GCF_963921795.1. Lineage (NCBI taxonomy): Eukaryota > Metazoa > Chordata > Actinopteri > Myctophiformes > Myctophidae > Nannobrachium > Nannobrachium achirus. Next base: position 46,905,927 of record NC_137828.1, read on the forward strand.
GAGCCAAACGCGAATGAAAATAAAAGCCTGGGTACCGACCACCGCCTGAAACTATTAATCGTTTTCATGGCAGGAAGTGCCTTACAAGATTGTTAGTGTCACAAGATTTCACTGATTTAGATGGAAACTCTATGTACCCCCCTCCACCCGAAGCAGTTGCCCTGGCCTTATATGTTTCCATATCTGCCTTTAAATGTGTTGTGACATCTGCACGTTTCACAGCTACTAGACCTCCCCCCTCCCAGCCTTGCTCGCTCCCCCCTTTTCATGAAGTACTGTAGCTTTTTTTTTTGTTGCTAAAAATAACCCCAGAGATACTCGTGGAGGTTACGAACAGCTGAAAGGGGTGGCTGAACTTAGCTGAGCTGAGATTTACGTGTCTCTCACTATGCTATGTATGGAACATGGTGACATTTGCAGGAGTCGCGCGCGTGCGTGCGTGCGTGCGTGCGTGCGTGCGTGCGTGCGTGCGTGTGTGTGTGTGTGTTTCTGTATTTAGAATGTACAGGATGTGTGGTAACTATATTCACTTAAGTAATATAGACTTTGCATGTGTACAACTCAGAGGGTCTGACAGCTCTTCCCATTGAGCTGCCAACACTCACTAGCCTCTGGCCATTGAGCAGTGGGCAGCTGCTCCACAAACATTCCACAGTTCATGAGAGTGGTCCGAGGCACTGACTGAGACCCCAAGTAACCCTGTGTACTTTTAACTTGAACCGCTTTCAACCTGGCATCTCTATTTTGGTCATTAGAAACAGGCTTTTCTTTGTTTGCGGTTGGGTTTACATTTTCATTATCGTTTTTGAGCGGTGGTAGACCGCTCCATAGCATGGCCGTGTGTGTATCCGTGTATGTATCTGTGTATCCGTGTATGTGTGTATGTAGCCTGAATACCACTGGTGGCCAGAGAGGGTGCTGCTGAGTCTAGCCTGAGCATCAACTGCACTAGGCCTACACACACACACACACACACACACACACACTCTCTCTCTCTCTCTCTCTCACGCACGCACGCACGCACGCACGCACGCACGCACGCACGCACGCACGCACGCACGCACGCACGCACACACACACACACACACACGCACCCCTGGGTGAGCAATACACACATACACACCCCTCTCTCTCTCTCACTCACACACACACACACACACACACACACACACACACACACACACACACACACACACACACACACACACACACACACGAAATTTCACTTTTCCTATTTTAAAACCTTTTTTTGGGGTCCCACTAGCACCTTCTATCCTCACAAAGTCCCATTTCTGACCGTTGTGTCTTTCTCTGGTTTTGGGAAGGCGGAAGTTAAAAGCATCCCACGGGTTCTCACAACAGGCTGTCCAGATTTGCTGCCGTCACTGACGTCAGCGACGGCCGTTTTTGAAGAAAAAAGATTCTTTTTTTTTTTCTAATTTTTTTTTGGGGGGGTGGCGCAGTTCAGGCCAAAGGTGGTACTGCAGCTGAAATGCTCTGAGCGCCATTCAAAAATGAGAGAGGCTCTCTATTCAGGAGTGGTAATTTAGCCTCAAACCTTTTGAAAAACGTTTTTTGGGACATAAACAATATGACATAAATACTTTTTAAATGCATGGTGTATCACCTTTAACCCTGCAAGGCCCGAATTAATTTCTACTGGGCCAAAAAAATTAAAAAAAATCTGATGGTGTTGTAGGAGTCCTAATCACAGGAAAATGTAATTTAAAAAAATTAAAAATGTTTTTGTAAGGTTTTATAGCCATAAATCATAAATCATAAATCACGTTCTAATTTGCATTTTGGGGATATTTTTCACAATAATAAAATATGTACATGTTCTAGACATTCTAAGGATCACGAAAAACAATATTACAGGCATTTTACTTATGTTTTAGTGAGGAATAACTTCAGTTAAAAAGTGAGATGATGTTCGTCCAGAAGCTGGAATTTTGGCATTGTAATACTAAACAATAGGATTTAATGGTGATGTTAATGTGAAAAAAGAACAGGAAAACGAATTATAACATTTTTAAAAAAATGATTTAAAAAACATTGCCAAAAAGCTACGCTGGGCCTTGCAGGGTTAATGTTTAGCATATCCATGTCTGTCACGTCTGGTGTGCTGTGACCTGGCCTGCTTTGATGCTGCAGAGTCAGGATAATGGCTTTCACAAGCTGCTAATATCTTATATTACATTTTAGAACTGCAGCCAGCGGTATTTGAGTGTCACCAACAGACCAAATGCAGCACTCCAATTGGCTATAACGTCCCCCAGTCCAGGGGATCTTAACGTCCGCCCAGCCAATGGATCTGTAACCCTACACCAGCCCATACAACAAGCCTGCACCAGCCTGCAAGCAGCTGTTGTCACGGTTACGCTCCACCCAGCCCACGCTGCCCACGCCCAGCCCCACTCAGCCCGCTCAATCTCAGAGGCAGCTGATCCACACAAGAAAGATTTGCGGACAACACCGGAAGTGCGTCCGGCGGTCAAATATGTCCGACCGAAAACGTGCGCTGCGGCACAATAGTTCCGCCACAATAGTTCCCCCCCATTTTTTTTTTTTTTTTTTTTTTTAACTAGATGTGAGCGGGCCGAAGGCCCGCGAACCTCTAGTGTGATACAGGTAGACATTTATAAATCCCATGGCGGGGAGGGATTCAGCTTCACCCAACAGAGGCATCAGCGACGACGGCATGGTTTTTCTGGAGCACAGGGGATTAACTCCACCCTTAGATGGTCTACACAAGATAAACATGGAACAGCAGGTCTACACTTGAGCTTGTGGATCGTGGACTTCTGTTCATCCAAGGGTTTACACACGTTCTGTTAAGTTTGGAATTGTCTGTCTTACCGAGACACGACTGGACTCAGATGCTGACAACTTGCTTACTGTACCACCAGGACCCAACGCAAAACTTGAGGCGAGGTGGTATTTAAATACATGGCTGCAGTTGGTAAGGGGCATGCAGCCAAAATAATTAAAACAGCGCAAAATCCTGCAATAAACATACAGGTTATATAGACCTATATTTATGCAGAGGACGTCTCTCTTTGTCTATCTGTCTGTCTCTCTCCCCCCCCCCCCCCCTCCCCTGCTCTCTCCCTTTCTTTCTCTCTCTGCTCCGCGCGTCTCCATTTGATACCGATAGCGAGAGAGAGAGAGAGAGAGAGAGAGTGAGAGAGAGTCACAACCACAAATAGGCTGATATAAAACAATCATTCATTAGTGTTACCCTTGTTTAGGGCTCCATTTCCTAAACAAGACAGCTCTCTAATGGTAACGGGCTCCTCATAATATGGATATTCTAAGGAGGAGGACCACAAGGTGACATAACCAGGCAAAGAACTTCACCGTTTATGGTGGTGTCCACAGGGCAAAAGACATACGGCCGGGTAAAAAAAATGCGCTGCGGCCGGAGTTTTGGAACATATTCGTTTACATCCTCCGTTTCATGCATTTGCATGTGGACACCCATGGGC
>NC_137828.1:46914414-46979414 GCF_963921795.1 Nannobrachium achirus
CGTATCGCTGTGCACTACTTCAAAGGCTGGTTCCTCATCGACATGGTGGCTGCCATCCCCTTCGACCTGCTCATCTACCGCAGCGGAGAGGAGGTAAGACCTGTAGGCATAGATGGAGAGGAGGTAAGACCTGTAGGCATAGATGGAGAGGAGGTAAGACCTGTAGGCATAGATGGAGAGGAGGTAAGACCTGTAGGCATAGATGGAGAGGAGGTAAGACATTGTTATAGCAGGCAGCACCGCTGTATGAACAAACAGGACAGTTCAGATAGTGGAAGAGAGATTCATCTGATCTTCAAGAGTAAAAAAAGGGCAGGGCAGAGAGAGCTTAACAGTTGTTTGAAGGAAGAAAGGTTTCTCATTGATGAGAAAGTGAATTGAGTAAGAGTGAAGATGAATTCATGTGCATATGGAACATATTTATGGAACATATTTATTTCTTCATCGTGACAATATTCAATTATTTGTGAATTGAATGCATGTAAAGTTTCATGTAACATGTAATGTTGTTTTATTCTAGCAAACATCCCGGTGTTATTTCCTCTCAAGTCTCCCTGTGTTATACTTTTTTATACTATATATTTTTGTGGGCTTTTTCTGGCTTTATTGATAGTTCCAGTGGAGATTGACAGGAAACAGGGGGAGAGAGATGTGGAGTGACACGCAGCAAAGGTCGTCGGGATCGGTATTCAAATCTCCAACATGCTGTCAGGCTTTTACTGCTGTCAGTGCTGTCAATGCCTTACTGCATTAGGGCTCATGTGGTGTGCGCCTGGAGTTCTTATTTGTTAAAAGAAATCTATTTTATGTAAAAAAAAAAAAAAAAAGAGTCCTATAGTGAAAGCTTGGCCAGGATGTAATTGAACTACATTGATCCTGGTGTTCAGGCCAACACTGGATAACCATTCTGTATTACTGTTATTTATTGGTTGCATGGGCAGGACGAGAACGAGTAATCACTGCAGGACAGGGCTAGAACCTTCCTGCAAACAAACAGCAGGGGGCCCCCATTGTCTTGATCTTTTTTCCTGTTCTTTTTCTATCTTCCATAAATCCTCTTATAGAAACCCGGGCTTTTATTTGTCTCAAGAGTAGCGGGCACCAGGTTTTTTTTAAAGGAGGCTTGAATAAGAAGGAAGGCCTATATTCCTATTTTTTCAAAAATATCAGAATGAATAAATCAACATTTTGTGTCAGTTTGAATCCAGTAAAATGTACTGGGTGCATTTATTGAAACCAAGTAGCCTACTGTATGAAATTAACAGTGCAGTTACAGGTGGACACTGGTCATTTTCCAGCTGCAAATAATAAAAAGATGTAGGCCTATTGGTATTTCCCACAATAACATTATTGCAGCTTGGGCTTACATGAAAACAAATGAACAGTGCAAATTAAGCAGATGTGACTTAATGCTGCCCTCAGAACACATTCTATTGACTACAAGTCACAACTGTGCAATTGCAAAGCATAACGACAGACAGACAGAAGGGAGATGGCAGGAGGGGGACACGAAAATGTATCGTCCTATTGCTTCAATCACTCACCGGGTTGTGTTTGTCACGCATTAAATCCGGGGGGCCGCGGCGGTCCACAGGGGTCCGCGGGGTAATCTACCTGAACATTGTGGCTACATCTCCTAGCAGCTAAGCGTCTATTCTGTGTTGTTGCTGTCATACAGTGCACACAGAAGTACTTTGAGGTCACTTGCAGGTCAGGTAGGGTGACCATACTTCCTCTTTTGCCCGGACATGTCCTCTTTTAGGGGGATGTCCGGCCTGTCCGGGGGGGTTTTATAAATTCCTTCAAATGTCCGGGGTTTCGCGCATATCACAGTTAAAGCACGGGCATTTACAATGCACGTTCAATGGTTCGTTTGGAAACACACTGTGAGAGGCGGGTTTCCACCCCTAACCCCGGAACGTGTATTATTCATACTACTCTCTGCCTGCGCTGCGATCCCTCCCTCCCTTAGCCTGTCTCGCTTTCAGATCAGAGGCAGAGCAGAGAGCAGAGCTCTGCAGCAGCTCGCGCTGCGCGGAGCCAAACGAACGAACTGCAAACGCAATTAATGCTGTTTCACTGATGAAATGCACAAAAAGTGCCAGTGACCAGCCAAGCAGAGCGTTCTGTCAGCAAAGCTGGTACTCTTCTGTGTCTATTTAGGCATTTACAAATAAAAGTTCTTCTTCTGCTTCAAGCCCATATCAACACTGCAAAGTAGCCTACAAGACAGTCTGTGCGAGGTGAGAGCTCTTCTGCTAACTAAATTGACAGAATCTTTTGTACAACCTTGTAAAGCAGAAGATACGGCGGTTTGAATAATGGGCTACCTCTCTTTTATTTAGTTACAAAGCTGAACGTTCATACAGGAGTCAAAACTTAAGGCATACTTTATCAGTGGATCTCTGAGTCTAGCCTATTAATAGATTTGTATAGGGTCCAATTGGAACCCCCTCAAAAATGAATACATAACTAATAATAACATAATTGAGCTGTAAACTAGTAATATAAATTATTTTTGGGAATATATATATATATATATATATATATATATGCCGGGTAGAGTGTCCTCTTTTTGGATTTTCAGAATATGGTCACCCTAAGGTCAGGAGTCAGGACCGCTATCATAGTGAACATCGCCCTCTAGAGGCTAATATTTGAACCCTGGCTTTAAATGAATTTTTCATTTACAAACCCGGAAATTAACGGGCTAGGAATTTAATTGAGTACAGGATATTATTTGAGGATTTACGGTATCTCTGTCCCTCTTTATGTGTCTGTCTCTCTCTCTCTCTCTCTCTACTTGTCATGATCTTTCAATCTTCCTTTGTTTTTCTTTCTTTCTCTCTCCCCCCAATTCTAATCAATCATCTTTACCCAGACCACGACTCTGATTGGTCTGCTAAAGACGGCCCGCCTGCTGCGATTGGTCCGTGTGGCCAGGAAGTTGGACCGTTACTCAGAGTACGGCGCCGCCGTCCTCTTCCTCCTCATGTGCACCTTCGCCCTCATCGCTCATTGGCTGGCCTGCATCTGGTAGGATATTACACAACGGTGGTTTCCAGTCCAGCTCCTACTCGTTGATCTGTGCTGGCAGGTGCCTAATTGGATCACCTTGTGTGTCAGGGTCTATTTCATCCCTGACTGGACAGTTAGAAAGACAGTTGGAAAGAAAATTCATCAAAATAAAACAAACATGAAATGAGTTCTCTCCGCCAGGCTCTATAATCCACTAAGGCAGTGGTTCTCAACCAGTGGTCCGGGGACCACCAGCGGTCCCTGAGGTTCCAGTTGGTCCCCAGCTAAATGATGGAAAATTGGTAACCAAATGGACCCTAATAGATCTTCAACTCTTGAGAGTATAAAATTATACCAAAATGGGCCCTTACGGGTCCACTTGGTTTCATTTTACACTCTCAAGAGTTCAATTATTATTAAACATCTGCAATACTTAATTTTTAAGAGGTCTACATAATTAGAGAATGTAGAAGAATTGTTATTTTCTCTCCTATGGTACCACCATTGTTGCTGAAATCAATAATGATATGTTCTGATGATGATGTCTGTACTCTTTGCAGGTATGCCATCGGCAGCGTAGAGAGGAACGGTTCAATCGGTTGGCTCCACTCTCTGGGAGAGTCTCTGGGAAAGCATTACAATGACTCCATCCCAGGTACTGAGAAAACATTGTTGCTGTTGGGAGTAGTGTTCATTTCATCGAGTAAACTATGACGAAAAAAAATTTCACTGACGAAAACTAAATAGAAACTAAATAAAAACTAAGCTATGATGACTAAAACTAAGACTAAATATGTTGACAATTTTGTCAACAAATAAAAACTATACTAAAATGTACTATTGGAGAAGAGTAGAACTAAAAGACAAATCATTTGGTTGCGCAGCTTGTAGATCGACTATGTTCAGAGTGCAATCAAGTGTAAAATCAGCCATTATGACACCATCAAGGCCGGCCAAAATACTTTTTCGTCGACAGAACAACTGTAGATTTAGTCGACTAAAATCTTATGATATTTAGACTAAAACTAAAACATTGCAGATGACTAAAATATGACTAAAACTAAATGACATTATATTCAAAAGGCTATGACTAAAACAAAATACAAATTATTCTGCCAAAATCAACTCTAGTTGGGAGTAACACGTTACCAAGTAATGTCTTGGCCCACGTACACCACGGACCTCCACAGCGTCAGCGTCTCCGGTCCACGTAACCAGTTTCCACGGCCAGGGCGCCTCCGGCCCACGATACTCCGCCGCCTTTACGCACACTGTGGACCTCCACAGTGACCGCGCCTCCGGTCCTTGTCACAAGCCTCCACAGTGAGGGCTCCTCCGGCCCAAGTTACAGGCTTTCACAGCGACAGCGCGTCTGGGCCTCCTCTCATGCGTCAAGCGTCGCGCGGATGCAGCATTTACTCCGGATCTGACTCCCGCCACCATATTTGCATGCATCCAAAACAAGGTCCACGTAAACGTCTCCATGCCTACGGCACAACAGACTAGTTTCTCCATAAAAACACCAAGGCAACGACAACGAGCCAGTCGCGTTACCCCAGGGCCACACGCTTAAGACAGGCTAGACAGATCGAGGTAGGCCGCTGTTTCCTATGCTTTGTTCCACGCAAGGCACAGAAGGCCCTACCCCCATTTTTCCGCCAACCGATCAGAAAAAAACACAAAAACACGAAAAAAAAAACAGACTAAACTACTATATACACGAATAAAACAAAGTACTTCAGAACATGCCCAGCTTGGCCAATGTAATGATGAGTCACCACAGAAAAAAAGTAATAACTGGAATTTAAATGGGTCCGTTACTTTATGTGAAAATAGCTGACAACTTCAGAAGATTAAAGGTTTTATTATCATCTGACTTACCGGTGATCTACTCAATGTGTGATCACCTCATCTGCTCACACTGTACAAAAACAATAAGAATTAATGAAAAAGATGGGGCCTGTGACTAAGGCCCCGTCCAGACGACAACAGATTATTTTTCACCGGGGAGGTAAAGCCACAAACACCCATGGGTGTCCACATGCAGACGCATGCAAACGGAGGACTAGACGAATAGTTTCCAAAACTCCGGCTGCAGTGCGTTTTTGTTACCCGGGCGTATTTCTTTTGCCTTGTGGACACCGTAAACGGAGAAGTTCTTTGCTTGCATGCTTACATCACCTTGTGCTCCTCGCCTCCTCCTCCTTGCTATGAGAGAATCCCATGATAGAATATCCATATTTATGAGTGCATTCACGCCATGTTAACAGAGCTCAGCTGTCTTGTTTAGGGATGGAGCCCTAATGAATGATTGTTTTAATGATATTTGTTACTCTTGTCAAATGTCATCTTCATAGATGGTGGTCACTGGTCACAGCCACGAACTCAGTCGCAAAAGATACCAGTTATGTTCTGAATTTGTTGTCTCACATAGCTTTCCACCGGCTCAACAATAAGCCGGATCGATAAGGTGCTCATTATCAATAACGAGATGCAGCCCTCGTCTTGTTAACAGAGCATATCTGACGCGACGGGCTTGCCTCTTCTCTTTGTCAAATTTTGGATATCAAATGTCAATATCAAATGATTTAAAGCATAATTGAGACATACGCACGCATGCAGGCATTATTCCAGCCCATTTTCACCAGTTGTCTGACGCTTTGAAGGTGAGAATATGTTGATTATTCACGGCATGTGCTGCCTTTTAAATTATTTCCACGATCAGCACAAGCAGAAAAAAAAAGTCTGTTTGTAGTTGCTTTTTGTGGTGAAGTGGTAGGCTCTCTAGGCTGTGTAGCCTACATTATCTTCCATCTCTCTCCTGTCTCTAACATGTGTGTCTGTCACTCTAATTTAGTAATAGATGCTCTTTATCGGTGCTTTAACAAGTGCACTGAAGCATTAATATGATTATGTTCTCATTTCCAACTTGAGGCAACTTATTGAGAGGCTAAACATTTTCCAGGGACTATTACAAATTTAAAAAAGAGTCCCCATTATGCAAGTAAAGAACATTCGATCTCTCTCTCTCTCTCTCTCTCTCTCTCTCTCTCTCTCTCTCTCTCTCTCTCTGATTGATAGAGTTACATTCGTTTAATGCTGGGAGAGAGAGCGCACCACACTCCCGACGATTCCTCTCCCGAATTTATATTAAATTAATGTTTAAATAGCAATTGTGCATGTTAAAGTGTGAAGATTGTGAAACTTGGACGATGCACATGCAGACTATATAGCTGCTGCAACGATTGCATGAGAGCAGGGGGACACGGCCACATGCTTCGGTGACGCGCAGACAGGGATTTATAACGTTTTGCTAATACCGTGTGGACACACATATTTTTCTACACGGGCCCGTGTGGAGGCGTAGAGGTTTCAAAACGAAGTCAGAAACCCCCGGGGATTTTTTAGGTATAGTCAGGGCCTAACATTGACATAATCTTGCTATAATCTTTTGTATGTCAAATTGTGAAAATTCAATGTAGCAATAATAATAATGGGATAGTGATGAGATGGTGGAAACTAGCATTTTGAGGAAAATCATTATATGACAGATTTCCTATAATTAAGGCGACTTAAGGACTGTTCAGTACGGATAAAGAATGTCGAAGCTATTGATTCATGACATTTTTAAAGTTCATGACGAGAGGTATCTTTTTGATCTTGTGTTCTATCAGCATTAGTTTCTCTTTCTCTCCCGCTCTCTCTCCTCACCGCTCATCTTTGGTTATACGTATCTGACTGTTGTTGACGGTTGACGGTTGTTGACGGTTGCTCTTCAATTCATGTCAGGAAAAAACAAAGCCCTAATTCTGCCTTTTTGTCTTGCCTTCAGTTTCAGAAAGTCACTTGTTTACATAGCAATTAATATAAACCAGACAGCAATTACAACGACAAATAACTTTTAATTAAATCTTTCTTCAGATTGTTTTCCCCTTTAGTTAGTCATAGCTGCTCCAAAACATGTATTTACAAACAATGGCCCTTTGTTGTAGCCTGACACACACTTGACATTTCGTTTCACTCCATTATTCAGTCTGAAAGTACTTCCATCTACAGCAGTTTCTGGGATGGGCTTTTCCAAAGAGGCAGTCTTCTGCGATTGGTTCACCGCCTGACCAATCACAACAGTAGCAAAGCAGATGACGTTGTTGTTATTGGTGTTTTTATGTGGCTGGCTAGCCTGTTGCTTAATACTTGCTAACCAAAGAAACAGGCAGAATAGGAGTGCTACGAACTGGTAATAAAACACATTAAAACATGTCTGCTACTGATGTTTCATTGCGAGATCGATATGATCGCATGTTACCGCGGTGGGTGACTCGATGTTTATGTTTGGGAATGTGCGGTATGGTCCGGTGGCGGCGCTGGGTTACTTGGAATCTCAAATGAGTTCTGGGATAACCCCACCCACGCTGCTCACAAGCCCCGACGTAATCGAGTTGAAGCAACGCTGATTTGCTTGGTCGGAATTTCAACCGAGGAAAACCTCTTCAATGAGAGCGTCACCAGACCTGAATGTTAAAAACATATTCTTAAAGGGGTGTGGCTAGCGATTCAGGGTCTGGAACCAGGCTAGCATTGAGCATGGAAAGAGATATAGAGAAAAAGGAGGGAAAACAGACGCAACGTAGGCGAGTATTCTGGGACTTGGGAGAGGAACAAGGACATGTGATGGGACTGGTGTTGAAACATGGGACAACACTACAATATTACACTTCCTTAAAATGGACATGCCTTTCCAGACACAGTCCTTTGTGAAGTATATAGGGTTTAAGTGGTCAACTTAAGGTGTCATTCATGTGATTCTTCTATGGCAGGTTCTGGACCCTCCATCAAGGACAAGTACGTGACTGCCTTGTATTTCACCTTCAGCAGTCTGACCAGCGTGGGCTTCGGGAATGTGTCCCCAAACACCAACTCTGAGAAGATCTTCTCCATCTGCGTCATGCTCATAGGATGTAAGTCTGTCATTGTTTGGAAAAGTTACTGTACATTACCTGGGACGACAGTGGCTCAGGGGTAGAGTGGCCAGTAGAGCGGACAGATGGGAACCATCAGGTTCCCAGTTGTACGACCATGTGTACGACCATGTGTTTTTCCATGGTATCAAAAACTGATGTCGTCACATATCCAGGTGTATTTCCATTGTACCAAATACTGATAGTAATAGAAACGGCACATGCTGACTCCATCCGTCTGGACGTGTACACCTTTTTACGGTCTATGGGTTTGCCGCTCTGATATCATGCTCTCACGTCACTGTGATGTCAGGGGAACCACTCCAACAGAATGGGTTTGCCGCTCTGATATCACACTCTGACTTCGCTGTGATGTCAGGGGACCCACACTAACAGAATCCCTTTTATGCCCATACATGGAGATACATATCTGTGTGGCTGGTTCTACAGACAGGGATCTCCATGTATGGGTATAAAAGGGATTGTATGTATGATGTCAGATGTCATAGACGTCATAGGACTTTCACATAACGAATAACTGGGTAAGCATGTTTGGGCTCTCACAGCATAATATCTCCATATACAGTACATGGATCTCCATATATGGGTACCAGGGGTCTCCATATATGGGTAACTGGTCCGTTATATACATCACTGGCAAGATGGCCATGACATGGTGCGACCCCGCCCTTTAGGGCGAGGTCGCTTGTTGCCCTGCGGTGTCTTACTAGTATTTGACCCCCCACATAATTGACCCCACCACATGTGACGTCATAATCATCATCATCATCATCAGCACTGCTTACTTCACACGGGTGTGATTTATTTTTGTGATATTAGGGCGATGGCCATTGGGAACGATGCCCCGCTGGTTGTGTCAGAGTGTTAATGCAGTACCCGTTGACATAGCACTGTACATGGAGCGGAGGTCAGTCTATGATGTCAGTAGTACTATGATCAGGGACCTCTATGCATAGGCATAACAGGGACACTGTAGATTTACTACAAGCCGCCCTGTATATACAGGTATATCTATAAATCTATACGTTTTAAGTCAATTTGTCGGACTGTTCTAGAGATATTTGAACTACTACTGTAACACTACGGTATGCACATATCCAGAGATTTTGCACATTTATTGCAGGATTTCAGGACGACCACTGATTCGACCGACTTCCTGCTGCTCTCTCTATCCTCTAGACTAGAGGGATTTGCGGTCAGCGGCTGACTGGCTGTACAGTTCCCATATCAGACAGTGATGTAGTTCACCAGGGCAAGGATGGTTCCTCTGTAGAATGTTGTCATGATGGAAGAAGGGGAATTTACTTTTTTTTGTCTCTGGATCAAGTGTAGGCGTTTCTGGGCTTTCTTGGTGAGAGCTGAGGTGTTAAAAGACCACTTGAGATCATCGGCACCTGGAACTTAGTGCTGTGAACTCTTTCCACCGTTGATGGTGAGTGAGGTGTGCACACTGGCGCCTCTAATAACCATGTCCACGTTTATATACGTTTATACATATTTAAGGATAAGTTGTTGTTGTTGCACCACATGGCCAGTTGCTCCACCTCTTCTCTGTACTACTGTGTATCATTACCTTTCGTGACCAGACCCACCACTGTCGTGTCGTCTGCGAAATGCTACGATGTGATTGGAACTGGACCTGGCACAACAGTCATGAGTCAGCAAGATGAACAGGAGTGGACTGGGCACGCAACCCTGGGGAGAGCCGGTAGTCTGACTCCTAACTGTGTTGGTGTTCGAGGTTTTGCCTCCTAAATGACTGCCGTGAAGGGGAGAAAGTCCAGTATCCGGGTGCAGAGAGGCATGTTGACACCCAGTGTTCTCAGCTTCAGCTATTGGGTAATGATAGTGTTAAATGTGGAGCTGACGTCAATGAGTGTGCAGTGTCGTTCTTTTCCAGGTGTGTTAGTGCCAAGTGCAGGGCAGTAGACACAGCGTCATTATTGGACCTGTAAGACCGACATGCATATTGTTTTAAGCAACATGATCTGGAGTAGCTGCTGACACCCTGAACACCGCCCCGGGTGCCCCAAATCTTTTTAATCAGCCTCATAGCGGGGCTACATCGGGCTGCTTCATGTTTTGGTCGATAACTCTTCAACCGTAGGTTATACATTCAGAATCCTTTTCTCCCTGGATTCCTTGGATCATGATGTGACTCCCCATATTAGACCCAGCCATTTGTGCAAGACTCGATTTTCTGCCATTTTACATTTTCTTCAAATTACACGTTGCTACAACTCCTACAACTGTCCAAAACTCACACAAATTGGTAAACATTATCTCTGATTGAAGTCATGTGATTTTCATATAACATTTCAGTTGTCTTCCAAAGTTTGTGGGCCCTGAATAGGCAACCCGGCATGGCTGGAGACCTGCACTTTATATTATATATGTAACGAAGTTTCCGAAAGGAAAATAAAGTACTTTGAAGATATTCAAATCTACAAATTACCTATAACCCAGGCCATGTGTCAGCTTATGTCACTGTACATGTTCGAATGTGCTGTAGTAGCATGTTCAGTTAATTATTCTGTTCCCTTTCTATGTTTTCCTACCCCACTCCCCCACTTCCCCCCAGCCCTGATGTATGCCAGTATCTTTGGGAATGTTTCGGCCATCATTCAGAGGTTGTACTCGGGAACGGCGCGCTACCACACCCAGATGCTCCGCGTGCGGGAGTTCATCCGCTTCCACCAGATCCCAAACCCGCTCAGGCAGAGGCTGGAGGAGTACTTCCAACATGCCTGGTCCTACACCAACGGCATCGACATGAACGCTGTGAGTGTTAGATGTGAACGCACAAACAAACAGAGCACCTGCTACACATGTTCACATAAATGCACAGGTTTAAAGGCTATTGTGGTGCAAATCAATCACTGGTGGGAGTATTATGGATTACATACACACAGACAGATAGACAGACAGACAGACAGACACACATGCAGGCACACACATACACGATTGGCGTATTAGAGGCAATGTACGTCTATTCTGTACACAGTCACAAACATTGGAAAGAAGTCTTAACAACTTGCGTCATTGTCCAAATAGAAAACCCACTGTACCCACATGCACACGCATGTACGTATGTACACACTGACGCGCGCACGTATACACACACGTACAGCCGTACGGTCGCACACACAAACGAACAAATGCATGCACGCACGCACACACGCACGCAAACATGCACACACTTATACAGTGCATGGTTTATATATTGTATTATAGGTACCGGTATGTAATTATGTACAGTCAGGCAGTGTATGCATGGTTTTGCATACACATAACTGTACTACAGAGGCAACACAATGGTAGGATGATTTCAGCATATGAATCAATATGATTGCTGGGATGCAGACGCACGCACGCACGCACGCACGCACGCACGCACGCACGCACGCACGCACGCACACACACACACACACACACACACACACACACACACACACACACACACACACACACACAGTCACACACTCGTGCCGTGACATTGATTTAAATGTGAGTCATATCTGTCAGCACACAAACACAATGGGTGCTGTTCAACATGCATGACTGTACAGCGCGCACACACACACACACTCACATTCGTGGTAGATCATACATACTTGACATCCACGCACCCTCGTACCCGCGCATGATTCATACTCCAACATTGCGTTATATCACACAGAACAAGAAAACACAGCTTGCAAGCACCATATGGGTTTATTTATGTATGTATTTATTTTCTTCTTTCGCTGACATTTTCACCCACCAATTGACTTGATGTTTCAATTAGTGTGTCAATGATTTTATAAACTGTTTACGGAACTTGGCTACAATAACAACAAACAACAAAAATTGGCTTAAATACATCTGTATTTTTAATAAACATTGTGTGAAATTGTCATACCATTATCAAAAGGATAAAACGGAAGAAAGCCAGTGGCTCATTATACAGTATGTGCAAATTATGTGGTAATGGGGGGGGGGGGGGGGCAATATAAATACCTACTACGACTTACTCTGCCCTTTAAAAATGGCTGCTTTCAGGCTTACAGTAACTGCCAAATTCACCCATAATAACAATAATAATAAAAATACACGCCCATGCACAGATCATGCACCACGTGTGTGCACGCCATTCGCAGCTTTCACCCATTGTGATTTTTGTAAAAATCCTATGCACCATGCAAATCTTGATTTGGGTCACTCTCATTTACTCGGGATCGTACTTGAATATTAATCTAACTAACTTGTTCCGGGGGTAATAACCTAGTTTTTGAGTGGTGGTCCCTATGTCCCTCCGTATCATGGGCTGCAATACCACTGGTAACCAAGTGGCGCTGTTGCGTCACACACACTGAGCTGCAATACCACTGGTGACCAAATGGCACTGTATTATTAATATTCGAATATCAAAGTCACTATTCAACGCAGGGCCGGATGCAGGATGAAATGACAAAGGGGGCTTTTGAAAATTGTGAGGGGGCACATATTTTTTTTTTAATATAGGCTAGTAATAATGAATATTAATTTTATAAATCTATAATACCTACAACAGATGCCAGTTTTATAATAATACAATATAATAATAATAATGATAAGGGTGCCCCCACAGCCCCCCCCCCCCTTTTGGACATTCATCCCCTGCCTCTCTAATTTTCTCTGCGCGCCCATGAATAGTTGGATCCATCAACGTGAGTGTCACTTATTCTCTTGTCTGACTGCGACCATAAATGAAATAGCCTATAATAGTCTTTACGACATTTACTTTGCCACCCCAAAGATTTATCGGAAACTACACCCTGCGTCTCCCTCTGCTCTCTTGCCTCATAACTAAGTGGTTCTTGTCAAGGCCTGCCATAGTGCACATATAGGGAACTGACTGGATATGGGGCCGTGTGTGCTCTAATCCAATGATTTGTAGTGCAAGATATATGATTTAACCAGCTAACCCCTAGCTGTTCCCTGAGGCCCCTTAGCTGCCCACTGCTTAGGATGGGTTAAATGCCACATACCAGATTTCACTTTATATTCAAAATATAATAAGCCTATACCAATTGTAGTATTGCATACATTTGTGGAAAATAGTTGATCTGCAACTTCTGCAAGCTTGTAATGCCACCTATTGTAAGCTTGTAGATTAGGTTTTTTTTAAGTGTTTTTTTTCTGCATTCTGTGATTATTTTTTATTTATGTTTGCCCATAATAATGACATGCCAAAAATAGAAGGAAAAGTGGCTAATTGACCGCTAATTGACCGCTAATTGACTGCTTTAGACCGCTTTATACAGAAATAATAAGACTACAGATATTCACACAATAAGGGTATTTCGTATGAAAACTATCCATAAAGTAACTTTTAACCTGCTCTGAAGAATGTTTCGTGCCGAAACCTGTTAGCGTTCAGATTAAAATAGAACACTGCATCTGAGCCTGTCTTGCATCTTCATTTTGGTGTGCTGCTCTTTCCACTCCTGTGGATCCTTGAGGACGTAGATAAGTATCGCAAATAGCCGGAAAAATACTAGTTGATGCCTCGTTCATACAGGTTGATGACTTTATTGGTGGTGTAGACTAATCCACAGAGCGGCAGTCATAACTGCGGTGTCAAGCGGCTCAGCTTAGCACCGCAACACCACAACTACATGGCAGTGCTCTGTGGATTTATCACTGCTATATAGTGTATTTGCATTATGTGCAGAATCTGTGCACACATGACAGAAACCTTTTGATTTAATCGCACAAAACAAACGCACCAAGTGTGTAGGGACCTTTAATATGGGGGATGGCAGTTGAAGATACGACTGAGAGTACGAGATGCACACATCTGCTGTTTGAATGCACAATCATTGAATGCTGCTGTATGTATACGGTATGTTAGCATGTGCATGCTGCACCCCACACCACACACACACACTCACACACATGCACACACGCACGCACGCACACACACACACACACACACACACACACACACACACACACACACACACACACACACACACACACACACACACACACACACACACGCAAACATTTCTTCAGCTGCAAATTGCATGCACAAAGTGATGAGCATTCACATTACATGGTAAACTAGAAGCAGTGCTCTTCCGAGCACAGGTCTCCACCAGGCCGTGCATCCTGGTGGTGCTACTGTATAATAGGCCAATGTAAAAAGGGTGGCATATGTTCTTCAACTTAGATCTTTCATGGCAATCGGACGCTGCATGCATGATTTGAAGCATTATGTTCGAAAAATTTGTTTTGCTAAAGTCTACCTGCGGGTGACGCTATAACAGGCCAATGTTGTTCCTTGACCTAGTGGGAATATGTGTGGCAAATTTCACGGTAATCGCAAGCTGCGTTGATGATTTGAGGCATTTTGTTCAAAAACAGAGTAATCCTGCAAACTTTGGAAGCTAATATTAGCCAATCAGGATGGAATATGAAATATCAGACGGATCGGACTTGATCACATGACTATAGAGATACTGTGTACCGATTTGCATGATTTTTGGATAAAATCTCAATGAGTAATATCCAAAAATGTGTTTTACATAAGTCGGCCCAAAGGTGGCGCTATAAAAGGCTGATGTGAAAAATGCAGGGCAAAGGTTTATCCTTAGCCTCTAGGGAGTGCGCTTACAAAGTTTGAAACTGATCGGTGGAGTTATAGGTAAAACCACAAATCGGCCTGTTATAGCGCCACCATGAGGCTGATTTAAAAATAATTAAGTGGCATTTCTTCCTCGGCCTAGTGGGTACGTGTGTGCGCGTTTTCATGATGATTGCACTTTGCGTTTGTGATTTGAGGCATTTTGTTCAAAACGGCTCAATCCTACAAACTTTGGAAGCCAATCTTAGCCAATCAGGATGGAATATGCAAAATCAGACAGATCCGTGTCGATCACATGACTGTCGAGATACTGCCTATCGATTTGTAGGATTTTTGGACAAAATCTGTAAGAGTAGTGCACAGAAATGTGTTTTGCGAACATCGGCCACTGGGTGGCGCTAGAAAAGGCCCATTTGAAAAATTTAGGGCAGAGGTTCTAGATTGGCATCCAGGGAATGTGTGTGCTCACTTTGGCATCGACCGGTCCAACGGCGACTGAGATTAGGTGCTCACAAACTGCGAGGACGCACGCACGGACGGACGGACGGACGGACGGACGGACGGACGGACGGACGGACGGACGGACGGACGCACAGACGGACGGACACACGGACGGACGGAGAGGAAAACATACTCTCCCCCATGCCTTCGGCTGGTGGAGACAACAACAGCTGCAGCTGTGGAGGGAGGGAGGGAGGGAGGCTGAACCCCAGTGCAGTGAACCAAAGCATGGTCAAATAAAAGGAACAGATAAATCGTTATACGTGATGAAAGATATTGACATGTTCTGTACAGTAAAAGGGAAAGGCTGTAAGTATTGTATAATGTAGAACGGATAGATATTGCAATAACACGTGTATATACATAATGCAGCTGGGTTACGAAACGACCCGCTCCCAACTGCCTCTTGATTAGCCTACTGAATGTTTTGTTTGCCATGTCTAAAAGCCCAACAGAAATGTAATTGGCTCCACCAGCCGAAGGCAAGGGGGAGAGTATGTTTTCCCCTCTGTCTGTCCGTGCGTGCATGCGTCCGTGTGTCCGTCTGTCCCTCCAGTTTGTTACCAGCTAATCTCCAGCACTGTTGGCCCGGTCGCTGCCAAAATGAGCACACACACTTCCTGGATGCCAATTCAGAACCTCTGCCCCACATTTCTCAAATGGCCCTGTTCTAGCGCCACCTAGTGGCCGATGTTTGCAAAACACATTTCTGTACACTACTCTTAGAGATTTTGTCCGCAAATCCTACAAATCGGTAGACAGTATCTCTACAGTCATGTGATCAACATGGATCTGTCCGATTTTCCATATTCCATCCTGATTGGCTACAATTGGCTTCCAAAGTTTGCAGGATTGCTCCGTTTTGAACGAAATGCCTCAAATCATGAACACAGCATGCAGTCTTGGTGAGATTGGGCGCGCACATTCCCACTAGGCCGAGGAAGAAATGCCACTTAAAATTTCTCAAATCAGCCTCATGGTGGCGCTATAACAGGGCAATTTGTGTTTTTACTTTTAACTCCACCGATAAGTGGAAAACTTTGTATGCGCACTCCCTACAGGCTAAGGATAAACCTTTGCCCTGCATTTTTCACATTTGCCTTTTATAGCGCCACCAGGAGGACAACTTATGTAAAACACATTCTTTGCTATTACTCCATCAGATTTTCTCCAACAATCATGCAAATCAGTACACAGTATCTCTATAGTCATGTGATCAAGTCTGATCCGTCTGATATTTCATATTCCATCCTAATTGGCTAATATTGGCTTCCAAAGTTTGCAGGATTGCTCCGTTTTTGAACAAAATGGCTCAAATCATCAACACAGCTTGCGAATACCGTGAAATTTGCCACACATATTCCCTCTACGTTAAGGAACAAATGCTACCCTTTTCACATTGGCCTGTTATAGCGCCACCAGCAGGTAGACTTTAGCAAAACACATTTTTGGAACACAATGTCTCAAATCATGCATGCAACATCCGACTGCCTTGAAAGGTCTAAGATTGGCGAAGAACAAATGCCACCCTTTTTACATTGGCCTATTATAGCACCACCAGGACACCTGGCCTGGTGGAGACCTGTGCTCGGAAGAGCACTGCTTCTAGTTGTTAATTGTCTCCACCAGCTGAAGGCATGGGGCAGAGTATGTTTCGCCCCTGTCCGTCTGTGCGTGCGTGCGTCCGTCCGTCCGTCCCTCCAGTTTGTTACCAGCTAATCTCCGGCACCGTTGGCCCGGTCGCTGCCAAAATGAGCACACACTCCCTAGATGCCAATTCAGAACCTCTGCCCCACATTTTTCAAATGGCCCTGTTCTAGCGCCACCATGAGGCCAATGTTTGCAAAACACATTTCTGTACTCTCCTCTTAAAGATTTTGTCCCCCAATCTACAAATCGGTAGACAGTATCTCTACAGTCATGTGATCAACATGGATCTTTGCGATTTGCCATATTCAATCCTGATTGGCTACAATTGGCTTCCAAAGTTTGCAAGATTGCTCCATTTGAAACAAAATGCCTCAAATCATGAACACAGCGTGCAATCTCTGTGAAATTTCTCAAATCAGCCTCATGGTGGTGCTATAACATGGCAATTTGTGTTTTTACCTTTAACTCCACCGATAAGTGGAAAACTTTGTACGCGCACTCCCTAGAAGCTAAGGATAAACCTTTGCCCTGCATTTTTCACATTTGCCTTTTGGGGGGTGCTCACTTCTCGCCTGTCTATAGGAGAAGTGATAACTACCTCCTTCTCTGGCCTCCTGAAAGGTGAGTTTTCAGGGCAGTTTTGAAGGATGCCAGCAAGCTACATGTTTTAAGGGAGGTAGTCAAGGTATTCCACACCCGGGTGGCAGTGTTAAGGAGAATTTACCCATATTTGTCTTATGGGTTTGTGTTATCAGATCATTGTGTGCGCTAGCTGGTGTTGTGGCTTTGGGTGTCGCTAACGTTTTGGAGATGTTTGGTCAGATATGCGGGTACTGAGGGGATGGAGGGCAATCCCATTTTTAGTTGTTTAACCCCGTCTTCAACGCTGAGCCAATTTAGGCTAGCAAAATGTGTGGGAGAAACATGGGTCATGGGCCCCAGGTCGAGAAGTAGCCGAATCAGTTTGTTTTGGGAGGTTTGGAGATTAGTCTTTTTGTTTTTTTTATGTTGGAGTACCATGAGGTGCAAGCGTAGTAAAGTGGGACTGAATGAGGGCCCCAGCAAGAGTCCTGAGGGCACTTTTGTTGACAAAAGTGGAGATACTGCCCAGGAATACTTCTTTGATCACCATTGTTGCCATGCTATCCCCAGACAGGTATTTGTCAAGAATACAGCCCAACAACTTTGACCTTGAAATCATTTACATTTATCTCACTCAGAGAATGTCTGGTCCCAAAAAGAATGGATTCTGTTTTACCAAGGTGTAGAGACAGTTTGTTGTCAGTAAGTCAATTACGAATTTTGGTGACTTCTGAGCTGAGAGCTTCCTCAACCTTTTGGGTGGCTTTTGTTTTCCTCGATGTTTTCGTTTAAGCATTATTTTTATTTATTTTTTGCCTTTCTGACCATAATGCACATGGTGCATTACTGACTGCATCATACCCATGTGCCAGACCTTTTTAGTGCACAGGCTTTGATATTGAATTTGAGAAAACAGGAAGTATGCAATTCAATGTGTTCTGTGTGCGGGTCCCTGCCACGGAAGCGTATTTGTGAGAAGAGTAGTGAAAGGCAGGATGATGTTTGTATGAATGAAAGGTCTTTATATTTGAGTACGTGGCTGATAAAGGCACAGGATAATATGATGACGTGTTTCATGAACCAATAGTTGGGAGTGCATCATGACATATGAGTCATCGTGTGAAAGGCTAATGGTTGAGATGGAGAATTCTTTCTTTGATGTATTGGACCAAAACCAGACCAAACCTCAGAAGTACAGTAGCTGCAAATGGAAGAAGGTAGCATGTAATGGATGAACTGCATTCAAAACAAATGGTGTGCTCCCTGATGATGTGTCACTGAAAATGTAGCAATGCAAATTTTGTCAAACTACCCTACCCTGCCCAGTTAACCGGTCAACCATGATTGTTTTTGTCCGGTGGCCTCTGGCTTCAAGTAATTTTGCAACTGTGGCCCCCTGCCTAATCTAGTTGAATACCCTTGATTTACAAGCTCACAATGTGTTGCGATGTGACGCATTGTGAGCGTGTAGATCTGAAATTTTGGACATTTGAAAACAACCGATCTACAAGCTCTACAAGTAGTTTGCACGTCTAATTCAGATGCCCACTCAAAACACAAATCCTAATTCAGGTGCCCACTCGTCCAGGTGCCCAGTTGTCAAGGTGTCCACATGTCCCTCGTGCTCACATGACCTTAGTGGTTACATGTCCCTAGTGCCCAGATGGGTTTAGTGCCCAGTTGTCCAAGTGCCCACCTCTCCAGTTTCCCACATGTCAGTGGCCAGATGTCTCCTCTCCACCCAAGTGACCACTCGCCCAGATGTCCAAATGTCCAGTGCCCAGACACCTGTGGAACATTTATCATTTACCAGATGGTTTTGGTGTCCGGTTGTCCAGGTGCCCACCTCTCCAAGTGCCCACGTGTCCCTAGTGCCCAGTTGTCCAGGTGCCAACATGACCCTAAAACCCTGTTGTCCAGGTGCACACCTCTCCAGGTGCCCACATGTCCCTAGTGCCCACCTTTCCAAGTGTTCACATGTCCCTAGTGCCCAGATGGTTTGATGCCTACAGATATTACAGCCATGTGGTGGTACGCGCCATTGGAGAGGGAAAGGGTTAGGGGCAGTGAAACAATACAGTTGTGAGACAGATTTAAACTCACTACATACTGTACACTGTAAGCACATGGGACAGGCTGTCGGCAGAGCAGCAAGTATGCATCTAAGACTATATAACAGTAACGTGGAGACACATGTGAATGTGGAAAAATAGATGGTTGCCGAGCCAGAACCATTATTGATTTTTGTATTATGTTTTTTTAGACAATTGAACTGCTTGACCCAGAGTTAGTTAGATTTGAATTAAGTGGTGGAGAGATAATAATTGTATATTATCAGAACCGTCACAGCTAGTCCGTGTCTGTCTGTCCGGTCGTCTATCCGGACAGGTAACGCCTGACACTGTGGTTCCCCTGGGCCCTGACATATCACTGTGACATCACAGGTGACATCACTGTGATGTCAGATACTTAGGGCAGGGATCTCCATATATGGGCATAAAAGGGATTATGTTAGGGATCTCCATATATGGGCATAAAAGGGATTGTATCCTAGATGATGTCCTGTTAGGAGAACCACACTAACAGAATCCATATATGGTCAAGACAGATGGCGCGAGGTCGCTTTTCGCCCTTAGGAGTCTTACTGGTAATAATAATAATAATATTATTAATAATAATAATAATAATAAATAAGCTGAAAAGGTCTATACTTCAGTGCTGTGTACAGGAGAATGAAAATGCCCTCTCCGTGGCCGTGGAGAATGCTGAAAAGACTGTTGGACCTCACGGTGGTCCAGAGAGCGGCAGCGTTGTTTGTGGTCTTGTGGTGAGGGGCCGGGTTGCGTGGGGGCCATAAATGTCACCGCCGTTTCTTGGGGCTGTGCAGGAAAGACTACGCTTTGAGCAGCGGCCACACTCTGAGAGTTTCTGTCCCTGAGTATCCCTGAGGAGGGATAATTAATGTTGCATTGTGTACCGGTATCAGACGTAGGTCTCAGATGATGAGACATGTAGTTTAGGGACCTGCGTTGTGCCTCTCGTTCCTGGTGTTGGACATGAAGCTGTAGTTGATCCACACGCTCTGAAAGATTTTCCAGCGTCCGCTGAATTTGTCTTATTTCGTCCGATTGAACGCTGAGGTTAGGGGCAGACACAGGCACAGTAGGCGTGTCCTATTGGACAGAAAGTAATTCTCAATCTCTAATGACATTTTAAGAGCATTCTCAATTGTTTTGACTCCTTGCTCGTGACAACGCAGCTGAAGACATGGCTCGATTCCATCAACGAATGTCACCAGGAGGACAATTTATGTAAAACACATTATTTCCTATTACTCCATCAGATTTTCTCCAACAATCATGCAAATCAGTACAGTATCTCTATAGTCATGTGATCAAATCCGATCCATCTGATATTTTATATTCCATCCTATTTGGCTAATATTGGCTTCCAAAGTTTGCAGGATTGCTCCGATTTTGAACAAATGCCTCAATTCATCAACGCAGCTTGCGATTACCATAAAATTTGCCACACATATCCCCACTACGTCAAGGAACAAATGCTACCCTTTTCACATTGGCCTGTTATAGCGCCACCAGCGGTAGACTTTAGCAAAACACAGTTTTGGAACACAATGCCTCAAATCATGCATGCAGCGTCCTAGTATAGTTGATGCTGTTGACTCGTCTCTCTCAGCCTTATCCAGAACGTGTGAAGTACATGAGAGAGAGAGAGAGAGAGAGAGAGAGAGAGAGAGAGAGAGAGAGAGAGAGAGAGAGAGAGAGATGTAAGGATAGAGAGAAAGAATCATAGATATACATATCTGAGGTGACCTGTGAGTGTTTTAGGTCACGTCTGGTTTCTGGGACAATGCGCTGTAGAACTCATTAAAATTGCAACCATTATTCATTTTAATTATGCACAGGAGCTGCGTTACTGCCGGCTCTGTGTTTCACTCATCAACACCCATCGTCGGACTTTGCAGTGGCGTAGGCCTCTATCTAAACATCTCGGATGACCATTTAAACAAACGAAAGGGCTTTTTGTTGTGTATGTCTCATGTTTAAAGCTACGTGTCCCCCAATGTTTAGAAAGATGAGAAATCTCACATTTGTAACAAACTATACACGACAGCCACAATCTTAACACATGGAAAGCCAAGGTTTCTAACATTTCTAGCTGTTGCTGCTGCCGTCGTTCACTTACGCTTTAATTTAGAAGAGCCTCGGAAGCTTTGTGCGTGTGCACGTGAGTGTCCACTGACGATTGAGGAGGATAATCCATTTGTTTACAAACGCTCGCGAAACTAAAATCCAAACCGGGGCCGATCAAAGTGTCGCCGTGAAAACAGGCAGATCTCTGCTTCCCTGGCGTTCTTTGCACCTTATTCATAGATAAAGCTGTTTTTATGTTTCAGCCTAGAATGGAAGTCAATGCAGCCTAGACCATCCATTTTGCTTCTCTGCGAGCCACGGTATGACGTATGGACCAGGGTCTTTCACAGGGAACACAACATGCGCGCAGCAGCACACTGCACAGTTAACCCTTTGTCTCGTTCCTGAACGAGACAACTCCTTTTGGCACAGCAACCTCCAGTGGCCTTATCTCGTTACTGAACGAGTTTGGCCCCTTGGGTGTTAAAGGAATAGCTCACCCAAAAAAAGACTTATTTTCTATCAATTACAGACCCCATGAACCATAGAATTGATGGAGATTCTTTAGTTTTTTACGCATTCATAAGCCCATAATTTGATGACCAGGGGTGTATTTCCGGTAGGAGACACAGAGAGTCTCATTTGTGTCTCCTACGCGTTATTTGGAATTGATTGACAAATTAAGTCATCTTTTGGGTGAACTATTCCTTTAAAGTTAATTACCGGTAACTGCGTTATAAGACTGTAATGACCATAAAAAGCTGTATTTTGTGTTTCCTTACAATGTGCAATAAAATGCACTGTTACCATCATATGACTGTTTATGTAATGCGTTTCCTGTTTCCTCCCTCCCTCTCTCCATTTGTTAATTCCCTTCCACTACTTATCCCCCTCTTTCCCTCTGCCCTCCTTTCCTTTATAATCCCCATCTCCCTTTTTCCTCTGTGCCATGACTGCCATCATACTCTTCTCTCCCCTTTCCCTCCTTCTCTGATGCTTACCCCCCCCTTACTCCTCTCGCCTCAAGTCTGCTCTGTCCCTCTTTGTAGAGAGCCTCTGTGTTGTCTTTCCAGTCATTAATCTAATTTTAGTTTAGTTGAGTGTATTTGATCAACTCACAGTAGCAAGCATACATTTATACAAGTTTTACATCCACAAAAGCATAAGAGAACAGTAGCACTGTTTGAGGTGATCAAAAGGAATGGGCTGAAGCTATAAAGATTATGAATGCCTATCCTACATATTCATGGTTTAAGATACAGTAATATGTTATAAGAGTGTACAAGTTCACCATATAAAGAGAATGAAAATAAAATAAAATGTAAATGAAAACCCAAATACATCAACAATAGCAGATCAAAGCATATTGTGAAAAAAATGTTTTTCTGGGTCCTCCTGTATAGAAAGTCGATGTGAGCCCAAATTGATTTAGCCGCTGGGGTCGCCGACTCGGGCTCCTTAGCTAAATCATTAGAGCATGCCCTGGGCTACATCTGTGCAAAATTTGGCGCTTTTAGACTGATTAGCACGAAAAAACCCTAAGGCCTCCGACTATGAATGAATGAATGAATTAACTTTTACTTCAATACATTTTAAATAAGAAAGTATTATTTTATTCAACTGGATTATCATTGGTCACCTCTTTACTCAAATCAAATCAGAATATAATTGCAAGTCACTCATCATGATATTGGATTATCCACAGATTCCACACTGTTCATATTCACAATAGGCACTCTCATCAAAATGCCTGCTGTCCATTGTTGTATGCTGATGTATAGAATAGGTTAAGTTGTTAAACTTTTATGCTATTAAGAAATGTTGCTTTACATCCTCTTAATACCCACTCAAAGACCCCTGGAACTTTGAGAACCACTGTCCACTGGTGCCAGTACAGCCAGAAACGCCATTACAGAGAACCATAAAAAAAAAGCTGCGTTTCTCAAATGCCCTTTGACATTAACACTCTAATAAAGAGCCTGGGTTTTTTAAGCAAATGAATAATGACCGGTGGATGATGTCAATGTAAACCTTGCATTTATGCTGGAGCAAATACATTCTCCACACCGATTCTGGTTTCCCCCCTCTGTCCAATCGGGTGAGTTGAAGGCCGAATGGGGAGGGTTCTGGAAGTGACTGACAGGCGTGGCACTTGCTTTGGGAAAGAATGCGCTCTGTTTGTTTTTTAGTCAGCTGCGCACAAAAAGAGTTATCTGCTGGCGACCATATTTTGGTGTGTGCAGTGTCGCACGTGCACACACGCACGCACGCACGCACGCACGCACGCACGCACGCACACACACACACACACACACGCTAAAGGCTTTTGCAAAGGCAAAGATGACCGAAAGGTTTAAGCTACAGTTGTGCAGAGCGTTTCTCTTCCCACACAGAACTTGACAGAAGTACCACTTTATCTAGCCCTGAAACATGGGCTAAACTTTAGCCAGCATCATGAGATAAAAAACACTGCCACTGATACCTATGCTTTGGAGGTTCAAAAAGAACGCACTTCCAATCTAACATTGGTAAAGGGGAGGGTGATGACTGACAGAAGTGTGGGAGAGAGGATTTTTATTTTAAAAACAAATATATTTTTTAAACGTGGTCAATGAAATTAAGTCACCTAATTTACAGCAAAGTACATCCTGCACAACATTCTACATTCATTAAAACTCTGAACTCTGACTGGGGAGGGAGTACATCCTGCACAACATTCTACATTCATTAAAACTCTGAACTCTGACTGGGGAGGGAGTCTGGATGATAGGTGGAAGTCTAATGATCGTTTTAACAATGTCCTGACAATCAGAACTTTTGATGCGCTCTCATTAAAAATGATGTTGACATGTCACACTGACTATCTGCTTTGTGAAGTGACAGACACAATTTAATATCTGATAAGAAGCTGGTTTTGTGGGTGCCCGCTGGCCTGGTGGTCAAGGCGCATACCACATATTAGGCTGTGATGCCTGCTGGCGTCGCCGGTTGGATTCCCGATCCGGACGACCTTTGCCACATGTCATTCCCGATTTCTCTCCCCATTTCCTGTCAGTCTACTATCCTATCAAATAAAGGCATAAAAAGCCCAAAAACAAATATTTAAAACAAAAAGAAGCTGGTTTTGTCACAAATTACAAAGAAATGACTGCAGATCTACATGGGAGGGTTATACAGTAGGGATTTAGTGTCGCAGAAGGGGCAAAAGACTGAGGTTTTGGACTTTGTTCAATGTTATGCAAAAAGAGCTGCGAGCTCATAAGAGCCACCACATAATAGACAGGCCTATAGGCTTTTACAGCATGATGATAATGTTGTTTTTAAAACAGACATTTAACCACTTTCAACCTAGCTTCTCTATTTTGGGCATCAGGCATCTACTGTAAGTGAACATAAATAGCCGATCTATGCTCCCGATGTGTCCTCAATGCATCATGACACATTGTAAGCATGTAGATCAGATATTTTCACTATTATAGGACTGAAGTGGCTAGGTCGTCTATTTGACTATTGCATTTGATTATTTTGCTAAGTTTGATGGAGTGCAAATTAACCCGAACATTTCTATGGATTTATCGTCTTCTCGCCTTGTGTTTCATTAAAAATAGACAATTGAAGCAGATGTATATTTTAGTTAGGGAGAGGGATGGGCCCACTCACAGCAACCTACAGGGGGACCCATGGATTTGCGTTACATTATTGAACAGCCTGTTCAATTTGGCCGGCGGTGCTTGTAAACATAACTCTTGTAGTAGTGTTTATTATCATTGGTTTAGCATTTGATTATGGTCTCCTGAGTTCTTTAGCATAGACTGAGCCAAATGAGTTGCTCATGAGTGCTGTAAGATTAGTACAGCTATTTCCTCAAGTGTCCGGCAGGCGGGCTGCACAGTAAATTATCCAGCAGATTGAGGCAGAGTACATTCAGTACAAATAAAGCGTGAAAACTGGGCAATGACCATTAAATGGCATTTTCTGTTTGACCACAGCTGTTGTTGGGTTTGTTCACAATCTTTGAGATGTTTACAAGTATATACTATTACCTACTGTATATTATTGCTGTCCAATGATTACACATTTGCACAAATAATTGC
The DNA here is from genome assembly GCF_963921795.1 of Nannobrachium achirus. NCBI lineage: Eukaryota > Metazoa > Chordata > Actinopteri > Myctophiformes > Myctophidae > Nannobrachium > Nannobrachium achirus. The sequence continues at coordinate 46,940,003 of NC_137828.1, forward strand.
ATGATTTTGTGCACGTTAATAGCACGTTTTAGTATTGTCACAAACTTGAATAAGGAACATACAAGCAGTGTATTCTGCCCTACAAAGTGCAGTAACTACTTTTCTGGACACACCAACTTATCTGTGTATCCCAAAGGTCAAATTATCCTTCTTGATTTTGAGGAATAAATATTACCTCAAGAACAGATATACAATTATAGTCAGGGGATATCTTCAGAAATAGTGTCAAATCCTGGAATAAATTCCTTACCAAAACATTAGGCTAGAAACAGCCCCCATACAATTATTGTTTAGTGATGAATCATCCATTTTCAAAGTTTTGTGGGAGCCACCTTGACCCCTTGACAGTAGAATGTAGTATGGGGCTATTGTGGTTAAAAATAATATAAAAAATTGTAAGACAAAATTCATTTCCCATAGGAATTCACTGGGAAACAGTTTTTTTTTTTCCAGGTGCGGGTTGTTGATTTTTGCAGGCGGCTTGGGATCTCATATGTGGCGGATTAGAAAAAACACATGACCTGCACATCACTAACGGCTACAATGAGCACAACAGTATGATGGGTATTACATAACCGGAGGGTCATGAGTTCCCAACGGGCATTGGCATAGTCGGCAATTTCAAACTTTTTCAACAACCGTGGCTTCTATTTCACTGTGCCAACTTTCCAGGAAAGGAAGATAACGCTGTAGTTCATCCACCGGTGATATGATTGGTAAATGGTTTGTCCATAGGACCACAGCCCACCTCTGAAACACACAGCAAGTGGACACAAATGGTGCCATCCTACAATGACAATAAGTGGTTATTTAATGGCCAATGGCCAATTGCTTGAAAGAGTGGGCAGACAGAAAGCCAGCCAGCATAATAACAGTCGCAAGTTTACTATGAAAACCGGCACATCTTGTCCGCGTATCTCTGTCTGTCTGTCTGTCTGTCTGTCTGTCTGTCTGTCTGTCTGAAGGTCACACCTAACACTTTGGTTCCCCTGACACATCACTGTGACATCACAGGTGATATCACAGGTTTTCCCCAGAATCCCTTTCATGCCCATTATATGTGTCCCAGCACCCCCAGCAGCTAGTCATCTCGGGGACTGTCATTATTCCCTGTAGCCAAAATGATTTTTTTATTTTTTTTTGCTCTTTTTTTTTTAATGCCACAACAGCATCTCATAATATCTAGGCTACATTTCACTTAAACGCCAGAGCTTAACTCTGCATGTAAATAAGACTTTTTTTAATTAATGTGAGAGATCGGTACATAATTATGTTAGTCCTCCCAGTTTATATTAGCTAAAATGCTAACTAGCCAGCCTTTGTTAGCCGTTTGTAGCCAAATGCGGTAATATCGGGACTCCATTACTTAGCGTTGCAACCCACAGTATTTATCCCATTAATTTAATGCCACGTGTGTTCCAAATGAACAATTATTAACCACGTAATGTATGATTTTGTGTATTATTATTTATTATTCTTCCGCCGTTCTTCCGCTGTTTCTTCTTCTACGCTGGTGAAAATGATCCGTTCCTGCCTGGAGGCGTCTGTGACGTATGCGTTTGTCTTCTGTGAAGCTCCGGTGCGGAAGCTTCCTTTGTCACTGAGTTAGCTTAGCATTGAATAGATCAGTGTCGTCCTAAACTATCTAATTCTAACGTTCAGGGTGTTTGTTTTTTTGGACAATAAATTGACAGCCAAGAAAACATGGATGGAATGCAATCGTTCACTCGCCGTCGGAAAGTTGACTTTAGAATAGACTATTCTGGTTGACTGGCTATGAGTGGCTAACGGCTAACGCTAGCTAGCGTTAGCTAGCGCTAGCTGCAGCGCTAGCTGCAGGCTATAAACAAATAAAACGTGACCCAACTCTATTGTTGCTCTCTTCTACAAGCTCACAACGCGAGGCGGTTAAGCCTGTAGATTGTGTTTTATTATCAGGTCAAATAATCCTTCTGATTGAAGTTACACAAACACTGATTATGCTACATTTAGCACAGTTAGCCCTGTTGCACACGTAATGAATTCACTTCAACCTCGTGTTGAGCAGTTAATCCTATTTGCTACGTACGTCTACAAAAACCTTCATATTTCAAAGATAACGTGCTTACTGAAGTCTCACAGATGTCACAGTATGGTACGCTCAAGCAGAATTACCCGTATCTTTCGTATTGTTTAATAAACTGCATTTTAATCCGATCAGATGCCATTTTCTGTTGTTTTTCAGCCATGCGACCCCATCGGTTGCGAGGTGTACTGCACTTAGATACATTAATACCTTTTTAAGGAAACGACGACCGATCGGATTAAAATGCTCCTCATTAAATAATACGATCATTACGGGACATTCTGCTGGAGCGTACCCTATGGTGACATCTGTGAGCCTTCACTAAGCAATTTATCTTTGTAATCTGACCGTTTGTGTAGACGTATGTAGCAAATTGGTTAAACTGCTTCACGGTTGGCGCACTGTAGCGTCTTTACATTTAGCCCAATAATGCTTGAGATGCTGTTGTGGCATTATCTTTTTAGAGAGCAATAACTAAAGTTTAAAACATACATAAACCACTTTAGCCCTATGTTATACCAAGGCTATTTGAAAATAGACGATCTACAAGCTCACAACGCATTGCGGTGCGACGCGTTGTGAGCTTGTAGATCTGCTATTTTCAAACATTTTGTACTTTTACTTTTGGTACTTTAAGTACATTTGGATACCAATACTTTTGTACTTTTACTCAAGTACATTTTTTATTCTGGACTTTTACTTGTAACAGAGTGATTCTACATTGCAGAATTGATACTTTTACTTAATTATAAAATGTTGGTACTTTTTCCACCACTGTGTAAACGTTTGTGTTCTCATGCCAATAAAGCTTCTTTGAATTGAAGATTGAATTGAAGATTGCTCCCCATGTGGCGGAGTCAGGTCATTGCAGGTTAGAAATTTATTTAAAACTTGAATATCTCAAAAGTCCTATTTCAGCATGGCATCATTCTATAAGCCATATCTTCAAAACTGTTGGGTCAATCTCCACAACCAATATATCATTTTGTAGCTATGATCCCCAGCTTTCAAATGAAATGAAAAAATGAAAATGAAAAAAATTGCAATGACTGGCTCCTGGGGAGATTGGGACACATATGAAGATCCCTGATGTCATCGATATACATCACTGGCCAGATGGCCAAGACATGGCCCATATCTGTGTGGCTGTTTCAGATATGGATCTCCAAGTATGGGCATAAAATGGCTTGTATGTTGTGATGTCATGGGAACCACTCTAACAGAATCCCTTTTATGCCCATATATGGAGATCCCTGATGTCATCAATATTACACTCTTAAAAATGTTGGGTCAAATGTTCAACCCTTTTGCTGGGTTGACACTGTTGGGTCAAAGGTTGGGTCAGTTTGACCAAACATTGGATTAAAAATACTTAAAATTAGTAAACCATCTGTTGGGCTATGGATGGCCCGCCCACATCATCAGATAAAATGCATTGAGTTCATAACCCAAGTGTTGGTATAGGCTTTTGAATTCGAGTTTACCCAACACATGGTTCAGTGCATTGCACCAACTTGGGTTAAAATAGACCCGCCCTCTCTGTCTATCAACACATTGGTTTGTGAATTGCACCACTATTGGGTTAAACTAAGTGGGTGGGCAGTTACCCAGCATGCAACTGTGCTCCCATACAGATATCTTTTACAAACTTTTCCATTATTTTATGGTTTTAGATAGAGAAAACAACATTGTATTGTAGATGATCGCAGTGGATGTAGCCCAGTCATAATCCCTAATTAAAAAATATATAAAAAAACATAGTTGCTTACAGAAACAGAAACCATGACTAAGATGGTCCAGACTGACACATAGAAACAGGTTTGCTGTTCTTTTAATGTGAAGCACCACATAATCTGTTGTGTTCAAAGTTGTGATATATTGCCACGACTAAATGCATAATTTACTCCGCATGCATTCTTCCTTGAGTAGATTAAGCATGAAAAATGTCATTGAAGAAAATGTTGTAAAAAAAATGAATAGATTTAATGTGAATGGGCGTACAATCCCAACAACAAGGTCACTTTTAAGCCATTTTTGGGTGTTAGATTCCAACCCATCAGCAGTATCACATTAACCCAACAGCAAAGTCACTTTTAACCCATTACTTGGTTGTACAATCCCAACCCAACATGCTGGGTCACAGCCTTAACCCAACCCTGTTGGTCTGCAATAACCCATGTTGGGCTGGTCCAAAACAGTGTTACGTGTTGGGTTACATAAATAACCAACTTGGGTTGTTTTTGACCCAACAATTTTAAGAGTGTAACTCATTAACTGCCAAAAACGTGAATCCCTTAAAAATCCCGTTGTCCCACCCTGCCACGCCCGTGAATCCCGTGAATAAAAAAAAAAAAAAAAAAAAAAAGTTTTTTTTTTTTTTTTTTTTTTTTTTTTTTTAATTTTTTTTGGACCCCAAAAACGTTAGTAGGCATGATAGCGATCGCGAAATTGCTTGTTTAACCCCCATACAACCCCCATACAACTCAGGTAGCAGACCTCCAAGCTCACAACAGTGTAAAACATAATGGCTGCTATCTCATGAATGCCTGAACGGATTTCCATTCGGATTTTTTTGTTTGAAAGCTGTGAGCAATGTGGACACACGTGGTGCATTATCTAGGCATGGGTGTGCATGATCCGTGCACTATGAATTACATGGAAGTCTATGGAGACGAATGGCAGTTAAAGAGTACGAAGGTATTGTTAAATGGCAGCATATGAGTTAAGCCCATATCTAACAGGACTTCATATGGGAATGCCCATATATGGAGGAAGACAGCCTATATCTGTGTGGCTGGTTCAGACAGGGATCTCCATGTATGGGCATAAAAGGGATGTACTATATGCAGTACATGGATCTCCATATGGGTAACTGATCCGCTATACATCACTGGCCAGATGGCCAAGAATTGGCATGGTGCCCTGAGGCGTCTTACTAATAATAATATCTCAAATTGATATATCGCTTTTCTAAGTACCCAAAGACCCTTTACATGGGGGGGAGGGGGGGGGGGGGGGGGCAAAAGAACAAGCATAGAACAAACTGCTGTTTGGGATTGAGAATAATCAATGTGCATGTCTCCTCTTCTGATCAAAGCCACAGAGAAACAGTTGTTCATTACATTTTTTGTAGTGCTCGTCCTTAGTCTCACACCCAGTGTGTGAAGCTCTACATCAATAGATTTCTTCATATTCATGTGAAACAATCCATGGCCATAATGCACTGCTGTCTTTTAGATGTTCCAAATCAATGCTGGTTTGCTGTTACTGTAGTTATTTGATTATTTGAATTCTTTGTGTTCTAACCTATACAGCACTTTGGTTCAGTTTGGCTGTTTGTAAATGTGCTACCGGTATATACAGTTTGACTTGATTTATTACCACAAAAGGCATATATACATAAGATAAAAGTTTCAAGTTTAAATATTGTATTATGATGCTATGCATCAGATATGCATTGATCTGGGTGAGCTGTGTTAAATTTGCGTATGTGTTTAATTTGTGCTCAAGGAGATGAGTTTGGCTCAGTGGAGAGTGGATGGATGTAATTTGAGGAACTGCAGTCCTTTCACGCCGTTTGTCTGACTATGAGGGCGTCACAAGGGGGGGAAAGTGGGACTGAGTTACTAGGGCCCAAGGTGGAGGGGCCCTAATTATTTGATACTTTAGCTATTGAAAAATAGCAGATATACAAGCTCACAGAGCGGCACTGAGTGCCGCGCTGCAAGCTTGTAGATCTGCTATTTTTGAAAAGTTGTGATAATGTGTGCAAATCTTTGAATATACATGTATGTATTTTTAAGCGAACATTTGTAACTAAAACTTTGCTTCTGGGGGGTCCCTGGAAATAAATATTTTGAGCTGGGGATCCGTGGCCAAATACATATTTTGGGGGTCCTTCACATGAAAAGGTTTGAGCACCGCTGATATAGAAACAGAAGGATTTGAAATATTCAAAGACTTGCACAAATGTTCACGATTTTTCAATAGTTAAAGCACAAAATAATGCGTAATAATGCGTTCCCAGTCTAAATGGGTTAAACCCCCTCCCCCTATGAAGAACATTCGTGGGGGCCCCACAGTGAATCCTTGTACCAAAGGGCCCAGAATTTGGTGCGACGCGAGTGTGCACCCTAACAGAGTACTTTTACTTAAGCAAAATGTTTGAGTACTCCTTCCACCGCTTGTGTGGATGTTGCTAATATGCAGCTCCTCTCCTCTCCAGGTGCTGAAAGGCTTCCCTGAGTGTCTGCAGGCTGACATCTGCCTCCATCTGAACCGCACGCTGCTGCAAAACTGCAAGGCGTTCAAAGGCTCCACCAAGGGCTGCCTCAGAGCCCTGGCCATGAAGTTCAAGACCACCCACGCTCCCCCCGGGGACACACTGGTCCACGCCGGGGATGTCCTAAACGCCATCTACTTCATATCCAGAGGCTCCATAGAGATACTGAGAGGGGATGTGGTGGTAGCCATCTTAGGTAAGAAATTAAAAATAAAAAAAGCTGTCTGTTGGTAAGTGACGACCATGCGTCACAAGGGGGGGGAGGGGGGAAGGGGGGGGGGGGGGGGGGAAATACATATACTTTTGGGCGTCCTTCACATGAAAAGGTTTGAGCACCACTGACATAGAAACATGGGTTTTAAAAAAAAACCTTAGAAGGATTTGAAATATTCCCACGATTTTTTAAAAATAGCATTTATTTTTCAATAGTTAAAGCACAAAATAATTGAAGTGAATCCTTGTACCCAGGGCCCAGACTTTGGTGCGACACCCCTAGTGACGACAAGTGTCTTGTTTTCTTCGGAAAGTGGTGCGAATTTCCAGACATATCTGGCTATGAGTGCAAACGGCACAAGTTGGCACCTCGACAGAGTGCAGTATATTTTTTATTTATATTTTTTCAGATGGTGGCTTGTTTTGGTGTTTATTTAGTGTGCTTACCCTCACAGGGCAACCAGACTATATAGTACTTGTCCGACTTTATTACATCTTTCTAGATAAACTTTATTTTGCTGCGCAAATCCTCCCACAGTTTTGGTGGCACACACTTGTTTTTATGAGGAATGGACGTGTCTGTGTTCACACATTTTAATACCACTGCACCCATTTCAGCATCTCATCTCATCTCAGCTTTCTTCTTTTTGCTCATTAGGCATAGTCAGCTGATCAACATATTCTGAGAACTTTAGCCAAAAATATCAGATCTACAAGCTCATGTAGATCGGCTATTTTCGGCAAAGAGCTTTGGTGTCGAGAGGAAAAAGAGCAGATTAAGTATAGAGTGAAAGATCAAGTTTATTAAGTATTGACGGTTCAAGTGGTTAAATATCTGAAAACAGAATTGGTCATGAATTCAAAATACAATGATGATTGTGCTGTCAAACAATGAAACTATATGGAATCTATGAACAGGTTGTGGGGTCCATGCTTCATCTCTCTCTTAACTAAGGCTTGGCCTGAAAACGTTGAAGACCCCTGCTCTTAGTATTCAATATAAGGACTGCATTCTCACAAAAATGTGTTGAGTTGAGTGATTCTAGATTAGTTGATAGTGCCCTCTACTGGTGAACATAGAGTATCACTATTATTGCCTGTGTATTGAAAGAAACATTGCACTAATCCTAACCTTGCTTTTGAATCAGGTTCTTGGAAATTTTATCCGTCTCTACTTCACAGGTAAAAACGACATCTTCGGGGAGCCCATCAACCTGTACGCCCGACCAGGCAAGTCCAACGCTGATGTGAGGGCCCTGACCTACTGTGACCTCCATAAGATCCACAGAGAAGATGTTCTGGAGGTGCTGGACATGTACCCCGAGTTCTGTGATAACTTCTGGACCAACCTGGAGATCACATTCAACCTCCGCGATGTGAGTTTAAAGTGTACTCGCAGTACTGTTGTACTGTAGTTTTTTTATAATGTAGACCTCGACCAGCTGAATGTATTGTATTGTATTGAACTAACTATGAGGCTTGTTTAATTAGATTAGATTTTTTATTCTATGTCAGTGGTGCTCAGTGGACCCCCAAAATGATATGTATTGTATTGTATTGCATCTCAAAATATTTAGTTCCAGGGACCCCCCCCAGAAGCAAGATTTGAGTTACAAATGATCGCTTAAAAAATACATATATTCAAAGATTTCCACACATTTTCACGACTTTTCAAAAGATCTACAAGCTTGCAGCGCTGCACTCGGTGCCGTGTTGTTAGCTTAGTTGTTAGTTGTCAAAATCTTCTATTTTTAAATAGCTAAAGTATAAAATAATGAAGGGCCCTCCACCTTGGGCCCTAGTAACTCAGTCCCACTTTTCCCCCCTTGTTGTGACGCCCCTGAGAGTAAGTATTGTGAGTAACATCTCACGTTTCATCCACTCAGACCAACATGATTCCAGGCTCTCCGAGCAGCGACGACTCAGACTGCGTGGGATTCAACAAACTGCGGAGACGCAAGCTGTCATTCAGACGGCGTACGGAGAAAGGTGAGCTGTCTGCCGTCCTCAGCAGATCATTCATTACGCGTTAGGAGAAGAAATCTTGAGTGCCTGGCTTGTAATTGAGTGCACTAACCATGTAATTGATTGGTTTGATAATTAAACACGCCAAAGCATGACATATTTGCCATGTTCCATCTGGCTTGGTTGACTCCTCGCCTCTCCAGACAGTGCAGACGCCGGGGAGATTAAAAAGAACCAGAAGCACGTGCGGCGAAGAAGGAAGGAGGCGGCCACCAATCACAAACAGGCCCTGCTGAAGCCAGAGTGGGAGGAGCATCGCAGCTCAGTCTCGTCCCACTCCAGTGATGAGGTAGGGTTATACTGTACATACTGTACACACTAAAGCAATGTTACCCACATAGAGTTGTGACCAACTTTGGGTCACAGACACTTGTTTTATGGGTTTCCTTGTTTTTGTCTTTTTTTGTTTCGTTTTTTACCTTTCCTACAGTTTTGTTTTGTTTGTTGTTGTTGTTTTTTCTATTTGAAATATTTTCCAAAATGTTAAACAACATAAAACAAATTACAGATCTACAATCTCTGGTAGATTGCTATTTTTTTTGCTTAAGTGTTTAGATTCATTTTCATCATGCTTGCTCTTGCATTTTAATTTTTGGTTTTGAAAAGGTGATGTGAATGCTTTTGCCATCTATTTACTGTAATACAATAAAGACTGTACTGTCTTAAACAAGGGGAAGGCGTCTGTGGTGGCGTGCCCCGTCCCTCCGTCTGCCACCGCGGAGACCCCTCAAGATCAAGCTACGCCCCTAAACTTCAACGAGAACCCTGAGGGAGACCCCCAGACGGGAAACACATGCAACGCCCTCACAGGTAAGACCATGGAATTCTTCTGGACCACATTCGTCATGTCCTAGTATGAGCCAATAGGGGAAGGGGATCAACGTCACATGATTCGTTATTTGGCCCAGAAAAAACTCACAATCAAATTATATGATTATTGGCAGAATCGTGGAAAGTTACGAATATTTGACGGTCCCGTTTTCATCTTACATTGCCAAAGCTGCATATAACATAAAACAAATCATAACATTGCGTATACTGGGACAGCGAGTGAATAATAAACATCCTAACAATAATGATAGTAATAATGAAAACAAGTGAATAACAAACAATCAGACAAAGAAGATAACAGTGATATGCAGCAGTTAGTGATTTTGTTTAGCCAGATGTGCTTTGCTCTTCTGTCCACTGGCTGTCCCGACAACTCCACACATATTGTGCAGCAGAAAATGTGCATTTAGATCAGTGGTTCCCAAACTTTTTAGCTCAAGACCCAAAAGAAAAATTAAACATTTTCTCTGGATCCAATCTAGTGAAAATAGACAATCTACAAGCTCACAGCGCAGCACGAAAAAACATTTGTTTTCTAATTTATGGAATGTCTCAGATTTTTTTCTTTGATTTTTTCATCAAATTACTGAAAAAAGAATAGAATTCTTCCCTTTTCTGGGAATGTTTTTTGAAAATGTGTTGGAAATATTAACAATTAAAAATAAAATGTAGGAAATCAAAAATTAAGGGACCCATAAAAATGTGTCCTTGACCCACAAATGGGTTCCAACCCCAGATTTTGGGAAACAGTGATTTAGACCAGGGGTCTTCAACGTTTTCAGGCCAAGGACCCCTTAGCTGAGTTGGAGATAAAGCAGGGACTTGTTTCGACTTGTTTGACAGCACTGTCATCAGTACATGTTATTATTGTGTTTTTTCAGACATTTAACACTTGTAGTAACTCTGGGGACCCCCTAGGGGTCCCGGACCCCCTGTTGAAGACCCCTGATTTAGACTGTTGTCTCTCTCTCTCTCTCTCTCTCTCTCTCTCTCTCTCTCTCTCTCTCTCTCTATCAGGTGCGTTCTCGGGTGTGTCCAACATCTTCAACTTCTGGGGCGAGAGCCGAGGCGGTCGTCAGTATCAGGAGCTGCCGCGCAGCAGCCTGCCCTCCCCTCCCCCCCTCAACGCTCCTCTCCACAGCCTGAGCCGACAGCAACGCAGCCAGCTGGAGCACCGCCTGGACCTGCTGCAGAGGCAGCTCAACAGGCACGATGCGCACGCACGCACACACACACACACACACACACACACACACACACACACACACACACACACACACACACACACACATACACACACAACCATCTTCTAGACCAGTGGTTCTCAAACTTTGACAAAGGTCTACCCTTAACTTTGACAGTGGACAAATGGAACCAAATGGACCCTGACGGGTCCATTTGGTTCCATTTGTACACTGTCAAAGTTACAGACTTGTCAGGGTCAATTTAGTCCCTGAAATCCACTTTGAGGACCACTGTTCTAGACCAGTGGTCCGGGGACCACCAGTGGTCCTTGTGGGGGTTCCAGGTGGTCCCCAGCTATATAGAGAGTTGGTAACCAAATTATACTGTAGATATTTGACTCTTGAGTGTGTAAAATATTACATAATATAATATTTCATTTTACACTCTCAAGAGTACAATTATTGTTAAACATCTGCACTTCTTAATCTACAAGAAGTCTACACAATTCACTCTTTGTCAAATCCCACCCCATGTCGCTCTGTTACTAGGTGGGACAATAAAGCCAGGGAAGACTATTTTTATAATGGAAGTGAATGGGGGAAAAAAAGATTTTTCATAGCCTCATTATTGCTATTTAAAGTACCAAAAGAAAAACATCTACGTGATATCAATAAAAAGGAACAAAAAAGTACAGTAGTTATGGTACATTGCAAAACAGGGGTTTCCCCCCGAAAATACATGTTTTAATTAGTTTAATCCTCTGAAACAGGCAGAGGGCATAGAGAGAGAGAGAGAGAGCAGTGCATCTTGGGTACCTCGCACTGACCCGGAAGTTGTGGAACTATAGCCTCGCTCTCAACATAAAATGTATTTTAATTGTAATTCTGCCCATTCAAAAAATATGTACCCAATCGAATAACTTAGTTACATCGATATCGTTCATGTGAACTAGTTTGTTGAAGCTTCATTATACTTATCGAAATCGCTATGACCGCGCCGTACAGCATCGTGGCCGTACCGCGCATCACCGCACAATGCAGTGTCTAGCAGGAGATCTCTATGCAAGACTAGTAATCCACATAGCGATGTTTTTTTTATCATTTCAACAAATATTCACTGTGTATTCACTCCATTTTGTTCCAAAATGTTCCTATTTATCATGACAAAGCAAAAATATAAATAAATATCAATTTAAAACTACACACTCGCCCTTAATATTAATGGTAGAATGTGGACTTTGTCCCACTGCATAACTCCGCCGCCGGTAGCAAAAGAGAATGATTTTTCTGGTTGGCCAGTCAGGGACCAATCAGATAGTGCTATGGGTTTAGGTGGAGTCTGAAGAGGTGAGTCTTCATTCCACAGCGGAAGCTAGGGAGTGAGTCTGTACGTAGTTCTAAGTGCGACAGGGAGTTTATTCCACGGTTTGGGGGCCAGGAGGGCAAATTGTCTAGGATGAGTGGATTTTTGTCCTGGGGTTTTTAGCGAGGGTTCTGTCAGCATCCCTGTGTTGGCTGATCTGAGTGAACGGGTGGGGTTGTAGGGGTTGATCAGGTTTTGGAGGTAAGGAGGAGCCGTACCTTTGGCTGCTTTGAAGGCCAGCATTAGTGTTTTGTATTCTGTGCGGGCCGTAACCAGGAGCCAGTGGAGGGAGCAGAGAAGGGGGGAGACGTGAGAATTTTGGCTGGTTGAAGACCAGTCGTGCCGCGGCATCAGTTGAAGAGGCTTAAGTGCACATGCCGGGAGGCCAGTGAGGAGAATGTGGTCCTTGACATGAAACACTGTTCTAGACACACACATGCATAAATAGGTCTTCATATAGATATAGTTATGCACACACACACACACACACACACACACACACACACACACACACACACACACACACACACACACACACACACACACACACACACACACACACGCATCTTAGTCTTCTTTTGTAATTTACAATACTAGAAGCTTTCGGGCGGCCCAGCGTCTAGTCGGCGACCTGGCCAACTCGGGAACGATGTAAATAGGGAATGAATGCCCCGCCCTTTAATGCAAACCCCATTATACTGTTGTCATAGGACCCGTTTTGACCATCTGTTTGCCTGTGTCCATTTATGCCCATATATGGCGATATCTGTATCTGTCTGTCGGCGTCCATTTTATGTCCATATATCTTATGTTTGTCTTTGTCTCTTTTATTTTCTTTTTCTTTTTTGGAACGGGAGAGTGAATTCAGCTTGAGTTTTTTTGGAGAACTTGTTTTTTTTTCAGTCTTGTGCTGTTGATTTAGCTTGTCTTATGTTTGTCTCCTCCGTCTGCACCTCAGCCAACCCAGATCTCCACTACTGATCCTTGTTCTCTCCAGCAAAAGCTGTAAAGTAATTTAAATCTGCATCATCGATGTCCTCCCAGTCACACTCTTTGTTGCTTGTCTTATGTTTGTCTCCTCCTCCATCTGTTTGTCTGTGTCCCTTTATGCCCATTATGGAGATCTCTGTATCTGTCTGTGCCTCCGACTGTGTTGCAGACACAGTGCTGGTTCCCCCTTTAATGCAAACCCCATTATACCTGTTGTCATAGGACCCGTTTTGACCATCTGTTTGCCTGTGTCTCCATTTATGCCCATATATGGAGTATCTGTCTGTGCCTCCGACTGTGTTGCAGACACAGTTCTGGTTCCCCCTTTAATGCAAACCCCATTATACCTGTTGTCATAGGACCCGTTTTGACCATCTGTTTGCCTATGTCCATTTATGCCCATATATGGAGATATCTGTATCTGTCTGTCTGCGTCCACTTTATGCCCATATATGGAGATCTTTGACCATCTGTTTGCCTGTGTCCATTTATGTCCATATATGGAGATATCTGTATCTGTCTGTCTGCATCCATTTTATGCCCATATATGGAGATATATGCAGACACAGTGCCAGTTCCGGAAAATCCTGATGTCAGACATCAGAATCCGAACCTTTCGTGCTGGTTCCAGAAAATCGTGGGTCGGGTCGAGGCCGAGCACTGCACTACCGGATTACAGACAGACAGACAGACAGACAGACACGCAGAGACTTCTCGCATGTATAGATAGATGATGGGAAGTATTATGCGTAACCCAATATGGAGTAGCAACATCCTTGATAGCATGAGCTAGCATCCTTTGCTACCGGTATTTCCAATGGCACTAAATTCTTGATTCTTATTGTTGACGATCTCTAATTGATCTATCTAATGTCACTGGTGTTGTCTGTCAATGGTGTGTGGAATGTGTGTGTAGATTGGAGAGTCGTATGACAACAGACATTGGAGCCATCATGCAGTTGTTACAGAGACAGATGTCCCTGGTTCCCCCTGCTTACAGCGCTGTGTCCTCTCCACCTCAGGTAGACACACGCACGCACGCACGCACGCACGCACGCACGCACGCACGCACGCACGCACGCACGCACGCACGCACGCACGCACGCACTCACTCACTCACTCACTCACTCACTCACTCACTCACACACACACACACACACACACACACACACACACACACACACACACACACACACACACACACACACACACACACACACACACACACACACACACACACACACACACAAAAGGAAACATGTTCGAGCGTCTCAAACCTTCCCTGTGTTTAAATCACGTTTGAAAACTCAATTGTACTCCTTTGCTTTCGGTGATGCAGACCGAGAGTTGCTGTTTCCGTTAGGCAATAGCCAGTTTAAGCAGACCCTTTCTACTACCGCGACGCGAGGCGGGACTGCGTTGTAGATGCTACGTGGAAAGCTAGCCTCTGCCGTTGTAGGGACGGCTGCGACGGCGGCAGGTTGATCTATCGAGCGCTGATCATTTCCGGTTACCGTTGTCATCTGCCGTTACCGTAGCGTTGCTTAAAGTCGCTAATGTGTCAATGTGTGGCACCCTCAATGTACCCCCCTATTTTTTATTATTTTACTATTTTTTTTTTTTTTTTTTTAAAGATATTTTTATTTAGACAAATGTCACAAGTTTTTTCAAATTTATAACATAACAAAGACAAGACAGGAACAACAAGTACAATAAAACAAAACAAAAAACACATAACAAATAACCCACCCACCCAAACACACCCCAGGTACGGTATAGGTTCCCCCCTACGTTTGTATAGTTAACAGTATAATACATTATCCCATTTAGTTACAAGGGTGCAATGATGGTAACAAAGACATAAAAGGTCCCCATATTTTCTTATATGTTTCTGGTATCCTCCTGACATTGTACAAGATCTTTTCAGGAGTACAATAGGATGTTAATTCGTTCAACCAATGTCTTTGGGAGGGAGGATTTTCAGCTTTCCAATTTTGGAGAATACACTTTTTGCCAGCTGTGCCTGCTAGCAAAATGAAGTATTTCTTATGTTGACTTAACGAGAGTCCCTGCACGTCTCCCAAAATCCAAATCCTAGGATCGGGTACCAAATCAGACTCCACTATTTCTGAAGTTGTTGTTTATTATTTTACTATTAGTATTGCATAGTTCTTTACTGAGTGTACAGCACTTTGGTTCAACGCTGTTGTTTTAGATGTGCTCTATAAATAAAGTGGATTGGATTGAAAATTATTTTGTTACTGTCGGGTAGAAACCTTCTAATCATAGAATAGAATAGAATCAAATGTTATTGTCCCATTATATTTCCAGGCGAACAGCACGGAATTCGCACGGGACAGAATTAATTTGCAATTGTGATTCGAGTTGCGGTTGGTTGTTTAAGTTGGACAAAAATGTGGACAAAATATTTTCCCAAATATGGATATGACTGACGTCTGACATCATAGATGTCTTATTTTATAGACCACATGAGACTCACACAATATATCCATAAATAGGCATTCCAAGCTATGGGCTTAATATTGATGACATCAGGGATCATACTCATAAATCTCCGTATTTCAACTTTGTGTTTTTTTTTATTTATTTTTTTATTGTCATATCTTATTTAAAAGTGACAGTGGTTAAGTGTGTCTGTGAATTTTATAAGTACTGGACCAATGAAAAGTATCAATAAGAACTTATGACTAAATAATAACTACACTGGATTCATTGGAACACAGGTTCTTTCTGCCTGACAGCAACGATGTGTGTGAATTGGGAGACTACAGTCCACACAATTACAGAATGTAGAAGAATTGTTATTTTGATCAACGTTGGCCTGTTATCGCTCCTATGGTACCAACATTAATACAGCATGGAATTGTGGACACAATCTTATCCATCGTCAACAAAATAATTTCAGTTTTGGGTCTGAGAGGTCAAATCTCATCAAATGTTGATCCGCGGCTCAAAGGCTGAATAAATAATAGACCTTGATATGAACACGGTTGAAAACCACTGAGTTACAGTTGAACCTGAAGCTGTCCCTGTGTGCAGGCCTCCTCGTCGTACCCTGGTCCCGGCCCAGGTCCTGGTCCTCAGCCTGTTACACCTGAGACAGACAGCTTGGCCTCACTATCACAGGTACATACAGTATACAGGCACGTATAGACATCAAAGGGGGCTTGAGCCCCTGCCCTTTTAACCATCTGTAAAAAGTGCCCTCTCCAGTCTAGAGGTCTTCACGCTCTGATCAGAATAAGGAACTAACTGTTTAACGTGTGTGGCTGTGCGGTGTTTTGACTGACCTAGGATCAGGTCAGTTAACAGCGAGCCAGCGACATGAATGGCTGTGTAACTGTGAGATGATAATGCCGGTCTAGGATCAGATTAACAGCGGGAAAAAAAGAGCTTCAGTGCGTGCGTAAAGCTTTTTACGCTAAAGGCCTTTTACATTTTTCAAACATACCTCGAGTGCATGGACTTGATTATTCATGCCAAATAGTTTTTGGCATGACTTATCTTTACATAATTTATATTGTTCAAAACTTACTTTAAAGCCATACTATGTAACTTTTCCAATAAAACTAATCTTAAAATTGTCCTAACTATTACATCTCTAACGTTTTAGAACCCCAACTCCGTTAATTTCAGCCCCTAAAGCCTTCTGTAAATATGTTTTCTATGATCCTGGCCGGGGACTGGATTTCCCGGCAAAATTACATCATCTGCATCATCCATATACGTTGTATATATGTTGGCCAATCACAGCGCGGATCATACACTACCGGCCAATCACAGCGCGTCTTGCCGTCTCTTCAGGAAGTAGCTTCCGTCAGCAACAGTGTTTACGTTGGTGAAGGAATCTTGCCTGATACTCCCCCAATTCTGCACGGCTCTACGGATTTGTATCGGCGAGGCGGAGGCGGTCGCGGTGGTTTGTGGCCCCGTTCTGGTGGTCCGCGGCGACTCCGGGCAAAAACGGCCGAAAAAAGCAATACCACTACTGACCAGTAGTTGAGCAACTTACATAGTATAGCTTTAAGGCTGTTTGCCTGTAACTTTAGCTGAGAATGTCAAGGAGGTCTCATCTCACGTGTAGAGATTCAGAGATAACTGAGACCCCCCACTCTTGTCTTCACCTGTAGATCTTGGACCCCCAGGACTTTGAAGAGTTCTCCACCAAGTCCCTCGACTCTCTGGGACCCCACGACCCGTCGCTGATCAACCCCAGCCTGGGCCAGCAGCATGCCCAGTTTGGAGTGGACAGTTTGGGGCAGCATCTGGAGCTGGAGCTGGGTTTGGGGTCTGGAGGTGGAGGTGGAGGCGGTGTCGTTCCGGGAACAGGGGCAGGACCGGCTGGGGTTTCAGGGTTAGGGCAGGAATTAGGGGCTGGAGCAGTAATGGGGTCCCAGGCTGGGATTGGTTCAAGTCTTGGGGCGGGGATAGACTTTGGGTCGGGGGTAAGCATGGGCGCGGGGGCGTCTTCCCTGGAGACTGACGCCCAACGGAGGCTGTCCCTCCAGGAACAACAGACACCTTTGGACTCACGGACACCACAGAGACACAGCTCCCACCCTGGGGGGAGCTAAGGAGGTGGAGAGGGAAGAGAGAGGGACAGGGAGAGAAAAAAGAGGGCTTACTTTGTTTTTTCGGACTAAAGCGGTCCCTCCCTCCTTATCCCGTTCCCTGTCCCCCATTAAGCACTTTGGTGATGGATGCAGGCAGAAAAGGAGGCTTTGCTCTCACCTCTCAACCCCTTTCAGACCCTGTCCAGCTATACTCACCTCTACGATTCACCTCTGACCTCTCAGAGTAGGACACACTGGTTGTTGGGCTTCAGGACTGAGTGTGGAGCTGTCCCACTCCCAACAAGCCTCTCTGGAGCTTCATGAGCTCCACAACGGCACAACCACACACACACAGTAGAGGGGACCTCTCTGCCTCTTATGGAAAATAATACAGTTTGACCTGGTCTGCATCAGTTAGTGGTCCTCTATGCATGACCACACACACACACTCACACACACACACACACACACACACACACACACACACACACACACACACACACACACACACACACACACACACACACACACACACACAGTAACTGATCTCCTGTAAACAAATCCCTTTACTGCTGTATCCAGTGTTCGATGACCGACACAGATGACACAGCGATGACAAACAGCGTGACGATGAAACAAGTAGCCATTTACGTCTTGCACTGAAATCTTAACTACTACTACTACTACTACTATTATTATTATTATTAATATTATTATTATATTCATCATGTGTGTGGCGCTTCTGATAAAACAAACTGGTTGGTGAACTCTAGTGTTAGCTGGCCTAACGAGAAACCTGCTGTCCTGTCACGTCATTGGTTCTTTCCTCCTGATGTCCTGCCCCAATCAAGGCAGAGCCAAGGCCCCCTAAGAGCACACTGGATTGACTGGTTTGCACCTCAGGGGTGGGGACTGTTATGGTTAAAAGCCATGAATTTCTTGATGAACATATCAGATGTGTTGTCATAACCCTTGTACAGATTTGCTAGAGCGTGGAGAATGGAGTGCAGTTGTCTTAAACTGGTAAACTAGCGACCTTTCATGTTTACCACTGGAACGTTGCAAAAAACAAAACAAAAACAATAGCCATCCACATAATAGACTCTATCCACAACAGCCATTTTGGAAAGAAATTGGGCCCCTTCCTTACTTCCTTCAATGGAACCAAATGGACCCGTACAGGTCCATTTGGTTCCATGTGTACCAGACCCATAACAGGCCACTTGTAACCCCCTCAAGAACACTTTGAGACCCACTGGTGTAGCAAAGTGAGACAACATGCACAATATCAGCACCCTGACTCTGTTTGACTAGAATGGAACAGAGCCTTCATTAGTATCATTGTTAAGACCTGTAAAGGAACGTAAGGAAGCGGCCCAATTTCTTTACCATATGGCTGCTGTGCATAGAGCCCATTGCTACTAGCCATGACATCCAGATATATCACTGATGCACAGTTTAATAGTCTATGACACGTGACTGCCATTTCACCACAGGAACCCTAGTGTCCCTGTGGGTATGTCAAAGGAGGAGACCAAGTATAGACCCTTGGGGGACCATATACAGGGTTTAAGTTGTTAACTCATAGGAGCGGGAAACGACATCAGACGTTAGCAGGGATGGCATATTGGCCTACTTTGATTTCCAATACGTGACTAACCATGTGTACTACTAACCAACAAAGAAACATTAAATTATTACAGTCGATTGAAATTTTCTACCTCAGAAACTGGCCGGTACTTTGTAGAGCCGAACAAGCACCCAGAACTTTTCTCACCTTGTATAATATAAGTATATATGTATATCATCTGTTGAATCTACCAGTTTGCCAGTTTACAATGAACAGCCGAATGCGCCATTATTCTATGTACAGTACAATATGCAAACACTGGCAAGAAGAGATCAGTGATTGAGTTTTAATCTTATGTGTGTTATACAAATTCAAGTCCAAAGCTTTTTAATGTGTGTGTTTTTATCTTGTTTTTATTTTTGGTCTGCAGAGCATGGCTTGATTTCCTTACGTCTGTGTGCACTGTAGAGGATCTCTGTCTGGATTTACTTTTGAAGGAAAAGTCTATTTTGCTTTGCCCCATCTGTCACAAATCTGATATATTTTAATGATGGTCCTAGATACATAGTTTACATTATATTTGTATATATGCTGACCTTTTACAGCAATAGTGAAACCCAGGAGTGAGAAAGATATGAGATGGTGTAGCACCATTGTTTTTGGGAGTGTTTTTGTTTTAAGTTTATTTCATCCCATTTATATCTAGAATATAATTAGTGTCCACTTTACCCAATCAAAGAAGACAATACATACTACAGGTAGATGGACTGCTGCAATATGTACATTTTATGTCTGTTGTCTCCCTTTCCTGACGGAGGGAGGCAATTGCAACAATGTCCTAACTACAATAAATATGGCAGTGCATCTAGTGGCCAATTCGGGGTGCCGTCTGCTTCAAATAACTTTATTGACATTGTCAACCAGCAGGTTTCTACCTGACACCAGGGTCAGAATTTCTAGGGAGAGACCACATCCGACCGACCAACTTCCGCAATCCAGAAGGATTGAAATGCTTTCTGGAAGAGGGCGGTTTACAAGACTACATCCAACCACTGCAGATGTACTGCACTAGTTACCATCTTGTAATAACATTCTGTAGTACTCTACCACACAGGACATTTTATTTATTAGAAAAAGGCTCTTGCTGTAATTTAATTAGGGTACATTATTATTATGATTATTATTACTAGTAAGACGCCTCAGCCCTAAAGGGCGAGGTCGCGCCATGTCTGGAGATATGCTGTGAGGCCCCAAACATACTTACTAAGTTATTCTTTATGTGAAAATCCTATGACGTCTATCACATCTGACATCATAGATACAATCCCTTTTATGCCCATACATGGAGATCCCAGATATGGGCTGTCTTCCTCCATATATGGGCATTCCCATATGAAGTCCTGTTAGATATGGGCTAAATATTGATGACATCGTGATTGATTGATTTATTGTACAGTGGTTCTTTAATTTCAAGGACCGCCATAAACTCTGTACAAATGGAATCAACAAATGGAATCAAATGGACCCTTGCAGGTCCATTTGCTTCCATTTGTACACTCTGAGTTACACACCTGTATGGGGACATTTGGAACCCACTCAAGGACACTTTGAGACCCACTGGTGTAGCAGAGTGTTTCCAGTGAGCCAACATGCACAATATCAGCACCCTGACTCTGTTTGAGCAGAATGGAACAGAGCCTTCATTAGTATCATCAGTAACACCTGTGAAGGAAGTCGAAAGACACCCGGAAGTAGAACAAAATGGCTATGTGCATATACCCAATTCCCGTCATGTGGAAGGGGTAGACAAGCACATGTCTCCCAAGATACACTTGAAGTCGGTAGGCAATTCTTTTCACCTGAAAGTGAGTTTCACATAGGTTTAGGGTTTTAACACCACAATAAATTCTGACTAGGGGCTGTGTGCACAGACATTCTTGCTCCTCGGACCTATGGCCTGAGTTATACTTGGTTGTGCATCATTTCACGTAACCAAAAATACCAGCTCACAACATGTTGTAGGTTGTATTTTCGATGCAACACTGCAAGACTAAACTTTATTTATGTCCAAGAGGAGAGTCAGTTGTCTTAAGTCAAATGAGGAAGGTTTAGTGTGCTACTGTTAGCTTATTAACAAAGAACCCTGGCGTTTGTTGTCCACATACCTCATGCTAGATGGTTAAAGGGTAATTCTGATGTAAATTTCTTTTTTATGTTCTTATTCTAAACAAAGTGGACATTTTCGTGAATAACAGGAGTGTTTGTGAGTCATGACTTGTCATCTTGTGACATTGATTTGTTGCCAGAGGTGGCCTAAAAATCGTTTTGGGACTGGCACATTACTGGCTTTTTGCCTGCATTGCAAATCTAGACATTGTAAGTCTTAGATTTTGACATGAGCAATTTCAGGAAACTTTCTACTTTTGCAGAATAAAGGTCTATTGTGATTTAGTTAAATTCCCTTTAATGCAGAATTGTGAAGGTTGTATTTTACTGCTTGCTGGTTTAAGCATTTTTATTTATTTATTAGGTTTAAGGAATTGTTTACCAATCACCAATCATATACCTAATGTTTGTTGGAAGACTGAGTGAAGGCATTATGTAAATGTTGCTCTCCCCATGTTTTGTGTTCATTTTCGTTCATTCTAAGTTGCTGCAATCATTGTACATGTTTAACGAGATGATTATATCTGCTTGGCGAGTGTAGCACTTTATTATTATTAGTATTGTTGTTGTTATTATTATTATTAGCAACATCCACAAACCCATGTCCATGTCTTTGCCTGTACAATAATTTGAAACTGTGGCTCTATGTACTTTACAGAGCTAATGTCATGTTTGCAAAGGTGCACTTTAGTATTGAACTAAACCAACAAAATACTGTAAGGAAGAAACAAAGATAAATTGAATTGTTGTGCAGGAACCAAACCACCAAAATTAGGATACCGTGGTATCTGTAGTCTTGTTAGTACTACCAAGACTACACGTTTTGGCTCCTTCGGGTAGTTTAAGTTTTATATTAAACTAAAGAGTAATTTGTCCTAGTGATTTGGACAATTTGCAGACCATGGACTGTATGTTTAATTAGATAAACCTAAATGTCCACTGCACCCCACCCTCACACACGCACGCATGCACACACTATATAATCAAAAACTTTTATTTTTATTTTTTGGTCCTAGGGGAAGTCACCTCTGGAGCATGTCAGTCACAGAAATTGGTTCAGACTAATTGAGAAAGTTGTGAACATTCCCACCTCAGAAGATCACACTTCTTGAGAAGGTTTGGCCTTTCTTTCTTCCTGTGACATCTGCTCCTGTTCAGTCATCTCTGGTGATGGCAGCTTAATTAATTTCCAGTGAGTATGTCTGCTCTTACACCTGGCAATAGACAGATGGAACTAGCCCAAACAGGTTTGAGGAGAGGACTGATAGGAAAGTAAATTGGGAATCAAACTCTGTGATGATGTGGTCCAGGCACATGCAGTGACATCAAAGGGGGCTTGGGCCCCTACCCTTTAATCCGTCTGTAAAAAGTGCCCTCTCCAGACCATGAATGCAGTTTTTACTTAAATGCAAATGCCCTCTTCCATGCCATACTTGAAGGCAGCATTCAAGATAATTGCCTTGTCCAAACTCTCCTGAAATGAATGCAGCATCTTATATTGAAGAATAGTGTGTAGAAATCCATGCCGTTACACCACATCTCCAGTATTGACTTGATTATGCTTAGTTCAGTGTGGTATCAAGCACCGAAAATAGCCGACCTCCAAGCTCACGTGTCGTGCTGCGACGCGTTGTGAGCTTGGAGGTCTGCTATTTTCACCAAAATGCCCCTTAAGAAATTTCAGCCCCTGCCTCTCTCACATTCTCTGCACGTCCCTGATGTGGTTAAGAAGTGGATCAGACATGTTGTGCTTTTCGATGGTTTCTGAAGGAGCAGGAAGAAAGGTCACACTTGTAGGCAATCAAAAGGTGTTATCCAATGTTCTACCTGAATGTTTACAGGATTCTCAGTAAGCCTGAATCCTTACTGCGACTGTCACAACTCAAATGACCGGTGAGAATTATCAGCCTGGTCAAATTATTCAAATTTGCAGTGGCGGACAGTCACAGTATGAGTACACTAGAGTACTGTACTAAAATACATTTTTGGAGCATCAACAGCGACTGAAACGATTACAATTTATTTGCCTCTGGTTTGGTTAGCATCACTTTTGTAAGTGTTCTGCAACAGAAGTGTGGGTGGATCATGGCTATCCCAAGCTGATACAATAAGATGACATTGATTCTGATTTGGATCTGAATTCTACTGATTCTGGATGCTAGTTGGTTTAAAAGCGCATGGGTGAGCTTTCCATCAAATATGTCAGCATTTGCTGACTGTGGTCACCAAACATCTTGCCTTGCCACACTCACTACAAAAGGTGCTATTTGGAACCAGAAAAGGTTCTAGCTCACTTATGGCCTTTGAAAATATTCTTTATGGAACCAATTAGTACAGTTCTGTACAAATTGTGCATGTGGTCCTTTTTTAATGTAACTAATATACAGACTATTGTGATCTTTTTAGGGGCCAGGTGTGAAACAAGATAAAGAACCTTTTTTAGCTCCATATTGGGACCTTTTGTTTTGGTAGGTGTCGTATGATAGGCCTACATCCTTCACTTCAGTAACCGCTAATTGGCATAGAGCATGCTTCAAGAGAGAATAGAACCACCCATCAAACCAAATGTATCATAGCCTTGCATAGCCAGACGAATCTGCCATTGCAGAGAAAAATTGCCTTTGGCAGTGCTATTTTCTGGCTATGCAAGGCTAAAAGTTTCATTAGTTAATCCCCTATCAGTCCCTTTCTGAGGCGAATATTTGGTGAAAATAGCCGATCAAAATGAGATGCTCTGTTAACTTTTTGTGTATCGTGTCCACATTTTATTCAAGAAGACATATTGAGATTTCCAGTGTTGTACCAATGATTTTTTCCCCCAGAGTAAGCTACTGTTTTTCCCTGAGTCAGTGATTGTCAGACTTGGGTTCTAACCATCTCATGTGCAGTAGCACATAGGCCTACTGTTCAATAGTCACCTCGTGGCCTGCACTGTATTGCCTGATTTCGTTGTTGCACGTCAGTTGTTGCACACTGAAAATAGCAGATGTACAAGCTCACAATGCGCCGTCAATCTGCTATTTTAGCTATTGTCGACACGCAACAAAGTATTTATCAACTCACCTTTGCATCCACAAACAACCTTAACCCTAGTAGGCCTATGTGGATGTTGACTGATCTTATTTGACCCTGTACACTACAGGATGGTAGAATTTAGGGATTATATCCAATTGTAAACTATACATTGTACATACATTGTACAAAAGTTGTCAAAATGAAAAATGTCAGAAAATAGCACAACAATTCTGTGATGCATTGTTGTGAGCTTGTAGTTCGGCTATTTTTGCTATGACGGAAGCTGTTTGCATCATTTTTTTTGATGCTTTGTGAGCTTGTACAGTAGCCTATCAACTATTTTTGCTATATCATATGATGATGGGGTGTGTATGGTTTAAGCGCTTAACCACTTAAGCGCTGTTTTGTTCAATTTTGTGACGCATTGAGAGCTTGTAGAACTACAATTTTTTGTCTACAATGATTGATTGATTTGAATACTTTATTAGAAGTTTGCATAGGAACAGGTACAGTAGCCTACAGTTCACTGATACAAGGTCAACTAAAAGGATAAAGACCACAACAAAGCTGTTAGGCTTGTTTGCATTGGGGTCCCTTGACTCCCTTTGAACTCAATTCATACATGATGTGCCCAAAATAGTGGTCAATGGCTATTCCATTCTGCTGAGCTCTTTTCATCTCTGATCAACTTTCTATGAAGCACGACAGACACGTTCCCAAATATTTGTAGGTATATTTGCAGCACTTGGGGGTTGTTTTGGTACAGTTTACACAACACTGGATCTGCTCTGTCACTCCAATTGCCTGTACATACTGTACCAACTTCTACTTGTAAAAGAATTGAAACCCTTGGCACTCATATAGCCAGCACTATGCAGAAAAACTGAAACCTTTCTTTGGCATGCTTTGAAATGCAGAATACTGTAGAGGAAAATAAACGAAATAAATGAAGTCTGCTTTAATTTCTTAAACTAAACGTGTTCATATCTTTTTCTTTTATATATTGTTATTGCTATATGAGAATATTGTTAATATAAAAATATAACAATAGATATGGTGGGGTGGATGATGATGATGATGATGATGATGAATACACCATCGTGCACACATTTTATTTGCTTGCTGCACTGAAGACCAATCCGCAAATTGGGAGGCTTCTCTTTTAAACCAGTTACACATACAGAGGTTTTAAATACACTGTCACAAATCTGCACTAAAAAAATCAAAGGGTGCAGATGATCTCAACCATTTTTATGACATCTTAGTGCAAGCAAGTATAATTGCGTCACCGCTTGCCCACATTTTTAACTTAACACTTTCCTCAGGCAAAATTCCTGCAATGTGGAAAAATGTATTTAAAAAAAAAAAGTAATTAACGGCCAATATCAAAATTGTGCAGTCTAGCCAAGATCCTAGAATCCCTAGTCAGTTCCCAGATACGTGCATACCTGAACACAAATAACTTACTCCAACCTCAACAATCAGGTTTCAGACCAGGTCACAGCACAGGGACAGCTACAACGCTGGTCACAAACAACATACCGGTACTAGAAGGTCTGGATAATCACCAACACTGACTGTGCAGTGTGCAGCCATCTTTATTGACCTATCTAAAGTGTTTGATACTTTGGACCATCATATTTCATTACAGAAGCTATCCTCCATTGGCTTTGATGACCTCTCTGTCAGTTGGTTTGCAAACTATCTGACAGGGAGAACACAAGCAGTTCTCTTTTAATTAATAAAGGCGTCCCTCAGGTTTCAATTTTAGGTCCTCTTTTATTCACCCTTTATATGAATACTATTGCACTTCCCTCGACCCTCCCTGCACTGTGATGTCCATTTATATGAAGACGACATGATTTTAGATAGTACTGGCCCAACCCTTGAAGTGGCCACTGCAAAATTGCAGACTGCCTTCAATAGGTTTCAACTGGCTCTAACTAGTCTTAAGCTGGTCTTGAACTCAGATGAAACAAAAATGTTTGGTTTTTACCAGGTCTCCAAATACAAATGCCTCTACAGGTATCTACACTCTTAAAGAACAAATTGAACTGGTTACTTCTTACAAATATCTGGGGATTTGGCTAGATGACAAGCTCTCCATGTGGAGCACCTAACCAAAAAACTAAGAGGACAGATTGGGTTGGTCAACACTACAGAAACAGGTCTGTTTTTTCTCATGCCAGCAGAAAGACTATTGTTCAATCCGTAATAATGTCTGTGTTTGATTTTGGTGAGTTGCTGCACATGCATGCTTCAAAGTTCACGCTCCACGCTAAAGCCGCTTGATGCTGTATACCACAGTGCCCTGCGGTTTATCATGGCGATGGTCTTACCCATCATTGCGTGTTATATGAAAAAGTGGGATGGCCATCTCTCGCAGTTCATAGAGAGCAACATGGTATGTTATTTATTTATAAGGCCTTGTGTGGTAAGCTTCCTTTGTACCTATCCTCGCTTTTAGATCTAAAGGTCACTGGACAATCAACACGGCAGGCACATATTAGATTTACCTGTCCACGTATGAACAGTGAGCAAGGAAAGACTGCCTTCATTTATTATGCTCCAAATAAAATGGGACAAACTTCAGGACTCTCTGAAACTGGCTCGATTGGTCTCAATAGACATTTAAAGTGTTTTTTAGGACACTTGGTTGATAGTGTATGTACCTGCTTCACGTAAAAACTGTTTATGTGCATTTCTGATATTGTATTATGATTCAATTTCTTGATATTGATGTTTTTCATTGCTGTATTGTGTTTTTATGCTGTGATCAGGGCCTCCTTGAAAAAGAGAGAGGGCTCCCCTGAATAAATAAAGGAAAAAGAAAGACAAGAAAGACATGCAATGCAGTTGATTTCTGCAGGCCCTGTCTGTCTGACACACACACACACACACACGCACACACACACACACACACGCACACGCACACGCACACGCACACGCACACACAGAAGAGAAGAAAAACATTGAAAACACTGTAACAGAGGTGGGTGAATGTGTGTCATGGTCCTGGTCGACAGTCAGAACGGGTGTTGTTGACTATTTGATTGAGCTTGCTTTGGAAGCAGGGGTTATCAATGTGTTCGTACATGGACAAATGTGTCCGTGACAGAGATTCGGTCTTGTATGTGGCAAATCTTCGATTTTCTGTTTTACACACCATTGTATTATTGTCTGAATGTCAAGTCTCCAGGATTTCTATGTAAGACACTGATTTACTTTGACTCCATGGTACAGGCACATTAGGAGTCCACTAGCACAGTGGTTCTCAAACATTGTATTTTCAAGAACCCCCATAATAATAATAATAATAATAATAGTACAATTTACAATTTAGGCATTTGGCAGACTCTTAATCCAGAGCGATTTACAATAAGGGGGTACAATAGGGGGGTAAAGGTTTGGGGCCTATTGAGGAAATACCCCAAAAATCTGCTTTAGCATGTGAGGGGTCAAACTAGGGGTGTTTAATGATTCTGAATCCATTGCAAGCATTTGTTTTGCATGAAAAACATTCCTTGGGCTAAAAACGGCCCCCACAAAACTGTGAAAAGTGATGACTGGACTGTGAAAAGTGGTGACTTGCCAGCTTTAGGTCAATGCAAAACATACATTAACTATGATTTATTTTTAGACCTGTTAAGCCAACCAGCAGCACAAAGTGCATGTCATAACACAGAGATTACACATAAACAGCGAGTGCAGGCAGCAAATGATAATGCACGACTGTATAACATAACATGAATACGGAAACAATATCTATATAAATGTTACAGTATAAAAATATAGGCTCTAAGCAAATTGACTAACAAAAATGGAGACAGGAGTTGCTGTTCAGTCGTCTGCAATGTGTATTAAAAAAAACATGTAGAACCATCAAGCAGAACTTTGGGGTAGGCTATAGTTACAAATTCATTGTAGATAAAATTTGATATTTCAGTTGAAATAAATCTTCTCATTCATTGCACACCTCAAATCCTTGACAGATAGGCCTTGGCTTATAATTTATAAGGCCTATAGTTGAAGTTTACCATTTTGGCCACTAGATGGGGATGCCAACCTAGATTTAGGTTGAGGTGAACCTATGGGTGTGAAATACACTGCAGCCAGGGGCTGCTCGAAATACACACTCGCTGATTCTGTTTTTAAATAAATTACATCATTATGATAATAATTTTAACTAAATTAAATTAAAAATGTGTATAAGATCCCTAGAGCCATTTCAATAATACAATAATAATATCGTTCTTGTTAAGGCTGTTAATGCTGTTTGTAGGCTCTGCTCTGTAGCCTCTTATTGGCCAGTTTGTTCAATTAGTTTGAATTTCTCTTTTAGCACTTTTATTATTAATGGAGCGGTTTGCTGCCATTTGTGAATTTATGCAAAAGAAAAAAACAAGAAAAGAAAAAACGCTCCATTCCCATTGAAATGCATTGGCAGCATCCGCCTTCATAAGTAGAATAAAAAGTGCGCGTGCACGCAGATTCCAGAAAGCAATTATTTGTGTCGCATAAAAACAACAAAACAGTTTCTTTCTTGTAGTTTTTCCACGTAACTTAAATTGATACCGGGTTTACTTTTACGACTAAAAAAATCCACTTCAACAACTTCGTCAAGTTGTTCGCACTTTTTTTATTTCCTCGAATAAGGATAATTCTTCGTCTCACTGATTCATTTTATTTGGTAGGATCTCGCTGGGTTTGAGTGGCCGTATTCAGAGCATGTCCCTGTCTGTCAGTGATTGGACTAGGCCTACCTGTATGGATTGGACCCGCACTGTCCCGTAAAAGGAGTCAAACTCATTCAATGGACGGGCCGCTTGTCCGTCCAAGCGTGGAGTGACGATCAAACGGGGCAAAGTAAATCTCATGGCTCGAAGGGACAGTCGCGCTGTGATTGGTTAGGTGGTAGGAAAAAACAGACTCAAAATCTCCATCCATCCATCCATTCATTCATCATTCATACATAGTCAGTCACTATATTAATAATATACATGATATAATATCCTATTGTGAACAGAATAAATTGCTAAATATGATCGAACAACATGATACATGACATCACGTGGATGAATAATAATACCTACAATTAAATAAACGTTCTAGCCTACTAAGCCTAGGTGGCAACTTGCAACATTGTGCAATATAGGCTACTATAGCCTTAACATGAAGCAAATACAGCAGTGTCTCAATGTAAGGCAATAAATACCACAGTAATACCACATTATAAATAATTATACCACAATTCAACAATTCATTGAGACATTAAGACAGGGTAAATTAGGGTAAAATAAAATAAAACATTACAGGTGTCAACACATTGCACATTTATATGACAGCTATCAGTTGCCTATCTGCGATAACAGCTCTGTTGTTAACTCTAGTTTTAAAGAAATGTGTGATGATGTGATGTGAGAATGAGATGGCACTATATCGTCCCTCCGGGCTATGGGATCGTGACTCCACGGATTCGGGAATCTCAGGGCATGGGCGTTTTCGCGTGCGGGACTGACCGGGGTGCAACGATTGGACGGAAACGCCGTCGTATGCATCCATTCAAGCTTTACGATTGGCCAAATCCTACCGCCAATCACCAATCTCGGCACTCGATTGGAGAGGAGCCCGGCGGTGGGGGCGTGGAACAGCAAGTTTGCGGTCACTGCACTGAGGGCGGACCAGTGTGGTGACAGCGAAGCTTGGAGACTCCCGACTAAAACTGTCCAGAAAACATTCAACAAACGGTGAGTCTGACTCAAACATAAACCACTGGGGTTCTTATCTGGGACGTCTGTTAAAAACACACGACGCCGTTTTGCGGCGGCCGCCGCTTCGCTCGGCGTACGGGGTTTGTTGGTTTTAAAGCAGTGAAATGACGCTGATTTTGGATGAGTGATCTCATAGGGGTGGACTGACTGACTAGTGTGTGTGACTGTGCACACGGAGGAGTTGCTCTGTCACACAGCGCAGGAGCAGCAGCGGTGCAAAGTTGTGCAAGCTAAAGTATCTCTCTCTCACCGTCTCTCTCTCTCTCTCTCTCTCTCTCTCTCTCTCTCTCACACACACACAGTGCCATAGTGTTTGAAAAGTCTAACAAAACGGTCTGCAATTATTCAACCCGATTGCCCTTGCTTTACTTTACTACTACTACTGTACTGTATGCTATACAATTATTGTGCATTACACCCCAGGCCCCAATATCAGGATATTTCCTCGTTAATGATGTATGTATGTGATTTATTAATCATTTTAAACTTATGGTGATATGGGAATATGTGCTTTGCTCTTGTATTGTGGTAAAACACTTCCCATTAATAATTATATTATTGTTGTTGTTGTTGTTGTTGTTACTACTACATAACATTGTAAGTATTATCCTTCACAAAAGTATGTGTTGTCCCCTTAGACTGTACATATTTATTATTACTACATTCAGAGACCCATTGCAGATATTTAGTGCCAGAACCTCAACCTAAAACCTAGCCGCAAATTGCAACACTAGATTTTTTTTATAATCGGATGAATCTAGGGTTGCAATACCTCCCATAGGCAGCCGATGCATGAAAACAGTTTTTTGCTAACTGATTGTATTAAACGACTTCAAACTCACCAATATTGTAGCTCTATGGAAAGCTTGGAATTTACTCTTGCTAGCTGCAAAGTGTTTGTTTCTGAAAAATCCTCCGTAGAATTGTTATGATTTATTTTCTGTCAAGAAATCCGAGCAGACATGGTTTATTTTCTAAGTGCTGAACTTCGGAAGCGCTCGGTCTTCCATTACGCAGCGCCCCGTTGCCTCCTGCATTATGTGACATTCAGAACCAGCTGGTACACAGGACCGCTGATTGACTTCCCACAAGCGCTTCCAAACTCCAGCAATCACCTGAAGCCAATTTCTTGATAGAAAGTAGCTCCTAACATTTCTACGGTGGATTTTTCAGAAACAAACACTTTGCAGCTAGCAAGAGTAAATTCCAAGCTTTCCATAGAGCTACAATATTGGTGAGTTTGAAGTCGTTTAATACAATCAGTTAGCAAAAAACTGTTTTCATGCATCGGCTGCCTATGGGAGGTATTGCAACCCTAGATTCATCCGAGTATAAAAAAATCTAGTGTTGCAATTTGCGGCTACCTAAAACCTAAAGCTTAATGGTACTGTATAAGCTTAACTATTTAATTTTACTCCTAACTGTGCCCCGCCCCTATACCTCCTGTGTTTAAACCTTGTTACTGACACCTTCATTTCCCCCAATGGTTTGAAAACTCTACAGAGAGTTGTATTTTAGCTTTGTCAGGTATTACAAGTGCAGATTGTTCTTGTCACACGCACGCACGCACGCACGTACGCACACACACACACACACCCACACACACACAGTATTTGCCAATTTTGGCACCCGTACCTAAGGTTGCCTACCCCTGGTCTATATTATTCTACGATCCTCAGATTGCTGATACAGGAATGAGAGGTATGTCTGGTCTCGGGCCCTCAATTAATATTGGCTTTGACCCAATCAGGATATTGCCAAATTATGAATTTTAAGGTCTATTTCCAGTAGTGAGTCCCTGGTATACAGTAGTGCCACCACTGATTGGCTTTAGTTGAAACATTGTATACTGTCAGTTTTCATGAGGATTTTGAAAGGTATGTTTTCGGCCGGCATTTCAGGAGCTATTGCTGCCACGTTCCAGAAACACTAAAGTCAAACTCAACTGCAGCCATTATATAGACCAGATCTTTCCAATTACAGTCAGGCACCAAGTTTTCCTACCTTTTCTTCTAAAAGTATTAACCCACTCCTTTAAATTGTTCTGTTCTGACATAGTATTGGGGTACTGATACATAAAACCCAGAGTGTTAATGGGCCTGTGTTGAAAAAAGAAAAGAAAAATCACACTCGTGTGAACTGAGCGGTGGTGTGTGTGTGTGTGTGTGTGTGTGTGTGTGTGTGTGTGTGTGTGTGTGTGTGTGTGTGTGTGTGTGTGTGTGTGTGTGTGTGTGTGTGTGTGTGTGTGCAACAGCGCCCCTCCCTTAACATGTGTGGTCAGAAAAGGTTACTGCAGGCTACGGAGACAGACAGACAGACAGACAGACAGACAGACAGACAGACCCACACACACGGCCACGTATAGGAGCGTTGTGACCACCGCTCAAAAAAAAATACACTGGTAGGCTAAATGAACATGAACTTGTGTTTTGCCCTATACTAATAGTAAGGGAAAGTTAGTCGACCAATCTGGGAACTAAATCTAAATCAATAGCTTTCTTCACAAATGTGTTAATAAAGGTGTCTTCTATCACCTCTGAACTATTTCAATCACAACACCCTTTTGAGTGTTCCTTGTCAGATTGTATCATGTTATCCTGTGTGTCATGATGTGCGCTTACCCGCCTGATCTTGAATAGTTTTCATCAATTCAAACCCTACTCCAACCATTTTTTTAATTGCCAATATTATATGTCTTGTGGACACACAAAAGTAGGTGTGGCCTATTTTATGGCCAAGGAGTAATTTTTACTGATAACTAATGGTTGGAATGGATTCACCAGCCCCAAAATACCCTAATTACACACCTCATACTTTCACCTCATGCTGTTCTTTTTCCAGTGTTGAGTGGCTGTGTTTAGAATTAGTACTCTGCCCCTGCGGCTGCGGGCCAACTTTTTAATTGCTAGTCCCTGATGCCAAAAAGTACAAGTACTTAACCATGTATTTGCCCAATTTCCTGTAAAAACAGCATTTACTTTGACTGAAATGCAGGCTGCAACATGCAGATTTGGCTGTGCAGTATCGATGATTGAGCAGTATGGATTACATAGAGCGGGCAGGGTGGGCCATATTGAATGCTAACATGCAGGCAAGCTGCAGCTGCTTGTTGACAGTACAAAAACATAGCTTCACATAATCTCTTACACAAAATACAGAATCCACAGGGTTGAAACCTACCCATCAGCCTTTTTACCACACAAGCATGGATTGAGTCACCAAAATGTATTCCTTTGAGTACTGCTGCTGTGCTTTAACACAGACAAACCCCTAATGTCTTTCCTCTAGCATTGGTTGAGAATTAATAACATTCACAGCTCTAGATTTCCTTGTCTGTGGGAAGTAGGAACACAGTTGACCAAATGTTATTCCCCTTCTAAAATAAGTGTATCATTTCTCAGTGGTCCAAATCTGAGTCATTCGGGAGGAGAGGGATTCATAAGCCTTTCCAGGACTCAACAAGCTTAGGGAAGTGAGAAGATGATTTGAAAGGGAATGTGCTTCTTCAGAGAGCTGTGTGAGATCCATGTTGTGGAATGTTTTGGGGTTTGTCCTGGAATGTTAGTCAACAGATAGAGAACAATGGAGGATGCACACAACAATGGACCATAAGTTATTATTATTTCTGTAGTTCCTTCTCTACCAAGGTATGACATCTTCATATATCATCTTATTCTGAATCTATGTCCTGTGAGAAAAGGCTTATGGGTTGGGCAGATAAAACCAAAATACCAGTGAGGGGAATTTGTTCCTCTGAGGTTCCAAATAATGAAATTAGTAACATGTGACTCATGCGTGGCTGCTATAGGACCTTATGTGTGCAGCGAGTGTTTGTGTAATGTTGATCTATAAGGCCACGGCTACACGAATCTGAATCTTTTTCAGATCCCAGATTTTCATATATCCACATAGAAAAATATCCAGGTCCACACGAGTCAACAAAAATATTTTGCTCCCATGATCAGCTCCAACAAGCATGCCAGGCCAGTAGGTGGCGCCGTTGCCGTAAGTGATTTGTAATACTATAGAAGAACAAACATGCGTGCAGACTTGGTCACAGATATAAAAATCACTCTTGTGTGAACTGAGCGGTGGAGGCTGCGTGTGTGTGCGTGCGTGCGTGCGTGTATGTGTGAATGTGAGTGTGATTGTGCCTGGCCGGCTGGCCTGAACAACAGTGCCCCTCCCTTAACATGTGTGGTCAGAAAAGGTACTGCAGGCTACATACAGACAGACAGACAGACAGACAGACAGACAGACACGCACGTACGCATACATACACGGCCACGTATAGGAGACGGTGTAACCACCGCTCAAAAAGCTAGATACCTCATCCGCCGCTGCGACTGGTAAAGCAGGACTGGCGGAAGTGTGTAACTGTGAAACTTTGGAAGGCACTCTGCCCCTAGCCTGGCTTGGCCAGACTATATACTAATGCAGCTAACTAAATGCAATCTATATCCCCTCCTTGTTTTAACATGGGTGGATTGTCTAGCTGCGCTAGGCTACTCTGCCCCCTGCAGTGGGAAAGAGGGAGTCCCACATCTGATTGGCCTACCGAGCATCCCATTCTGTGACGCACAAGGAAGCGTCCTTCAGAATTCCGGAAGCTTGCCAGTCCTCTTTTACCAAAGCCCCAGTGTTACCTTTCTATGTCTATGGGCTTGGTTGTGCATGTGTGTGTCAGTGTGTGAGTGTATGTGTGTATGTTGTGACTATCTCTCTCTCTCTCTCTCTCTCTCTCTCTCTCTCTCTCTCTCTCTCTCTCTCTCTCTCTCTTACATGCATGGAGCTGCACACTCACGCACTTAACGTCATCGTCTTCAGAGCAACTTCAGTTTTCATGCCTACATGGATCCAGTGAATCAGATATTCTTAAATATTCACTTGTTTATCCGGTTTCAAAAATATCCAGTTTAGCGGCCGAAATATCCAGCTTCGTGTGGCTGCAAGCCCCAATCGCACAAAGAAATCTTCAGAAATATCCAGATTCATGTAGCCGTGGCCTAAGTGTATTCCATGTGATGGGATACACTGTGGTCTAGCATCAGGGAATACAGTCAGTGTCTTGCTCAGGGTTACCTAGACACATTGCTGGGTTTGGGAATCGAAGCCTATTGTGTATGCAGAACTGATAGTATCATCTCCTGTTTCTGAAGCCTATAAGAACCCATAGTATCATCTCCTGTTGACACCATGGTGTGTCAATTTTAAACATTTATTGATTTATTGGCGCACACACACACACACACGCACACACACACACACACACACACACACACACACACACACACACACACACACACACACTGCTCTCCTCCACCGCACCCTCATCCCCTTCCACTTTATGAACGTTTTGCCTCTCCTTTCCGTAATCTGCTCTGATCTCCTTTCCCCTCATTTACACACACACACACACACACTAGGCTTCTCAGGATACTGGATTTCTAACTTCGATACGATATTTGGAAAACTGACGATACTCAATACCATTTTCGATACCACGCAACCACAGCAGTTTTAGTTCAATATACAGTATATATCCACAAGTTTCCGCGGGAGTTTACTGGAGACTATCAGGACCAAACTTCCGGGTTTAACAGCAGACATACAAGCTCACATCGTGTCGCAGATGCAACCCGTTGTGAGCTTGTAAATCGGCGGCGGAACCTCGGTGCAGACGTTTGCGCAATGCACTATGGGGCGTAGGAAACTCGTGGATATATATATTTAAAGAAAAATACAGAACTTCTTGAGGTAGATGGTAGTGCACTTTTTAAAGGCCTGCCTTTGATGTTTTCATATTCTAAGTACAAATATGCCTTTAAAATAACTAGGAATAAGCCAAAGTAGGAAGGATATCTTACACATAAAAGTAACATTGGTGTAAACCAACGAGAGGTAAAAACTGAGTATCGATATTATTGATACTATGGAAAAGTCATATTGAAAATCGATACTATATTCAAAATCGATACTTTTCGATAAATCGATATTTTTGAAAACACTAACACAAACACACACACACACACACACACACACACACACACACACACACACACACACACACACACAGTGATGCGAGCATTGTGCGGGTCATGTAAATATATATACATAATATAATAATGATAAATATAATGTCTTTAATGAGTTAATCAACATCCTTAACCCAACCAAATAAGCCCGGATTGGTCAGGTTGGCAGGAAAACTGGTCCATACTGTTCACCTTCATTGAAGAACATCTTGGATGCTGGAGTTAGAAGACTCTAGAAAAGAATATCAATGCATTGTAAAATGTGTTAATCTCAAGGACCCCAAAATTAATATGTATTTGGCTGGGGACCCCCATCTAAAAATATTTTGTGATGGGGACACCCATACAGGATTTTGTTTTTATTATCCTTGATTCTTTTGAAACATCTATATAAAAATGAGCTTGTAGATTGTCTATTTTCAAATAGCGGATGACGTCTGTAGGGTTAAAGTGGTTAAACTGATTTTGATGCTATGCTATAGTAACACATTTTGCTGAGGACCCCCTGGAACCCCCCCAAGGACCCACTGGGGTGTCCCCGGACCCCACTTTGAGAACCACTGCTCTAGTTCACTCACTGCAGACTCCTCAAGGATCCAGGAAGCACAGAAAATCCTCACCATTTCCTCTCTTGTTCCCCTAACAATGCCGTTCTCTGCCTGCTGTTTGGTCTACTCCCAGAAAAAGACTGCATACAACCTTTGAGGCAGGAGATAACGCCTTTTCAATTTGGCAATTTGTTTTAATTATTTTATCCCAAGTTATTAATTGCTAACATGCCTAATTCCACTGAAAAGATTAATGAACGTCTGTGTTGCAGTGATGGATCTTGCATTTTGAATCTACTGTGTTTAGGATTTGAGCTTTGGTTAGCTGATATTGTCAACAGAGTCAGTGAGTGATGGTAGTGTACCCCTTGGCAGGGGAGACCTTGGCTTTGGGTGGGTGGTCCCCAAAACTTCTGAGGACAGTGGCTCAGGGGTAGAGTGGCCGGTAGAGTGGCCGAATGGAAACCGCAAGGTTCCCAGTTTGATCCCGGGCTCCCCCAGAGTTGGTGACGAAGTGTCCTTGAGCAATACTCTGAAGCCTATCTATCTCTATGTAAAGCACTTTAGATAAAAAGTGCTATTAATGCACCGTCGTAAAAAACGCTATTAATGCACTGTCGTAAAAAGCGGTATTAATGCACCATCGTACATTAAAGGTGTGACTGCACTGCTGCAGTCAAGCAACAACAGTTGATTGATTGTTCCCAGTTTTATCCCACCAGTCTCTGTCTGGGTCAGCGAGGGTGTTTGTGAGCTGATGTAATGTGTGTGGGGAAAGATCGATATTGGTCGTAGCAGAGCTCATTAGCTCTAGTACTGCCAGTGCTGATGGCCAGGCATCACACCCATTTTACCCACAGAAAATCTATAATGCATCACATCATGTTTACTGTAGAACAGGGGTCATCAACTGTTTCAGGCCAAGGACCCCTTAGATGAGCGAGAGATGAATATAAAATTGTGTTGCAGATTAAAAATGTTTATGGATTTCTTATACAGCTTAGACTTGTTTGACAGCACTATCATCTGTGTAGGTTGGATTAATGTGTATTTTCATACATTTAACCACTTGACCTGTCTATACCTACAGTACTAGTCTACTCTTATTTTCCCTCTACACCAAACCGCTGTGCCAAAACATAGCAGAGAGGCGTTGTGAGCTTGTAGATCTGCTATGTTTTGGCTAATGTTCCACATTAGGTATGCTAGGGTTCAAGTGATTAATGTAAAAAACATGATCATATTACACAAAGATTTGGCGACCCCCTGTAGTAACTCTGGGGACCCCCTGTTGAAGACCCCTGCTGTAGAATCAATATGGCTGCTGATGAGCACAGATTTGACTTTCTGCTCTGGTTTAAAAAGCTTAACAATAAATGAATATTAGATTATCAATTCAACTACTAATAATAGACCCTAATGTCCTGCACAATGGGCCAAATGTGTCTCCTCTCCTCTCTATGTGTCCTTGTCCTTGCAGGCAACAGAGCTGTTGGCAGATATGCTCTACGGTTGTTAACACTAGAACGTCAGAAAGTCAGTCAGTCCTAACATGACCTCGCAAATAGTTCCAAATCTAAATCCTGAACCCCTCGCATCAAGTTAGAACACAGATTGAATTTGCATTTGTTCAACATTGAACAGCTCAGCATTATTGTGCTGTTGTGTATGGGCTTGCTATGTGGATGTTAATGGCCAGCTCAGATTATGCTTACTCACCAGTATCAATGGCTGTGTCAAATCACAGAACAATGTTTCAGCGGTGGCGTTTCCAGACAGTTCCGGGAGGGTGAAGTTCACTCCCTTTTGCTCGGCAGCCTTGAGAAGAAAGCCTCCCGCCTCACAGACTACAGGTTGCCGTTTCCACATCCATAAATTATGCATTTTAATGATTGGGTTTGAAGCCAGGTCGATGAGGTCATCATCAACATGTAAGGTAACTCCCTTACAGCCGCTGCATACAAGCTGCTAGCCAAACACACAAGACTCCTACATGGATTCAAAGCTTCTAAAACTGTTCTTCATCAAAACGGTTTGCTTTTGACATACACCAGCTTTCTCCTTCAAGTAGATATTAGATAACTGACTTTACTGTTGAAAAGGACTTTTGTATTCATCAACCATCATTGAAGTTCCATGCACTCAAACTGCCCTGACTGTATTGACTTACCGGTAAATCCATGCAGCCTGTTGTACTGTGCTATGTACTGCTGTCGTTTTCATTTGTCCAATAACTTATTTTATGCCTGTTAGAATCTACCTTCACTATAACAATCACTCAAACTCACTTAACTCACTCAAAAGCTATTGTCACGTTATTCATTATGTATAGATCTCTATATAATAATCTGAGGCTGCAACTCATTTCTTATTTAATTTTGACAGCCATGTTGTTAACAGTTTTTGAGCAGCCACACAAGCCAAGTGAGCAACGCAGCTTGACCTCCTAGACTCATTAATTCCCCCCGATTTATTAATCCCCCATTCCCCCACCTCCTCCACCCGTCGAACATTCAAATTGAAATAAAATTTTGTTCCAGAAGCTTCAAACGTCCACTTTTAAACAAATATATACTGTATATACATGTACAGTATATCAGCCCTTCATGTAGAAGCATTATGAACATTACATGTGTCACATCTGCGTGTTTGGCTGGGTCATGTTTAGAATGGTGGAGTTTGAGATTACGTGACAGCGGGGGATTGAATGAATGAACGAATGAGTGAGAGTTAGAATGGAGTTTTACAGATTGAGGCGCTCACAGTAATCCCCCTTCCTC
>NC_137828.1:46984414-47004414 GCF_963921795.1 Nannobrachium achirus
CACACACACACACACACACACACACCCCTGATGACATTGACAGGCTAAAGTAAAGCATCTCATTTTATCAGTACTTTTCCTAGTCCCACAGCCAAGCCTGTCCAGTAGATCTCATCCAGGTCGTTGTATTATTCATGTGCTGATGGCACGCACTTCATTATGCACTACTGTGCATAACAGCTTTGATATTACATAACAGTGCATATACGTTGGAAATGTAACACAGCCATTCCTTCTTTTGTTTTCATCCAAGCACTCTGTTGCTTGGAGAGAATAGCCAAAAAAACATTGGTCACTGTGTGTGTGTGTGTGTGTGTGTGTGTGTGTGTGTGTGTGTGTGTGTGTGTGTGTGTGTGTGTGTGTGTGTGTGTGTGTGTGTGTGTGTGTGTACAGTAAATTATTGTGAAATACTTAACTCATTGCATGCCAGGCCCGATAGTCCCGAGATTATTTCATTGTCTTTCCCCGCCAGGCCCGATAATCCCGAGAAAAAAAAAATATTTTTTTTTCAAAAAAAAATTTGGACCCCAAAAACTTTAGTAGGCATGATAGCAATCGCGAAATTGCATGTTTAACCCCCATAGCAACCCCATCTTTCAAACATGGCAGCCATCTTTGTTTACATTTTAGGAAAACATAATGGCTGCTATCTCATGAATGCCTGAACGGATTTCCATTCGGATTTTTTTGTTTGAAAGCTGTGAGCAATGTGCAGACACGTGGTGCATTATCTAGGCATGGGTGTGCATGATCCGTGCACTATGAATTACATGGAAGTCTATGGAGACAGAGGCAGGGGAGAGTACGAAGGTATTGTTAAATGGCGGGGAATGTGTTAATAATTGTATTGGGTCCAGAAATATTGTTTGTTTACCTCTATAAGATAACCACCATCCATGTGTGCTTCTGTTTTTTGATGGGTAACTATGGTACTTTAGGCACCCACGTGTTACAATGTTGCGAACTACATGATTGCTCCCTTATAATTGTGTAACAGGGATATACAAACCTTATGCTTTTTCATAACATAACTACTGGCCATTATATTTTACACATTGACTGCCAGTATTCAGAGCGTTTTTCACCAACCTTTGAAAATTGGAGAATGTTCTGCGTCCCCCTCCCCCCATCAAAAGACGCGTATAGGTGTCCTAGAATCGGAAAATAATCCTGATCCATTCGCGGTTTGATTATAATTACATCCTGGCCAGGAAGAGTTGATGTCTTCAGGCGATAACCATAACCACCTCCGATGGCAGGGTCGGCAGTTGTGGCCAAATCACTGCCCATCTCCTCCTCCTGGGCAAGGCTAAACTCCTCCCTCCTGCTCCATAAATTATTATTTTTTAAACCAACAAGAGGCTCCTCTGGGGAGGTATTGGGTGAGTCCCTCCTGAGGTCTTGAGGTGACACGCGTGCGTAGAAATCTCCGGTACTGTGTGGTTATTCCTGCCTGGAGCTCTCCTTCGTCTCACCAGCCGCTGAAGCTGCGCGCTGCATCTGTGACCCCTCTTCTCTGTACTTGGTCCTGGCTTGATGTATTTTTGCCTTTGTGTTCCTGAAGATCTTCTCGTTTTATTACATCATCCCATAGGAATCAATGATGTGGTGTTTTTCCCCGGGCTCCTATAATCTTGGAAAAGCATTTTTTTTCCCAGTTATGTGATCGATGTGTCACTCTGTGTACAAAGAACCCCAGAAACGAATGTTGACCCATAGGTTAGCGAACAGCGCCATCCAGCGTAAAAAAAAACTATAACTCTTCGCTCGTCTCATGGCAGGGAATGCTAGCAGCTAAGGAACAAGATTCTTTTTAAGGTAACAGAAGTTAATGTGTCTTGGAAACATTCAATGTTGTGACCCTTGAACATGTCTAATGTTTCACACGCTGTCACAGGCTCATAACATTTTATTACTTTGCATGTACTTGTCTCGCAGCACTGAGGTTATGACGTTATAGATATGAATGGATTCCTCATAAATTCTCTGTTGCACTCTCATTGATCTCATTCTCTTCCTCTTATCTCATTCTTGCTTTCTGTTACATTCACCCGCAAGCAACGACAAACACAGCACAGGCTGAATGAATGCAACACACATGCTCTCTGAGGCTCGCAAATATTCATGTTTTGTACTTGTATGCTGGCTGTCTTATTACAGTAGACTGTATAAGGAACACATCCATTTTCAGCAAATCACACCGGCCTCACACACATGTCTATATGTTGTGCTTCTCTCAGACTATTTTAGTCAGTGTAACGTCAGTGTGATCTGACGCTGTTGCATCCGGACCACAAGATCAACACCCTTGTGAAAATGTGATTACATTTCATTTGAGAGTATGCGCGAATGTGCGTGCATGGCAAATCATGCAATTTACTCTGATGTTGCACCTGTATAAGGAGCTCTGGATAAGAGTTCATCCATTTTTGTATGTTTGTAAGTGTAAGCTCTTACTTACACAACTAGCAGCCTGCTTGGGGTCTTTACAGACACTGCTCTATGACCTGTTATAGTGTGGGGCCTTAAGGGGAGCAAATGCTAATT
This sequence comes from Nannobrachium achirus, assembly GCF_963921795.1. Taxonomy (NCBI): domain Eukaryota; kingdom Metazoa; phylum Chordata; class Actinopteri; order Myctophiformes; family Myctophidae; genus Nannobrachium; species Nannobrachium achirus. The sequence goes on from NC_137828.1 coordinate 46,986,962, forward strand.
TCGTGCAATTTTGTCTTAAAGCGCCAAATTTTGCACAGATGTAGCCTAGGGCTTGCTCTAATGATTTAGCTAGGGCGCCCGAGCCGACGACCTTCGGGGTCGCCACAGCGGCCAAATCAAGTTGGGCTCCCATTAACTTTCTATACAGGAGGAAAATATCCAGAAAAACTGGGTATTTAAGTAGGATCGGAGGGGTCTAACTAGGGGTTTGTCATGATGCTGAATCCATTGCAGGCATTTGTTTTGCACAAAAAACATTCCTTGGGCTAGAAATGGCCTCAGAAAATGATGCATGTATGGGTGAGCATTCATGTTAGTCGGAGGCCTTAGGGTTTTTTTTCTCGTGCTAATCAGTCTAAAAGTGCAAAATTTTGCACAGATGTAGCTCAGGGCATGCTCTAATGATTTAGCTAGGGCGCCCGAGTCTGCGACATTCGGGGTCGCCACAGCGGCCAAATCAAGTTGGGCTCCCATCGACTTTTGTGATGAAAAGTGATGAGTCATCACTTTTCAGAGTTTTGTGGGTGCTGTGGCGACCCCGAAGGTCGCAGACTCGGGCGCCCTAGCTAAATCATTAGAACATGCCCTGAGCTACATCTGTGCAAAATTTTGAACTTTTAGACTGATTAGCACGAGAAAAAAAAACCTAAGGCCTCCGACTAACATGAATACTCACCCATACGTGTATTGTTTCTGAGGCCATTTCTAGCCCACGGAATGTTTTTTGTGCAAAACAAATGCCTGCAATGGATTCAGCATCATGACAAACTCCTAGTTAGACCCCTCAGATCCTCCTTAAATACCCAGAAAAAAATCTTTTTCTGGGTATTTTCCTCCTGTATAGAAAGTCAATGGGAGCCCAACTTGATTTGGCCGCTGTGGCGACCCCGAAGGTCGCAGACTCGGGCGCCCTAGCTAAATCATTAGAGCAAGCCCTGGGCTACATCTGTGCAAAATTTGGCGCTTTAAGACAAAATTGCACGAAATTAGCATTTGCTCCCCTTAAGGCCCCACACTATTATCAAACAAACGTTAATTTATCTTTTAGATGGATGTGAATGACTTTTTTTATTGCAAAATCTGCAAAGAATTTAGTTGTCAGTGTGTTACATCCCTTCCCAGAACATACTGTAAGACTCCTGAGTCCTCTCCTCTCTCTTTCTCTTTGTACCACGCAGTTCTGTCCATCAATACAGAGCAGCCCATTGCCCTCACTCACCACATTACTTTCACATAGTTCTGCGTGCTAACGGCAAACAATAACTGATTTTGACCTGGACAAGAGCCCTGTGACATGTTGTCAATATTAACATCATGGATTGTTGCATCAGTTAAATCGTCTTGATTTAGATGTATGGACGTTGTGTTTCCATTAAGGGGACATAAGTGGCTTTGGCCATGGACACTAAAGGCTATTAACACAATGTGAATTAGGTGTATTTCCATTAGTTGGGTTGAACCAACGTTATTGATCTTCCAGTCCATCAGTCACTCAGTAAATATCCACAGGAACAATGGGAAGTTAGTACCATAGAGCAGCTTTGGAATTGTAACATTGTTAAATATATATTCTTTGAAAATGTCACATTTATCATGTAGTTTCTTGTTCTGATTATAGATATCTTGCACATAAAGTTCTAGTCTGATATTATCCATACATTGAATTTGATAAATCCATTCCTGCGTTGCTGTAATCTGGTGTCTCGTGTCAAATCATCAGGGCACACTTATGATAAACACAAACGTTAGTGTGTGCCGGTCAGACACTAATGCAGAGCATGAAAGCATGCTCATGCCTCATGCCCAGTGATTCATAATGTTCACCACATTATTTGGTCACACACTGCCAGCTCTTCTCTTGCATAATGAAGCTCTTACTGTAAATATGTAAGTCTTCTGTTCTTTTATCCCTTGTGGTGGTGTCATGTCAGTGGGTCATCAACCACTGTTATTTCCAACTGTGTGTGTTCGAGACAAAGACACAGGGTTCCTACGGTCATGAAATTACTGGAAATAAGTATTTTTCCAGTACTGGAAAAGTTTTGGAATTCATCAAGGGTCATGGGAAAAAAAATGATTGTTTTTGGTTATTGATTTTGTTAACTCATTTACTGCCACCATAATTCGACTTTGAGGGTTCCCTGCCACGATTTTCTTACCTTTTGGCGTGTCCATCGTGCACGTTCCGCATGCACGCCACGGTCCGTTCGCAGCGTGCACACTTTGGGCATTGCACATAGGAGTAAGAGACTCGTTATTGCGCTGAATGATTGTTATATAGTCCTGGTATGGGAATTGAGTTAAATATTTTGGAAAAGTTTTGGAAATTCATTGGTAACAATGTGTGGGAACACTGAAGACAGTGCATGACATGTGAATGCTTCTGTCTTACAGCATGCATGTTATTACACATTTGCACATAAATTATTTGCGTGACGTGCGGGTTTCTGTAGGCGCTTCTCTATACATGTGTGCGTGCATGCATGCACAGATTTAGCCCCTTGTGTCAAAGGTAGGAACACACAGTGTGTGTTGTGCATTATTGCTGGGCGATTTGACTTCAAATCAATTTCACAATTATTTCAAACTCGATTATACCTGTCAAAATAGCCGCAGTAGAGGTCTTCGGGGAGGTCCGAGAACCGAAATTACCCGGGATCCGACCCGGCACCGAGCCGGGTCTGGGTAGCCTAGCACAGCTAGACAATCCACCCATGTTAAAACAAATTGGGGATGCAGATATATACTGCAGTTAGTTAGCTGCATTAGTATATAGTCTGGCCAAGCCAGGCTAGGGTCTGGGTCCATTCACAAGAAGTGACTTCGGTGCCCGGTCCATTCACAAGAAGTGACTTCGGTGCCGCATTGGAGCCGCTATCGTATGTCTCGTGTCTCTGACAGTGAGATCGGCAGTTCCATTGATACCCGAGTGGACCCGGCAATTGGCTGTCACAGCTGTCACCCCCTCTCCCCCCTTTTTTGCCAGTGAGAGGCGAGCTGCCTGCGTGCCTTGCTGCGTTACGTGACTTAAGTAGGAAGTAGTGGCACTACCTTTAATGATAAACAATAACAATATGGTCTGCTGCGACATAAATTAACAGTGATTAGAATTAGAAATGGCTAAGAAGAGAGATGACACATTTAAAGAAAACATGGATTTATTTTTCCTGTCCGCATTGATTGACTGGTCTACTCTAGGAAATACTTTAATGACCAGGGGCGAGCACCACCAAGCAACGGTAAGAAAGAAAAAGTCATATTTAATGATAATATACAACTCTTCATAATCGTTAGTATTCGGTCGTTTCGGATCTCGGCTCCGGTTCCGACATCTCTTGGTGCTGCTCGGGTATCGGTTCTCATATTCCTAATAATAGGCAGGTCCATTTGGGTTTGGGTAGTTCAAATTGGACCTGTGAAGACCTCTACAGGGAGGCACTCAGGAAAACAGTCTATATTTTCGATGAATTGCCAGCCCCAGCCATACGTTGCATAATGTGTTTTGAGCAGAGCCTGCTCTGCCTGGGGGTTTGGGTTGGACTGGGAGGGAGGGGGCAGCAGTACCTCAGTTCATTTGAGGTCCACACACAGCTCTGCTGCAACCAACCACACCCATTGAACATGTGCTGTAGACTCATGCTCATGCACATGCACACAGTCTCACTCTGTCATTTCATTACTTAAGAAACATTCTTACACAGTCAAAACATTAGATGTAAGACATTATCAGTACTTACTGTACACCTCTTTTTGGCTGACTATCAGCCTTCTCTCATTCCCACATACATGCACACACACGCGCACGCACGCGCACACACACACACACACACACCCCATTCTTTGATTACAAGGAGAGAGGGTCACAGAGAGAACTGCACCTGTACGCTCTTGAGAGTCATTACAACACACACACACACACACACACACACACACACACACACACACACACACACACACACACACCCTGGGGCTTCGGAGGAACCTCCCAGACATTAGGCCTACATTCTTCACTATGTTCTTCTGTCTGTGAGAGAAAGAAGCAAGAAATATAGCAGCATGACAGCATCCAATATACTGCACAGTACAATATATGTTTTTAGTCCAGCACCCAGCCGGATGTGTGCGGGGGGGGGGGCGGGGGGGGGGGGGGGGGTAAATGCATTTGTATAGCGCCTTTATCCAAGGCACTTTACATTGATTGTGCATTACATTCACACAAACATTCATACACCGATGGTGGAGGAAACCATGCAAGGCACCAACCTGCTCACCGGGAGCAACTAGGGGTTCAGAGTAGGGATGTAAATGAATATTCGATGAATATTCGAATATTCGTTTATGAGATCAAAATCGATTTTCAAAATGTAATAATCGCTAATCGATCGGGGGATAATATAAGTTGTATAAGTGTTGATTTTACAGAAGGACCTTATAGAAGTTATTGTTCTGCAACATTTATGTTTGATAGCAGAATAAAAAAAAGTTTTTCCCACTTGAAAATATTTTGTATGGTTTCTGAAAAAAAACAACAACAAAAAACGACCCCCCCTTATCGATTAATCGATTAATCGTTAATAATGCAATTATGGTCATCGATTTTCATTTTGGACATCTTTTAACATCCCTAGTTCAGAGTCTTGCTCAAGGACTATTCGACACTAACTCTGGGGGAGCCCGGATTCAAACTGGGAACCTTTCGGGAACCCTCCGTGCTCTAATGACGGTTTCTCTACCCCTGAGCCAATGCCGCCTAGTGTGTGTGTGTGTGTGTGTGTGTGTGTGTGTGTGTGTGTGTGTGTGTGTGTGTGTGTGTGTGTGTGTGTGTGTGTGTGTGTGTGTGTGTGTGTGTGTGTGTGTGTGTGTGTGTGTGTGTGTGTGTGTGTGTGTGTGTGTGTGTGTGTGTGTGTGTGTGTGTGTGTGTGTGTGTGTGTGTGTGTGTGCGTGCGTGCGTGCGTGTGTGAGGCTGACAGAGCACATACCACCAGTATCTCAAAACTGTGTGTGTGTGTGCGCGTGGCCGCGTGCAGGGCGGAGGGGGTTCACACACCTGTCAGGGAGTGCCTAGGTGTGTGTGTCTTTATCAAAGGTCTCTTGTGTAGTTTTCAACATGTGGTATTTTGTGAACCTGATTATGGGTGCGTTTGGATAATAGACACTGAGCGGCACTGGCCAATACAAATACTCCCGGAGCGCATATCATATGCATGTCCGAACGCACCCTTAGTGAACAGTTGAAAACTGAGGTGTGTGTGTTGAGTGTGACTGAGTGAGTGAGTGCTACTTTTTTGGGTTAATGTGTCAATGCAATATCTCAACTGCTATCAATTGAGTTAAACAATGACAGAACATTTTGTGTGTGTGTGTGTGTGTGTGTGTGTGTGTGTGTGTGTGTGTGTGTGTGTGTGTGTGTGTGTGTGTGTGTGTGTGTGTGTGTGTGTGTGTGTGTGTGTGTGTGTGTGTGTGTGTGTGTGTGTGTGTGCACGCTCACTCGCATGCACGTGTTTGCATTGTCTGTGTGTAACATTAAAGATTGCTAATAGCTAAGACGTTAGCAGCCTAGCAGGACAGCATTTAGTAGTAACTCTCTTGGAACAACCGTTTGTTTCCAATATATTGAATAGTTACTGTAATACGCTGGAGGCTTAGGTGTGAACTCACTAAATGATCCAGTTTCTATTCCTAATATAAACATTCTTTTTTTCATAGCTGGTGCAACACACAGTTAAATTAAACTCTACTCTACATCACTGGTTCTCAACCTGTGGGTCAGGACCCCAGGGCGGTCCCCAAATTATTTTGGGGGGTCCCCATATGATTGACTTAATGTGCAACATTGTTTTCTCACTCACTAAACAGTAAAAAAACTAAAAACAATAGAGTTTAAGTTTATAGAGGATATATGTACATTTCTAAAATGACACATTAAACATTGCCAAATTGTCAAATTGGGTATTTTCATAATTCCTGCCTCTAATATTTGACAATTTGGCCAATCGGCTATTTTCACAATAGAACCGGGTTATACAACATGTAATGCCTCTGCTCTTGTGCTCGTCAGGGTGGGGGGGTACCCAAAATATGATTGTTTTGGGGGTCGCTGCCTTAAAAGGTTGAGAACCACTGCTCTACTGGTTTCCAAACTTCTCCTCATCACCCAAGCTAGTGAGAACTGAGAATAGCTTCTTACTTAAATGGTTTTAATGGAATTTATTTTATTTGCTTTTGAAATTCTTTTGAAAAAATATCTGAATTTGTTTTTTCATTCATAGTTTCTTTGGACATTTTGGAAAATCTTTGGAAATAAAAATGAAAAATTAAATGTTTGAAACGATAAAGGGATATTTAGTCTATTCGCAACCCATCAAAATGGGTCCCGACCCACTGTTTGGGAAACACTGCTCTACATTATGTGAGCTACACTACACAAGTGATCAGTGTTCTGGATCAGTGTTTGTCTGAGTGATGGTATCATTGTTCAAATCACAGACATTGACAATGTAAAAGACAGCTGAATTCCTGAATTACATAAGTGTGTGTGTGTGTGTGTGTGTGTGTGTGTGTGTGTGTGTGTGTGTGTGTGTGTGTGTGTGTGTGTGTGTGTGTGTGTGTGTGTGTGTGTGTGTGTGTGTGTGTGTGTGTGTGTGTGTGTGTGTGTGTGTGTCATGGTGTTTTTACATAGTGCTGTGATTGTGTGGCTCTGTGAATTAGCCTAGGTCGTGTGGCCTGCTAGGAATGTTAGAGATAGCATCTCACTTAGATTAGCATGATAGCAGCTGGACACTGGGACACTCAGCCTTTATTGTACGCGCACACACACACACACACACACACACACACACACACACACACACACACACACACACACACACACACACACACACACACACACACACACACACACACACACACACACACACAGATCAAATGAAACCTGTGCACTCATAATAGTATGCTGTTTATTTCCATGAATATATTTTGACATAATCTTTACAGTGTGTGAACAGGTTTCAAATGACTGTCTCTGCCACCACACCCTTCTGCTCTCCTGTAAACCATTAGGATGGCCTAATGTAGTGTGCAGTGTCCCCCCCCCCCCACACACGCACACACACAAGCGAGCACACACACAGCTGCAGCCTTTAGAAGTGGATCCCCCTATTCCCCCAGTGTGTGAAGCCCCTTGCATCAACAGCCAGTATTGATTGATAGGGCAGGGGTTGAAACGGAAGTATAGAATGTACCGCAACCTAAAATGTACCATGCTACGCTAGGCTATTCTAAGATGCCCTAAGCTAGCTGTAAGCCACCGTATTTATCCTATGTTTTGCACAGTTACACACCCAGGCTATATTCCAAGATGCGGTGAAGTCATTTACTCTGCCAAGTTGAGTTACGTTAAGACTGTATTGTGCTATTTATGCTAGCCTATACAGTACCGAAGTCCTAACGTCACTCCTTCATCCCCTGGCTCACTCAAGTAATTTCTCTGTGGAGAATAACATTGGGTCATCTTAGAATCGTCTCATATACATAAGAATTGTGGTCCAAAGATAGACAAATTATCCCGGCGCTATTGTCAGGGAGGAGGCTCTGTATCGTTTAGGATACTCATTTGATACAGTGTGTTTCTCCCGATTTATTTTAATTAATAAACTTGACATTCTTTTTCCCCCTCTGCACCAAACCTCGCTAAAGTTCTCAGAATATGGACGCTAGGATTCAAATGGTTAATATAAAAAAGGAGAAAAAAGTTTCTATCACACAAAGATTTGGAGGACCCCCTGTAGTAAATCTGAGGATTCCCTAGGGGTCCCGGACCCCCTGTTGAAGACCCATGCTCTACTGTAAGAACCATCCGTGGTTGCTAGGAGACGCATGCGGACATGCCGTGCTCATTTGTTTAGTCTTGGAACATAGACGTGATATTAAACAACTCTATGGGAACTCAGAATGGGGGGGGGGGGGGGGGGGAGGAAACATGACCCAGGTAAGCATCCGTAAATTATGTCAGACTTGGTGCTCTATTGTCATACAGCTAACCCAAGCCCACATTGCATCCATAATTGAGGTTGTTTGGCTAGGCTAGTGTTCTAGAACTACATGAGTGACAGCATGGAGTCAACGTTCTGTTGCAGTAGAGGGTTTAACAGGGGAATCCCAGCTATGAATGGAATGGACCGGCCCCGCTGATGAACACACACCGCACACACACACACACACACACACACACACACACACACACACACACACACACACACACACACACACACACACACACACACACACAGAGGTGTCCGAATGGCAGGCTAACAAAAAGCAGCAAAAGATTGAATCACGTTCTATCGGTCAAGTTAAAGAAATGTAAAGAAGAAGTTTTAGAAGAGCAATGACGGCTGAAACCTGTGATGATTTAAAGTTATACCATGTAACTTTTTTTATAAAACAAATCTTAAAATTGTCCTAACTGTTAAATCGCTAAAGTTTTAGAACACCCACTCTGTTATTTTCAGCTTCTGAAGCCTTCTCTTTATATGTTTTCTATGAGTTGTGAGGGGGTCCACGGCGACTCCGGCCGAAAAAAGCAATACCGCTACTGACCATTAGTTGAGCAGCTTCCACAGTACAGCTTTAAGCATGCAAACGCTGGCCTCCATATCCTGTGCCGAACATTTGGTGAAAAAAGCTGATCTGAGCTTGTGGATCAGCTAGTGTAGGGGTTAGTGTGTGGTTAATGGGCTTAGTCTCTCAACCTTCATGTATCAGAGAGAAAAGAAACACCTGTTTGTAACTTAAATCCTTCAGGCTGTCTATGAACCGGTTGTGCGTGCGTGCGTGCGTGTGTGTGTGCTAAAGAGCTGTGTCAGCCGTCTCTGCATATCGGTTAGAACGAAAACAAAAGTGTTAGTGCGAAGAAAAAAGGAAACGCTACTGAGGGCTGTATCGAGCACACAAACACGCACATGCGCATCCCCGCTAGCACACAGTAATATAGTAGACTGCAGAAGTGTCGTGTTACATCATGCGCAACACACACCACTGTGGTTTCATAGGCAAGTGTTTCTGGCAGTATTGAGTTGTGTAACTCAGTGCAAAGGCTGTATGAAAGATAATGAAACACAATGATGTGTCTTTGTACAGTAACTGTGTTGATGGCTGCTCTGTGTAACTATGTGGTGGTACCAGGTCACATACTGTAGACACAGCTAGCTAGCATTATGTTGATCCACAGACAATAAGCACTGTGCTCAGTGGTGTGTTCAATTCACAAAAATATCTGATTTTGAATGCCACCATTTTTTCCAATTGATTTCAATGTTCAGAATCTCTTTTTCAATTTTTTTTTCTTTGTATTTTGTATTTTTTATTTATCAAATAAGTTACCACTTTCATCTAGCAGATGGCAGCGCATAGCCTATTTGTTGTGGTGAGTCACGTTATGTCATCTGTATGAGCCAAGTGAACGTACAAACAAACGAGACAATGGCAGACGAAGAAAGTGCTGTGGTCCTACGACCACCACCTAAACAATTTAAATCCAAAGTTTGGAAAAAACAAAGTAATAATCGTTTCGTCGATTCGTGCAGAATCGCAATATAATCAAGAATCATGATATACGGTAAATTGAATCGCCGCCCTAGGTATCGAGATCGTATCGAATTGGGAGGTAATTGAATCGTCCCACCCCTAGTGTTATGCTATAAACGTAGTATGACGTGCCGGTTTGTTTCTGCCCTATTACTAACCATTTCATCCATTGAAAACTCCATCTCTCCACAACCACGCGCTGGTAGATCATATCCCTCCGCAAAATTATAGAACACACCACCGACTGTGGTCGTACCAATACACACATAGTGTAAGCCTAGATGCATGTGAATACACACAAACGAGCCGTTTCCACCTACTGTAGCTGAAGTGAAAGTGGTTGGAGGATCCTTCAGTGTAGACCGCAAGAGACGCATAAAGTGATTGAGTCAGCCACAGCCACCTCTCCTCTTCTATGTCTGTCTGCCTCTCTCACACACACACACACACACACACACACACACACACACACACACACACACACACACACACACACACACACACACACACACACACACAGTGGTGGAAAGTAAGTAATTTACTTAAGTAATGTACTTAAGTACAGTTTTGAGGTACTTTTACTTAACTGGAGTATTTCTAATTTTCAGTACTTTTACTTACTTTTACTCGGATCCAAATTTTGTACTTTTACTCCACTACAATTATTTGACAACTTTTGTTACTAGTTACTTTGTAGATTTTGATTCTTATTACAAAACATACATTAACCACTTCAACCCTACAGTTTAAGCATTTCGGCCATTTGAAAATAGCAAAAGATTTTCAAAAGATTTTTATACATTTTAAAACTGGTGAAATGGGACATTCTGCACAATGAGTATTTTCTACTTTTGGTACTTGAATTGCGTTTTGATACCAATACTGTTGTACTTTTCACACACACACACACACACACACACACACACACACACACACACACACACACACACACACACACACGCAAGAGCGCACACACACACACACACACACACACACACACACACACACACACACACACAGAGTGGCGAGTGGCTGAGTCACAGGGATGGACAGTGCTTGGTCAGATGGACTGACCAAGCACTGCTAGAAGAAGAAGGTGACTTAAGAGGTTTACACACAGTGGGCTAGCTTCCATACAGCCCAGTCAGAGAGGGAGTTTTTTCACTTGTACCATATATTTTAGGAAATGGTCTGGCACTATGCTCTCTGTTTGGGATAAAACATATATATAAATAATTTCAGTATAGTGGAGTATAACAGCCTACCTAACCTGGGAGTGTGCGCGCTCGTGAGTGTGCGTGTCACACATTCTTTTTGGGTCATGGGCAATGGCTGTAGATCAAACTCCCATGCACCTACAGAGGTCTCTCGGTATCGGCCAATATCAGAAATCGGCAGGTATCATATCAAACCGGCCAAATCGGTGATCGGCAGGTCACTGACATAAATATGCCAAAATCGGCCAATTGTATCTCTTGCACTGCACAGCATGATGCTCGGTCCTGTGACGTAAACATTAGCAAGTAGCAGCCAGTCTACTTGGAGGCAGCCTACAGAATACAGATGGTGCTGATTACCTTTGCAATGTAAGGATATATTCCATAATCCTGTGTCAATGTCGTCTTCAAAAAGAAGGGGGGAAAAAAGCATGCGTCACCTGCTTTCCTCCTGCCTAGTCCAGACGGTCATATTAGACTGGATATTGTCTGTGATTTTGGATATTGTACTATTGTGATTGATTTGGCATTAGTGTTCTTCTAGCTTATTGGTACTCAAATTGAAGTATGTCTTGTAGGTACTGTTGCCCGATCACGTGATCGGATCGGCCGCCGATATGGCCGTTTTTATAAGATCGGAGATCGGGAAAAAAATATCGAATTTTTTTTTTTTTTTTTTTTTTTTCAAAAAAATATTTTCGGGGAGTACTGAAAGTTACAGGTAAGGTGAATGCGATATGAAATGTAAGCTTACCATAATCACAGTAATCCTTAATCATTTTCAATCATATTCAAGGGCTTTTGGAGAAATGAGACAGACAGAGCACTGCAGAGGGAAGGTGATTGTGTCAGACTCTGTGTCCAGCTGGCAGCTGATGCCATTAAGTAGTAATTGGCCCCTTGTTAATGGATCAAAGGAAGGCAATTATGTCTCTCTGCACTGTCAACTAGCTGCTACAGATGCATACTTTTCAAGCAGACTGGTTAATTGGTTCTTAACTTATTTTGTTTCAACTTTAAAAATGGCCAATGTTTTACCAGTTTTTATATAGTTTGTTGATTATTTTTGATGCTGTAATGGTCTATTTTATTTTATTTTTTGAGATATTAAACAGGTTTTAAAAGTCCTTAAATCGTGACTTCACTGCCATTTCAAAGGCCACACCAAAGGTCCGCTGCACAATGATTGAGAAACACTGCACTAGTAGGCCTATATCACTATACACTACTCATAAGCTTTGTGTTTAATTTGTTGATTCAGTGCTGCACTAAGTGATAGAATGAATAGATTTTTTTTCTTAATGCCTTGCCAAAAGATCGGATCGGGAAAGATCGGGATCGAATCGGAAGCAATAATATTTGGATCGGATCGGGAGCAAAAAAACCCTGATCGGGGCATCCCTACTTGTAGGCCTACTTGGCCTGAAACAAAAGGGTATTGGAGCAACCCTATTTCCTAGTTCTTAGCTAAAGAAATCGGTATCGGAAATAAAACCGGTGGATCGGTATCGGCCAATAATTTTTCAATCGGTCCATCTCTAGTCTCCTCCTTAAAACTGTTTATCGTAGATTCCACAGTTGTGGAATCCCATAGATATTTATTCATAGACTGTAGAAAAATATGGACGAAGCGAAGCCATTGGTTTCTATGCAGCGCAAATGGCCCTTTCTACCCCTTGGAATGAGTGTCGCCATCATAGAATTGTAAAGGCATCAGAGATGCTATTGGCTGCCAACGGTCACGTGCAACGCAGGGATACATGGGAGAATGTGGTCGGAGCCTCCCGAAATATAGCACACGAAGAAGAACACAGCCGGCTGGTATCAGTTTAGTTGGCCACGCCCCCCCCCGCAACTTTATCATTTATTTTAAAATACATTGGACCACATTTCGTCAAAACGAATATGATGGTGATTGAAAGGCAATTTTTAACTAGCGATAGGTAGGCCTGGGCGATATGACTTTTTTTAATATCGGTTTGATATTAAAAATAATATCGCGGTATTCGATATTATCGTCCAATTAAACAAACCTGTATAGCGCATATGACAGACTGTATTTCTTCATGGTCTAAATGTGTATTTATGTTACGCCACTAGAGGGCAGCGGACAGCAATGTTAGAGCCTCTAAACGGCACCCTATGGCCCACGTGCAGCGGCATAAAACATTTTAAAAAATAATGAAAAGAGGACGAAATATATGATGTACCAAGGTAACAACATTTATTAGTCAACACAATGAAACCTGGGTTACAAAACAGTGGGCATAAGCCTCAGTGCAATTTCTGCTAGTAAATACTGAAACGAGGTAGACTAGTCAGTCATAAATTGAAAACACATAGCCTACTTTCAACATACAGTAGCCAATACTCACAGGCCAGTAGGCCAAACAAGTCTTTCTTGATACAATCAAATGTCAACCTTGAAATTTAACACACATACTGTCAACATACAGTAGTAGCCAATACTCAGGCCAGTAAGCCAAACAAATCTTAATACAATCAAATGTCAACCTTGTAAACATGAAACCATTAAATGGTTTCATAAGAGTGCAAATAAATACAGTAGCTTCTAGCTTGTACTGTAGCCTTAGTGCAAGCACATAACAAAACAATCTCGTATTTTTTCTCGTAGTTTAGCAAAATAAGAAATAAAGTCGTCACTTTTTTCAGTGCAGTGGCATATTAGCGGGCCAATAATAATAAATAAAAAAGCCTTATATAACTCGCTGCAAACAACAGGCTCTTCTCCAGCCGAAACACAAATACAGTGACAGGGTCACTCACTTTGGCTAATAATAATCAAAAGGCATCTCACATAGGTAAATAAAAAATAAAAACACAAGGGTTAGGCCACTCTGCTCATCTTAAAAATAAAAAACAAAACAAAATAAAACAAGCTACGCTAGGCCTAGTAGCTTAGGACTTATTCCTTCTTCTTCTTTTTAATTTTTATGTTTCTCGCCAGAAAAACAAGCATATTTACCATGTCTGGCTTGAGCAGAGAACGCGATGGGGTAACAATATTCCCTGCCGTGCTGAACACACGTTCGGATGCCACACTCGTGGCGCACGCACACAAATACCTTCGGGCCACCCTGGACATCAGTGGAAACTGTCGCTGTCCAACATGTTTCCACCACTTTAGTGGATCCTCTTCTCCTTTGATCACCTCCTCGTGAGAATATTTCGCCAACTCCTCAGCTGCTCGCTCCTCCAGCGTGCGGACTGCTCGGCTGACCGTTACCCTCTGAAGGAGATTTCCCAAAGTTGGTTTGGCCTTTTTTGCGGGGGTTGGCTGAGAAGCTGGAGCAGGCTCGCCTCCTGCCGCCTCACCTACGGCGGCTGCTGCATCGGTTCCCCCCTCTTCTTGTCGCCTTTCCTCTTCTGCTCGCCTCTCCTGGCTCACCATCTCGGTGTTCAACTGGTGCTTTGTGTCCTCCAAAGCGGCATCACTTCTCTCATAACCCCCGCGATATCGAGGATCAAGGAACGTGCATTTGCGAGCAAACTGGAGCACGGTTAAGCTGTATTTGGCCTCCAGCTTGGCTAGGATTCCCTGTTTAATGGTCTTGGTCAACGGTAGATCATCGTCGTTTACTTTCAGCGTATCCTCTCTGCATAACCGGAGCATGGGAAGGAGAGCCGAGCTGGTCACGTAGTCTTCGGCTGATAAGATATCGGTGAAGTCTCCGACTGGTTCCAGTCCCTTGTAAACAGCTGTTAGAACGTCTATGTCAGCCCATGTTAGTTTCAGCTGGGTTCTTCTGTCAGCAGCCAGAACAATCATGACCGACTCAGCGTGGGCCAGGAAGCGCTTGACCATTTTAAGTTTAGAGCCCCAGCGTGTGGGGCAGTCCTGTAAATAAATAAACAAACAATTAGCCTATAGTCAGCTGTAATTTACGTGTTACAAGCGAATATCACACAAATTGTAATACAAAAAATCATGAACATGAACATTCATATTATATTTAACTTTTGGGGGATTAAGAATATATATATATTATAAATAATATATTTATCAGCATATTACCGTTTTCAGACTTTGTATCTTTGCCCCCCGTTCTGTCTGCTGCTTGTGTAGCTCCCTCTTACGGTTCCAGCTGTGTGAAAAGGCCCCGGCGATGTTACGGACGTTGGCCAGTCGATCCATCACTGGCTTTTTCTGCTCCGCAACTGTGTTGGTAACAGCTAAATTGAGATTGTGGCCGAAACAATTTATCCAGGGCCATCCCAGATCCCTGATTGCGGCAGCAATGTTTGCACCGTTGTCTGTCGTGATGGCTGACATTTTGCTTGGATCAAGATTCCAATTCTCCAGCGCCGAGTTGAGTGCCGTGGCTAGATTTTCCGCTGTATGGTTTTCTGGAAGGTGGCTGGTCTGAAGACAGCGGGTCTCGAGGTCCCATTCTGGTGTGATTACGTGGGCAGTCAGTGACATGTACGGGGCCATTCTTCTGTCTGACCACATATCAGTTGTGCATGAGTAGCTGTCTGCGGCCGCTAACAGCTCTTGAACCTCAGTTT
Organism: Nannobrachium achirus; assembly: GCF_963921795.1. Taxonomy (NCBI): domain Eukaryota; kingdom Metazoa; phylum Chordata; class Actinopteri; order Myctophiformes; family Myctophidae; genus Nannobrachium; species Nannobrachium achirus. Next base: position 47,002,294 of record NC_137828.1, read on the forward strand.
TCACTTCATTATACAGTTCGGGAATAGCTTCTTTTACGAAGTGCTTACGCCCAGGCAGCTCGTACTGTGGATCAAGCGTTTCTACCATTTCCTGGAATGATCCTTTCTCCACCGTGCAGAATGGGACCATCTCTTTCACCAGGTATTTCGTCACAGCACGGGTGCATGTTTTCCAGCGCATACCATCTCTGTTGTACTTCGTTAGTCTCGCAAAAGCACTTTGAACTGATGGCTGTGTTGGTTTAGCTTTGGGCCGTTCTGGGGGAGGGAGCCCCAGCATGGCAAATTCACGGGGATGATGCTTCTGTAGGTGAAATCTCAAATTGCTCGTATTTCCTCCGCTTGCTTTGACGTCTTTTGCGCAAAGCTTGCAAACGACCACATCCAGATTAGCTGGTTCTCCATTTTCATTCGGCTGAAACCCGAAATGCTGCCAAAGAGGACTATTTCCAGCTGTTTTTTTAGCCACAAGTTTGCTCGGGCTCACTCTGCGTGCCACCAAGCGTGCTGCCATGTTGTGTTTACCTTCCTCTGAGGAGCCTGTCCCCATGTGACCGCGGCTCTGCTCCGCCCGGCGCACATTGTCAGCGTCACAGTACTGTATGTACAGTAGGTTATTGAATAGAATGATCACACACATATAGCTACAGTGCTTAACAAAAACATCTGTTGTGTTTAAAGGCACAATTTTTTTTTTTTTTTTTTTTACGATATTGACGGTATTAATTTTAATATCGATATTGTCATTTGATATCGCGATATACGATAAAACCGGTATATCGCCCAGGGCTAGCGATAGGAACCATACAGTATTCATGAAAATGTTAATTAAGGTTAGAAAACGAAAGGGGAAAATGAATGGGATCCAATGGAGGGCAATTCTTTTTGCGATCAGCCGGGGGGGAAAACAGTGCAACTAGCGGCCAATCATAGGAAGTTTTAGTTCCGTATTGGAGTCATTTTAAATCGGCAGAACTATGCCCCTGTATTTATTGCGACCGTCAGGTCGCAGTTACTATCAAAACCTCGACCAGCTGTCATTCAGTCCGTCAGTCCGTCAGTCAGTCTGTCTGTCACACGTCACACTTTTGCCCTGCTCATATCTCCGCAACCGTTGCTCCGATCCATGCCAAGTTTTGCACACACACTCCTTGCCTGCCAAACCACAACCTCCACCCATCAATTCTCATATGACACTATTCTAGCGCCACCATGAGGCCGATTCTTACAAAACACATTTATGGACACAGCTCCTACAATTTTTGCCCTAAAATCACGCAAATCGGTACACAGTATGTCTACACTCATGTCATCAACATGGATCTGTCCCATTTAGCGCCACCTTCTGGCCGATTTTTTAAAACACATTTTTGGACACTGCTCCTACAGATTTTGCCCTAAAATCATGCAAATCGGTACACAGTATGTCTACACTCATGTCATCAACATGGATCTGTCTCATATAGCGCCACCATCAGGCCAATTATTTCAAACACATTTTTGGACAGTGCTCCTATAGATTTTGCCCTAAAATCACGCAAATCGGTACACAGTATGTCTACACTCATCTCATCAACATGGATCTGTCCCATATAGCGCCACCATCAGGCCGACCTTTTCAAACACATTTTTGGACACTGCTCCTACACATTTTGCCCTAAAATCACGCTGCGACCTGACGGTCGCTTATCTCCTGATTAGGGAGTCTTACTGGTATATGCTTTTAATTCTTCTGTCTTTCTTTTTTCTTTCATGTGTAAGAAGAAGGTCAAGTCAGTTCTGTTCTTCTTTCTCATCTCCTCTTCTATGGGAAGTTGGGAACAGTGGGGATGCTGGTGGGAAAACATTCCTCAGGAGGAACACCCACCGCTGTACAGCACCGTGTTGATTTTGACAACATTTTGACATAGTCTGAATAAAATTCCACATTTTAGTCATCTGAAATGTTTTAGTGTTAGTCTTGTTTAAGTCGACTAAATATCATAAGTCGACTAAATATCATATTTTAGTCGACTGAATCTCCAGTTGATTTTGTCGATTGAGGTTATTTTTGGCGGGCCGTGACGGCATCGAAATGGCTGATTTTCAATTAGCTCCATGCCAGAAATGGCCGATCTGCAA
>NC_137828.1:47009414-47056914 GCF_963921795.1 Nannobrachium achirus
CACCACTGCTTTTCATTCTACTCAACACTTGTTCACTAAACACTTTCTCAGTCCACGGCCCAGTATCCACGAGTTTCCTATGCCCCATAGTGCATTGCGCAAACGTCTGCACCGAGGTTCCGCCGCCGATTTACAAGCTCACAACGGGTTGCATCTGCGACGCGACGTGAGCTTGTATGTCTGCTGTTAAACCCAGAAGTTTGGTCCTGATAGTCTCCAGTAAACTCCCGCGGAAACTTGTGGATAGAGTACAAGGGCAAACTAGAGGTGTGCATAGTTGGGCTGTGTGGCTCATCGTTCAACTTGACCTTTCACCTTTGTCCACTAAATGGCACCATATGTTAGAGATGACAGATAGCTTTAATGGCTTTGTGTTGTGAACTTGTGATCTGATGATATAGTTTCCCAAACAGTGGGTCGGGACCCATGTTTGCGTCACAGACCACTTTTTATGGGTCACGAGTAAATGTCCACTTTTTTGTATCTTCCACTAAGAAAAAAAAAATATATATACATTATTTCAAAAGATTAAAAAAAGTAAAAAAATAAAATGAAAATCACAACTTTTCATCAATTAAATGAATTCCAACATATTTCAAAAGTATTTAATGAATTGAATAAAATAAATTAAATCATTTCCATATTAACTCATACAGTGCCGCCGGCCACAAGGGGCGCTAGAGTGCCAGAAATGTCTCTATAGACCTTCGCTCAAGCTTCCGTCGACACTGTCCCAAGTGCCTTGGGATTTCACTCCAGCCAATGCTATGGGTGACGAGAGGAGGAAGCTAGCTGACACCTAGCCAAAATGCTAACCCATTTAGGAGCCCGATCTAAAGCTATTTCAGTCGCAAAAAACTTTCTCTTTGGGTCTGGGAACACAATCCGGAGAAAATCCTGTCTAAAGATGTGATTTATTATTGGAGTGGGCGGCCGAGTGTTGGCCTGGACCATGGATGGACGTTTAGACCGGGGCTTCGTTGAGGCCTCCGATTAAATAATTCATTTTATTAAATATCCCGAACTAGTTCGGGATAGGCACCCTGGAATACGTCGCGCCGCCGACAGTATATATTGAGGTTTTTTTGGGGGGCTCTAAACTTTATTTTAAACCATTTTCAATGGAATAAATCGTCGGACCATCTAGCGTCTCTCGTTGGCTAGCGCTGGACGAGCAAGGACCACCCACGTTGCTCCAAGCAGCTCGGGGTAAGTAAAATAGCAAATACAATATTGTATTGGATTGAAATAAAGCCGAACTTGTTCGGGATAGGCACTTATAGGGTTAAGAAAGCATTTAAGAAGTACTTAAAAATAGCCGATCTACGACTACATGAGAGGCGTTGTGAGCTTGTAGATCTGCTATTTTCATTAGTTTGGGTCCTGGGCGAAGGTCTAATTTCTCTTTTGGGTCACCGGCTAAAATGTTTGGAAACCACTGATTATAATGTATTGTATTGATTCATAGCAGACTGAGTGCCGTATGCACACAGACAGCCTCATTTAGGGGTGTGTGATATGGTGAGAAATATCGTTAAGACGATTTATTACCCGGCTTGGTTGAATGCTTGATTCTGATTGGTCAAGCACTGAAATCAGAAAACATTAATATGTGGTCGGACATTGCAGATAAGCTTAAGGCTATGATTCAAGAAATCACTATATAGTGGTAACAGCCTAGCACAGGCATGCACTATTGTACATTCCGTGTTGGTCCGGGGAAAGGGGGTGGGTGGGTTTTCTTTTCCTTTTCTTGTTTTGCTATTGTTTGTGTTTGTCTGTTAATTGCATTTTTCTTTTGATTAATGTTTTACTTTTTCTTGTTCTATTCATATGTATGTCTCTAATTTTATGTTATGGAAAATAAAAATAATTGATAACAAAAAAAAAAATTATAGGTGAATAAGAAAATGGATTCTATTTGATCAGCACTGACTTGTTTTCCCAGGCGACGTGTTGTGGAACACTCCTGCAGTCTGTAAACATGGAAATACTTTGTTTTGTTTTTAGTTTTTGGTCAAATTATTAATTTTATTGAGTAGCCGGGTAATAAGCGGGATAGCATCTCGCTCAGCGGTGATTATCGAGTGATAGGAGCCCTTCAGGTTGATATGCCACCTCCGCGAGATGTTATCCATTACACAATGTCTCCACGATATGCCTTTTTAAAGTTTTTAGAGATATTGTATATTATCGTGATACAATGAGGGATCCTTATAAAAAATCCTGTTGAATTGTTAATACAGAGATTCATTGCAGATTTTCTTTTCTACTGTAAAGCAACTTGAAAAATAACCATAAAAATCAACATGAAAAAGAATCGTGATAAGATTGTGTATCGTGATACCGCTTTGAAAAATATTGTGATATTGTATTTTTTTTTTCATATCACCCACCCCTGTCCTCATTACAGTTAGTTTTACAATCGTTTCTAAACGTACTTCTGTTCTTGTCATGTGAGAACTTGTTCAGAAGAAATGCCAAAGGGGCTATTTTGAGTTTTGAACCATAGTTTAAGGAACTACTGTAGTAGGGATGGATGCTATTCCTGATTCTTGAAGCTGGACAGTCATGCCTAATCTATGCCTGTCATGTCAAATTAATTCAAGTAAGTTGGTGAAAGGAGTGGCATTGACCATGGATGATAGTGCATGCGAGCTTGCGCACACACACACACACACACACACACACACACACACACACACACACACACACACACACACACACACACACACACACACACACACACAGTTATTACATAATCGCCTAATCATCACATAATTGCCTAATCATTATTTTACATAATTGTCAAAATGTTAAAAATGTTACAATTTTGTACAGCAGAAATAGCAGATCTACAAGTTCACAGCGTGATCGGCTAGTATATTACATTTTTATTTAGGTATACTATCATTTAATATCAGTCAGTCATGTCTTTGTATATCGGTATTTGTCATATCTATATTTTTGTTATTTTGTTAACAAACCCTAAAAGGCAATGTTCAATTGAGATCCACACACACACACACACACACACACACACACACACACACACACACACACACACACGCACACGCACCATGTGGGTTTAAATATGGAAAGCGGGGCAGTGTTCCTGACCAGCATGGCTTTGTGGTGGAGGCGGCAGGCAGCAGTCTTCCTGTGACACACCCTGGCATATACACAGGAGAATCATTTGCACCACACAGATACACTGACTAACAGCCATCATGTAATATGTACGCCCGGCCGCTTATAGTTTATTTATAAGCCTCCCTACTGACTTTGTGCATAAGGCCTATTGAGTTTTGACCTGGTTCAGCCGATGACTTACCACTAAGGAGCCCTACTTAGACTGAATTATACCTCCCCATACTGTAGACCACATATCATTAGACTGCTTACACTGTAAACCTTTATTTGTACTGCTGTCTACCTTATTACTGATCGGCTGACTATTTCCCTGGGTGATTGATACCGACTGATGTTAACTAACAGACACATTAACTGAATGTCTCTGTCTGGCTGTCTAACTGAGTGCCTGGCTAAACTAAGTAACAAGTAGAATGACTGATTGACAGCGTGTTTAGAGCCACCTGATTTTACGATAATCTCAAGTTATTATGTCCAATAGAACGCTAGCAGTATAATGGAAAAGATGACTATCAGTTCTCCATGACTAAAGTCAAAGGAAAGATAAGCGGTCCATTCATTTCTCATGGGAGCTGGATAGCTGTGTAGTTAAGAGGTCACCAGCGGTGTGGACAAACGATGAATTATTATACTTCTGCATCTCTTGTGCCTCTTAAATAGTTTCTCAATGAATGCAACAGTCCAGCAGATGGCAGTATGGTGCAGTGTTTGGATTCCTACATAAGCGAGTGGACTAGGAATAATGGCCCTGGCTGTGCAGGTCTGCAGGAGAAAATCAAATCTGGAATTTTAAGAGTTGTATACAAGATATTTTGTGTGTGTTCGTTTAAGTAGTCCTAGATCTTCATTAGCCCACTATTTGTGTGGTGCTTTTTTATGGTGTCTGTCTGTTTGTACAGTATATATACTTTATGTATGTATGCATGTTTGTGTATACTGTAGTGTACGTCCTCTCAAAAGTAGACCAATCACAGCTTTTGCTGCTGTGTGCGTTACGTCATGAAACTGAAGTGCCTCCGGACACAAAACACTGCCAACATTGTAAAGCACTTATTGTTCATTGGTAAGTAGTAATAAGTGGTGTGTCCCAGACAGAGCCGGATCACAACCATGTCATTGTATCATAATACACTTGACAATAATGTTGAACTGAAGTATATTTATAACAATATAATAACAATACAATTTATTTGATAGGACAGTAGACTGACAGGAAATGGGGGGAGAGATGGGGAATGACACACGGCAAAGGTCGTCCGGATCGGGAATCGAACCGGCGACGCCATCAGGCATCAATGCCTATGTGGTATGCGCCTAGACCAGTAGGCCAGCGGGCACCCCAATATAACAATGGCTATTTAAGATTTTATCAAGAGATTTCTGCCTACATTTCTGCTTTGTTCAGTTGACAAAAATTGTGAAAGGAGGCAGGTAGAACAAGATGATATACTACTGTAGTGTAGGACTACAAATATTAATTATTTCCGTAACCATTATTTGACAATTCAACTGGATTTAAAAAATAATAATCAACTGAATCAATTATTCTGATTAACCACTTACGCCCCATTTTATGCTTTGTCTTACAAGTGTGTGTGTGTGTGTGTGTGTGTGTGTGTGTGTGTGTGTGTGTGTGTGTGTGTGTGTGTGTGTGTGTGTGTGTCTGTGTCTGTGTCTGTGTCTGTGTCTGTGTCTGTGTGTGTGTGTGTGTATACTCTTGCAGAATGTGTCCATTGTTTCTAGTACACATCAATTTGGACCATAGTAAAGGCCTAGCACAGACTGTGCCCCCCGTGGTAAACATTGGTATTGAATTTAGTCTATTGCTAGTTAGTTAGCCTCAGAAAACCAGGCGTTTTTTTTTTCTGTCATTATCCCCATCATGTCCGATTCCTCTCTTCTGACCCACCTCTGTCTATTACACACTCGTCCTCTTCTCTCCATCTCTCTCTCTCTCTCTCTTGCCAGACCTTCTGGCACTTCTACTTCTGGCACTAGGCACCTTGTCGCACTAGGCACGCGGTTGCACCAAAGCACCTTGTTTTTGTTGTGTTGTTGTTTGCCCTGTACTGTTCTGATCTTGTTTTTGTTAGTCTTGTTTTGTTTTTTGTTTCTTGTTTTTATGTTCTGAGGACAACGGATGAAATTTAGCTTTAAGCTAACTACGGCTGGTTTACACTAGGATCTTGTATGTTGTATAATGCAATATGTAATCTCTGTGTCCATGAACTGGTACTGTCCTGTCTAAATAAACAAATAAAGTAAAGTAAAGTAAGACCTGTCAGTATGTGGATATGAGGCAAGCCTTATAGTAACACTTTGTCTGTCACCTCCCACTGTGTCACACACTCCGCTGCCACTGCTTCGCTCTCTCTCTCGCTCTCTTCTCTCTCTTCTCTATGTCTCTCTCTTTTTATCATTTTTGCTTTCAGCAGCTAATCTTCATTTAATGCGGAGCAGAGATATATTTTGGGAGGGCTAGTAATCAATACGTTTTAAAGACGTTATTTATTTCAAACATTAATGTTGTCCATACATCATTATTATGTGTGGTAACCTTGAAAATAAATAATCGCCCCCAGATGATGTGCATTTGCCCCAATGCATATAGTACATTCATATATTCATATATATACATTAGTTGAGATGTGATCAAGTTCTCAGAAGGGTTGATTTTGACTGCAAATTTAGATTTAGTTTTAGTCATAGTCTTTTGAATAAAATTCCATTTAGTTTTAGAAATATTTTAGTCATCTGAAATGTTCTAATTTTGTCCAGTTTTAGTCGACTAAATTTCATAAGATCTATTTTCACCATTTTAAATCGTCTTTAAAATGTTAATAAAAAATCACACCCAGTTTGAAGTGAGATGTACCTTTTTATGAGTTCATTTCATTAAACTCGCGGGACGGATATACGATTATACGGACATACATACATACACACAGAGCCAGATGTAGGAGCGGTTCACTCTGCTCAAAAAGGAATGGGTTTGGACTTAAGTCCCCACAGTGACTATGTAACATGTTCTGTAGGTCTTTTAGTTCTACTGGATCTCTTCTCCACTAGTCCCTATCTAACATTTCAGTCTAGTTTTTATTTGTTGACGAAACTGTCAATATATTTTAAAAAAAGGTAGTCGACGAAATCAACACTAGCTCTCAGTCTCTAATACAGGGGTCTTCAACAGGGGGTCCGGGACCCCTAAGGGGTCCTCAGAGTTACTACAGGGGGGCCGCCAAATCTTTGTGTGATATGATCATCTTACAATAAATGTGAGAAATATGTGAGTATGTGAGTATGTGTGCAGCGTATCTCGAGAACCGTTCGTCTCACCAGCCTCAAATTCGGCACGCGTTCGCTGCAGTGGGGAATGCAGTACCCGGCCTCGACCCAACCCGATATGCGGTTTTCCGGAACTGGCGCGAAAGGTTCAGAATCTCCGTATGCGGAGCTGATGTCTGACTTCCGGGTATTCCGGAACCGGCACTGTGTCTGCAACACAGTCAGAGGCACAGACGATACAGAGATCTCCATAATGGGCTTAAAGGGACACAGACAGACAGATACAGAGATCTCCATATACAGGCAAAAAAGGGACACAGACAGACAGATACAGAGATCTCCATATATGGGCATAAAATGGACGAAGACAGACAGATACAGATATCTCCATATATGGGCATAAATGGACACGGGCAAACAGATGGTCAAAACGGGTCCTATGACAACAGGTATAATGGGGTTTGCATTAAAGGGCGGGGCATTCTTTCCCTATTTACATCGTTCCCGAGTAGGCCGTTCCCCGTTGGGCGGCCGAGCTTCTAGTTACTTTTAAATGAACAACTTGAACCCTCACATCCCTATTCTGAGGAGAACTTTAGCCAAAAATAGCCAATCTACAAGCTCTCAACAGCTTGTAGATCGGCTATTTTTGGCAAATAGGTTTGGTGTAGTGATAAAAAAAAAAAGCAGACAAAGTACAGAGTGAAAGGTCAAAGTAAACGATCAACGATTTAAGTGGCTAAATGTCTGAAAAAGAGAAAAACGCATTAACACGAATCCACTTGATTGATGACAGTGCTGTCAAATAAGTCCATGAAAATCTGCAACACAATTCTATACAATATGTACTGGGGGCCGTGGGGGGTCCCTGCTTTATGTCCCTCTCAGCTAAGCGGTCCTTGGCCTGAAAACATTGAAGACCCTGCTAATACCTTGTCTTTGTTTGCAGCCATGGCGGAGTTGGATCTGAGTCTGAGTGACGCGCTGACAGACAGTGCTCCATCACCGGGACCAGAGGGTCTGGTGCAGAGGGACTTCATCGCTCAGCTGGAGGCTGAGCCCTTTGACGACAAGGTGGGAGAGACCGTGGGAAAGACGGACTACATCCCGCTACTGGACAATGACACCGGCACCAGGGCAGGTGAGAGGGGTCTTGGTTGGTGTGTGTGTGAGTGAGAGAGATAGAGAGAGAGAGAGAGAGAGAGAGAGAGAGAGAGAGAGAGAGAGTTAACGTGGAAGGGGTGACTGCAGGGGCGAGCGCGAGGGAGAAAGACACCTATAAAGGATAGAATAAGGGAGATGAACAGAAGGTGTGAGAGAGAGAGAGTTAAACTGAGTCATCCTAATGAGCATGACCTATGAGTCAGTTAATCTCATCAACAACCTCCTGCCTGCCTCTCAGTTTTTCTACAGAGGGACTGGTTGTTGTGGAAACTGTAGGGAAGAAAGACAGAAGAATTGTGAAGTGGAGAACATTACGAGCGTTGAAATTAAGTTATTTTCCTATTTCGGGGGTCGGCAACCTTTTCTGTGCGACACACCTATGGGGAGACTTCAGTCTAACCTGCACATCTCAAGATGAGTAAATACAAATAAACAGATACATATGGTATTCAGGCCCTGTTTTCCTTTGCTGAGCTCTATTATCTGGGGGTTGTACGTTCTATCAACGTGTCATGATCTTTGAATGATGTTAACATCAGATCCCACACTGGTATGTTTGTCCTCACCACTAAGCCCACATCCTCACTTCCAGCAGGTGATTATGCAGTTCATGTGATCGTGCAAGATCGTGCTGTGCTGCAGCTCTGCAAACTGTGTTGAACTCGACAACTCAGCAGGCACGTGCACACATACACATCAAAGGGGGCTTGACCCCCTGCCCTTTTATCCCTAAAATGTGCCCTTTCCAGACCATCAATGCAGTTTTTACTATGGTGAAAGAAACACAAATTGCCTTGTCCAAACTCTCAGTATTCACTTGATTATGCATAGTTCAGTTTGGTATTAAGTAAAAAAAATAGACGACCTCCAAGCTCAGAGCTTGGAGGTCTGTTATCTTTTTTTTTCACAAAAAGGCCCTTTTAGAAATGTCAGCCCCTGCCTCTATAACATTCTCTACACGTCCCTGCAACTCAGTCCAAATCCTGTGAATTCTGCCTCTCTATTGGAGCTTTATCCAGTTCATGGCCACCAAATCTGTCCGGCTTGATTAAGAAAAAGAACATGAGTCCATAATTCTGAAAGTCCTCAAATCTTGTTATGAAGTCAAGACTTGAGCTGGTCTGGTGACTAAGCAAAAAGTGTAGATCGCAATGACGTTTAGATAGATGGCTAGCTTGCCAATTAAATGCCTCAAACATGTCCAAAACTGTTTTCCCTGTACCCTACAGCCAGTCTCACATTGAGTTAATTTATGTGTCCAGTAATGTCTATAAGAAACATTTAGTTTCACAGCCCACTTCTCCTCCTCCCCGAGATCTGGGTAGTATGGCCTTTATCAGCCAGTGAGGATTAGATTAAAGTTGTACCATGTAACTTTTTTTATAAAACAAATCTTAAAATGGTCCTAGCTGTTAAATCGCTAAAGTTTTAGAACCCCCACTCCGTTATTTTCAGCTTCTAAAGCCTTCTCTTTATATGTTTTCTATGATCCCTGCCCGGGACCGGTTTTCGCGGAAAAATTGCGTCATCACACTACCGGCCAATCACAGCGAGGGTTATACACTGCCGGCCAATCACAGCGCAGAACATACACTGCCGGGCTCTCTGGTGGGTTTAGGAAACACGCCTTCAGGAAGTACACTGCAGTGTTTACACTGGAGGAGTCTAGCATGTAACTCTCCAACCGCTGCTCGTAGAAGGACACGGGAGACCTCATTGAAAGCGTCTCGGCGAGGCGAGGCGGACGCGGTGGTCTGACGGCCCGGTCCGCGAGCGAAAAACGGACGAAAAAAGCAAACGCGACCGCGGTTTGCTATACTGCTACAGACCACCAGTTGAGCAACTTACACAGTATAGCTTTAAATTAATGCGACTAACAAACCGCTCCAAAATCTTTGCCACCTTACTGCTGAATGAAGAGGAATATATTTGTACGGTATGTGCATTGAGTCCATTTCATCCTCCTGCCGAATGAAGAGGCATACCGCAGAGGTTTTCTTGGTGTATAGGTATACAGTACAGTATGTCGTTTAATAATTGGATGGTCTATATCCTCTTTGTGTCCCCACCATCTGTTGTCACCCCAAAAGCCTTTGCTTGTCAGCCCCTCCTCAAAATGCCTCATAAACATTGTGGCTATCTTATTCAGTAGTTTGTCAAACAAATTAAAGGGCATTTTACTACGGTACATATATTTTATATTTAATGTTCAACATATGACACTTTGTATCATTTGCATTGCGCCATCGACTAAGGTTGCCGACCCCTGACCTAGTTAACGGAACAAGAAAGAGGAAAGGAGAAAGTGTGTCAGTATTTGTCTTTGTGTGTTTGTATGAGCTCAAAAGACATGCATGCCCTGTCATTTTGCATGTACCATATGCATGTGTATACAACACGTATTTGTGCTTGTGCTGTTACCTGTGTGTATGTGGAGAGAGGTGAATTCTACTTCTCCTCTAGTTAAACAGAACAAAAGTTCAGTGTTATCCCATCATCAATGATTCTATGTTGTAATGAACGTGTAAATCAACGTGCACATCAGCATCTAATCTCACATAGTGCTCCGGCCAAATCTCGCCTCAAGGGTATCATGTTCTCACTCTTATGAAATTACCGCTCCACCGGCATCTAATTAAACCTATGTAATCGATTCCTAAACGGGTACGAGAGGTCGTATTACTGTATGTCACACAGCAACAGCTGGCATTGTCTGCTTAATGCCGTCAGGCCACCATTTTGGGTCTGCAGTTCAGCTTTGTGGCCGCATTAAGCGTATTTGTCTGCAATCAGAGTCATTTTATTGGGCTTTGGACGTTTACATGACGTACCAGGAAGTTGTCTTGTTTTGTGTTCACATGGAGTGTCTTGGAGGGTCAGTGAGCTTGGCCTTAGTCCTGTATGGTGATAAAACCTTTAAAAGCAGCTCATAAAATATTTATTACTTTAAAGGGATATTTCACTTTCAAAAACTTTTGGTCATTTTATTGTCTAATCAGGCATTTGGGAACACCCGGAACAGTTTTTGAATTGCTCGATTCAGTATCTAGATATTTGATATTCACTTTACCCCATTTGCCCTCTTACTATACAAACCCATTGTAACTTCAAACTCCATTTTAACCATGATAGATTCGATGAAAACACAGTCTCTTTTTTCTGGTGACTCCTGAGTCCTGACACCCTCCTAATACGTGAGCAGGCCGTGTTTTGTCGATAACTTTTTTAATTTTTTTTTAATAATGTTTTTTTGGGAAAATGAAAAAAATTTAATACAATAAAAGATGATTAAACATAAATTAAAAGGTTATCGAAAAAACAATAACCTTTATCTTGTGGGGGGCATTGAGCAACTGTCTCTCAGCCTCTTTCAGGACCATACCATACATGTGTGTGTGGGGAAGACAGGCGGCACAGCATTTATCAAATGTGACACAGACAGTGTGTATTACATGTAGTTAGATGTAGACAAACACTGAGGTTTTTATGGTCGCTCGTTTGTCAGCGGCGAGTGGTTGTCAGTGTGTTTGGTGATGGTGTCTCATTACTATGTCTCATTTATTTGCGGTCCGTGTGTCTGTGGTGGTATTGAGCATATTGACCAAGCGGAATGTTTTCGTATGTCAGTATTATTTATGAGTCGTGCGTGCATACGTGCATGCAATCTGTCCAATGTGTTTATAAGCAGGCTAGCTGCTATAGCTGAGAGCGATAGTAATGTGGTTGTATGTGCGTGTGTGCACAGGCACTACATTGAAGAACGGAGAGAAGAAGGCAAAGGGGGCACAAAAGCCTGGTAAGACGTTTCCCACAATTCCCATCTGTCCACTAGGGCCACCCGCGCTCATCCTCATCCACCAATCGCAGTCTTTCATTCTTATTTTATTTGTGTATGTGTGTGTGTGTGTGTTCAGTATTATTTTCAGATCAGTGATTCAATGAATCTTTTGAACACAGTCAAAAATGTACAATTGAGGAGTTTGCTATGTATTGACCCTCCCAGGAAGATCCTCTACACAATTCTCTCGCTTAATAAAAATACTTATGATGCATAATAATCTGCTTATAATTAAGGCAGCAAAAACGAATCGATTAAATCGATAAAAATTAAATGTACATTAAATGTAGCTTACGGCTACTATGATCCAGCTCTCTTCCCGTAGGCTACTGTTTGTGCGACCACGGCGCACATCACAACAAAGTTGTGGTCGCTTCCACAATGCACAATGGCCGTGTCCAGCGCAACACCGCCTCACGAACACCCCAAAACATCTAAAAGCTGGGAGCAAAGACCACCGCAATATAAGGTATCTTTCCAATTGCTTGAATCGCTTCACTTTGGTCGTGCTGGTGAGGCGAACGTTGCCTCACTTGGGATTTTCCAACTGGAGCAAAGTAGTACTATACAGTCGAGACAGAACGCTTTCGCATCGTCTTGCCAAATCGTGTCTTTGCATTTACTTTGTAATAGTGACACTCAAACACATCTCGTTGTGGGAACGCACCTTTAGAGTGTGAAACTGGACTGTTATAGTTTCACATTGCAGCTGTGTGAAGTGTGTAAAGTTAAACCTTGAATGAATTATCTTACAAAAAGACATTATCATAAACCCAGTCAACGTAGATTGCGTCTTAGTCCATTTAATTAAATAGATTACACTGTAACTCGGTTTGCGTGCCCTTCTTATCGTTGACTCCACATTGTGAATGGAGTGTTAAACTGTAAGGCCACTGTAATCAGATTGAAGCAGCTTCAGTAAGTGTAATACTGCAGGGAGAAATGGTAATTAACTGGAGGGAGGAGAAGCTGTATTAATTAATTACCTCCTAATGAACAGACCCTCCCTCCTGCCCTCGATGAGTCAGCTCATAGGGTAATAGACTGTGAATGGAGCTACTTTTTGGGCAGTATGTGTGTGGAGTCATGCAGTACTGTCTGTGTGTGTGTGTGTGTGTGTGTGTGTGTGTGTGTGTGTGTGTATGTGTGTGTGTGTGTGTGTGTGTGTGTGTGTGTGTGTGTGTGTGTGTGTGTGTGTGTGTGTGTGTGTGTGTGTGTGTGGGGGTGGGGGTGGGTGGGTGGGTGTACGCGTGCGCGTTTGTACACTTCCTCATCCTATATTCAGTGTGTGTAAATCGTAGTTCCTCATCCTATATTCATTATTCCTCTTCCACTTTTTCTGCCATCAACATCAACACACAGTCTCTGATTCTCATCTCTTCTGGGTACCGTGGGTGCATGTCATGGCAGAGAGGGTTTTTGCATGGGGAAGAGACACATTTCAACAGGGCACCGCATACCGTTCACAAACTTACTGCTGTACAGCATGGCTCGAGTCAGAATAGCATACCAGATCACTTTATGAGCTGTAGCCACAGTCTCCTTCCTGAATCGAAAGTGAATAGGATCAATGCGACAGCCCAAAGTAATACACGCATGGCATGAAGTGTGCGCTAGCAGAAGGCTTCACACAGTTAGCATGCTGATGTTCTCCCGCCAGCCTGCTGCTCAGCGTGGTGTAGCTACAGCACGGAGCAGGTGTTAAAGGATGGCAGCAGGGGTGCAAATCTTTGTCCTCTCATTCCTGTTCAGTGCTGCATGTCAGCCATTGTTCCTGGACCGGTGAGAGCGGGCGCTTTGACGTATCGCCATGTGGGATTGTAGAATATGCTTGTCGTTATTGTTAGAGCAGTTGTCTGCCACACGTGTGCACCTTTTGTGTATGGCTCATTAAGATGATCTGGTGGGAGTAATGCACTGGAATCAGTTGTCTGTGATCGCTGGCATGGGAACTGCACGGCCATCTGTCCGTCTGGCTGCCTGTCTGCCTGTAGCATGGCACAGTTACCATGGTTACACTGTGTGTGTGTGTGTGTGTGTGTGTGTGTGTGTGTGTGTGTGTGTGTGTGTGTGTGTGTGTGTGTGTGTGTGTGTGTGTGTGTGTGTGTGTGTGTGTGTGTGTGTGTGTGTGTGTGTGTGTGTGTGTGTGATAAATGGACATGATTTACCCCTTTCTTTCCACCCATTTTAGGCGTTAGGCCAAATTGCCAATTCATCTTCCCTCACACATTTCTGTCTTGCCACTGCTACAGTAATGTGCCCTACTGGCTCACCTGACACTGAGGATCCCCCACTGGGACGACATACTGTAGTGCCTCCGTTCTACACTTTAGAAATGTGCAGCCAGATACCCTCTATACACTTACACTTTATGTTGGTTTGTTTACTGTTGAGAGAGAAAACATTGTTACACATTAAGTTGATCATCTGGGGACCCCCCAAAATAATTTGGTGACCCCTCTGGGGTTGAGAACCACTGATATACTGTAGCTGCTCAGCCAAGCTGGTTGCACTGTGGTGGATTCTAAGCCGTACGGTACTGACTACTAGAATATCTTATATAGTCATGTGAAACTTGTAAACTTATACTCATACTTCCTGGTTTATTTTTGCCCCCCTTTTAGGATAGTTAGGGTATTTTTGGGGCTGGGCAGCCAGACAACGCTCCTGTAGTGCTAGGTCATCTTTAGTAGACAAAGCATCTGGCCTCATGCAGATGATGCACTACATTCATCAGTGCTGTACACCACACCCTGGGGACAGGATGCTCCACGTACAAGTAGTAACTGGGTCGCACAATTGAGAGCGTAAGCTGGATACTGGAAGTGTAGATCCTGTATGTGTGTGTGTGTGTGTGTGTGTGTGTGTGTGTGTGTGTTGAGCTGCTGCATGAATCCTTTGTTGCATGACGCTACTGCATGGTAAAGCAAAATATATTTGAATGGTATAGCGTTTTTAAATAATTGACCTTTCTCAAAGTGCACTTGATTCATGTTTAACACTTGACACTTCAACAGCTTTGCCTCTAGATAAGATGAATCAAGCACTTCTCCCACCGGTGAAGTGGCTCATGTGTTGTAGCATGTTTTACAAGGACTTGAGTTGACACTTCAACACTTTCAACCTGTCGTCTCTATTTTGGGCATGTCATGATAGGCGAAAATACCAGATCTTCAAGTTTCGATTTGTTTTGTGAGCTTGTAGACCTGCTATTATTGCCGCATGACACCATCATATGATGAAGTATAAAAAAGGGTTAAAGTGGTTTATACACGGTGTGTGTGTTGTGGTGTTATGGCTTTACTAATCTGCTGTCTCCCTTTTCTTCCTTTCTCTCTGTCCTTCCCCTTCCCCCTCTCTTTCTTATCTCTCAATTAATATCTCCCTCTCTCTCGATGGTTGCTTTATTTGTATATTTTCCCTTATTTTTTGTTTTATTTCTCTCCTCTCCTTCTTCAATACTATTCTCCTTCATTTGGCTTTTCTCATGTTTGGTTTCTCTACATCTTCCTCTCCTCTCCTCCACTCTTCTCCTTTTCTCCTCTCCTCCTCTCTTCTCCAATCCCATGCTTCAGAGGACTAGACCCCGCCTCCATCGCCATGCCGACTGTCAATCAGCTGTGCTTCAGCTTTTCTGCACCTTTTCCTCTTCCCTGTTTCACTCACACACGCACACACAATCTCGTTGTGAGGACCGGCAAATGTCCTCACTTTGTCTATTTTTTTCCAATTCTACTATGCGTGTGAGTCCTCAGTATGTCACAAAAACGAGAGCACAAACACACACACACACACACACACACACACACACACACACACACACACACACACACACACCCTATATCATCCTGACTTTGGGAAGTGATCACGTGCTGTTCCTCCCCCAGTCACCTGTTGTTGCTACTCTGTTTAAACTATCTGCATAACATTTTGTTTTCACTCACATTAACAGAAGAAAATGTAGAAGTTTAGTAGCTCCGTTTTCATTATTTCTGTCTGTGGCCCCACTATTGCACTATGGTTGTGTCCTCACACTTTAAGGCAAGCACAAGTAAACACTCGGATCAAACATGCGCACACAGTCTGCAAAATGTCTAGGGGATGAGGGGAGTAACACACTCACACACAGCACTAAACTTGAGTTACCTCGGTAGCGCCAAAGTATACTGTGTATAACACATAAACAAATTCTCTTACAAATAGAAGTAAGTCACTATTATGACTAATGGATGATGGACAGACAACCCTGCTGAATGGGTGGCCCTGTCTGTACTCTTCCCCAGGTTTTAACAGCCAAGCCCTGTTCAGTTGATTGAACACTAGTTCAACAGGAAAACAGTAACACACATTTGCACGCATGCACACACACACACACACACACACACACACACACACACACACACACACACACACACACACACACACACACACACACACACACACACACACACACACTCTCTCTCTCTCTCTCTCTCTCTGTCATCGCCACAACCCTGTCTTGAGTGTCTGTCACCGCCGAAAGCCTGATCTGTCAACACCCAACCCAAACTCGAATACAGTACAGTGTGCATACCACTCTGTCATGTCTGTCAAAACCCTTGTTTTACAGCAGGAGTACGTTTTACCACTTAGGAACACTTTGTGAGAGTAGCTCCCCTCAGTCGACCCTGTAACCCCACCCAGCTTACCTTCTGTTAATGGTTTAGATCAGTGTTTCTCAAACTTTCAAATTTCAATGTCTCCCCTTAACTCTGACAGTGTACAAATGGAGCCAAATTAACCCGTTAGGGTTCATTTGGTTCCATTTGTCCACGGTCAGAGTTACAGACTTGTATGGGTCAATTTAGACTGCCCTAAAGGAACCACAGAGTCCCTGGAATCCACTTTGAGAACCACTGGTTTAGATAGAACCTTTCTCTAGCCCGTTCACACGCTTAGAGAGTCACACAGGTATGCTGTAAAAGTTAAGGTATTGACAATCATTGATTTAACTATGTAATTAATGTCCCATATGTTGTTAAACATCTTTTTTAGTTGCATTTCACTGTGCAGCGAAAGTGAGATGATGTTATTCTACCATTTATTCTGCTGTTTCACAGTGCCTCAACTTAAAGCCACCCAACTGATTTTTGAGCCAAATTATTCTTTTCTGTGACAATATAACAAAGCCATGTCTACTTTAGCACTGAAATAACACTTTATTTATTCCGGGGACATTGGATGTAAATCTTTATTTTTCATCTTATATTTCATGTTGATATTATTGTATATTGTAGTAGCCTACATATCAAATAAATTGCAACATTGTGGTTAATTTTCTGCTAGATTTCTCATTTAGATGAATGTATACTCCTTGCTGCGTCAAGCTGTGTCACTAGCTTACGACTAGCTTTGCAGTTTGCACATGGTTTTCAATAGGGAACGCTAGTAGTCCTGGCAAAGAGTTTAAAGGGTAGCTGAACGGCATACTTACGGTATGTTGAAACTATTCATTGCTAATGTGACATCTAGACTCACACAGTCAATGTTTTATTTTTCTCCATGCAGTATGTGCTGCATTCAACAGACGCAATGCATTAGGTTGTGTAATTTTTGAGGCACATATTACCAGGTGGAATTAGGCTTTCTTCTGTTTGCACATCTATGAAAGATTTCTGTCAAGATTAAATGCTACCTGTGTTACCGCACATTCTCGTCAAGGCCAAATTATATATATATATTTTTCTGTGCTTTTTCTATAGACTAGTCTGTCCCTGTGTGTCTGTCTGCACCTTGTACTAATAAAGCTGTTTAACACGCACTTACCTGGTGTTGGGTTTCTCTTTCTGTGCTGAACCTGAACTAAACCTCTCCACTAATCTCTAAACGCTGCTTTACTCGTGCCCTTTCAAGCTTTTATTTTCCATTTTTCCCATTTTAAAAACCTTGCTTTTATAAGAAGAATCCTAGCCTTAGCGGGTGAAGGCGGTGGGTTTGGGCTAAAGCAAGCCCAGAGATCAGAGTGCGCTGCGGTGGAATGGATTTCTGCATTGTTGAGATGGAGGGCTGGCAAAAATAATTTCCATACATAGAAAATACAATTGTTGTTGGCTTTTTTGAAAAGGGGAGCAGAGGAACAGCAGAAGTCTTTGCTTTCTTCACAGGAGTAAAATCTGCCTATAGTAGACAATGAGCCTTCCTTCCTGCCATTACACACTGACTGATGTAAGGGGAGCTCACTTTCTTTAGGTATCTACCATGTGTAGAGAGAGAGAGATTGAGAAGAAGAATCACAAGCCTCTCTCTCTCTCTCTCTCTCTTTCTCTCTCTCTCTCTCTCTCTCTCTCTCTCTCTCTCTCTCTCTCTCTCTCTCTCTCTCTCTCTCTCCCCTCTTGGGGGGATCTATATGGGGCAAAGCTGCCCTACTTAAACTTTCAGCAGCACTGGGGCGGTGAGAAAGAGAGAGAGGGAGGGAGAGAGAGAGAAATACTCAAAGTACAATGTATGTTGTATAACTCTGCCTCAGCACATGTACTTTTCCAGGAAAACGAACAGGGACAATGGAGACACGCGCACGTACACGCACTTCCTTACCCAACGCCCCGAAACATCAGCCCTGCCAGCTGTACCCTTCCACTACCCAGAGAGAAGCAAAGAGAGACCGTAGAGACATAGAGAGGTATAAACTTGATGCCCTTTGTGTATAAGATGCATGTGTAGGAGGAGGTAGTCCTTAGTTCTTGCACACACCATCCTTCTAATCTACATGCTCCATAAAGGAAGGCCTTGGGAAGTTTGTGTGATGTTCAATAAGGATGTGTGCAACTAGTCGACTAGTCTATTAAACAGTTCTGCCCCCTTTGGTTATTTAAATATTATTATTAAGCAGCTCCAAATGGCTTCTTTATCTAACATTTTTTTTATTAAATCCTGACTATTTGCCCTTGTGCACAGTTTTGGCTATTTTGAGTCTTCCTTAGTCGTTGAAATTAGTAACTACTAAGGCTGGTAAATTAATATTCAAATTTTGACTATTCCTCGAATATGGAAAAAAAGTACATTCGAATATAAAAAAAATATAAAAATAAAAATTTGAATTATATGAAGAAAAAAATGTACTAGAGAAACACAACTCTTGGTCACACACACCGTTGTACTAGAGAAGCATAACTGTTGGTCACACATACCGTTGTTCTAGAAAGCATAACCCCTTAGTGTTTCTTCAGGTTAAAATATGATTATATTGGGGTTCGCTCGTCACACACGTTGTATGGTGTAGCTGCTACTGACGTTAGTTTCACCCTCTGTGAGTTACAAACCGCTGCAGAAAATATATCTGCTAATTTGCTAACTTCCCTTGCTTGAAGGAAGAAACTCCATCATATCATTGTGTCCACAGCATTACCAAGCTAAGAACAACTAAATCCACGTTGAATTCATCTCAGGGAAAGTAGCGTTATATTGAAACATGTGATCTGTAGAATAACGTCAACCTAGGAGGTGCTGTGAGACACCTATGGTCACATAATTCTACAGGTAACAGGTTTCAGCGTGACACACTACGCTTGACATTGCTTACTATCTAAACCTCGTTCTGTTGAATGAGTACAGAGCGACAGCATGCGCACTGCTTAGTTAAATAAAAATTGGATACGTTAAATATCTGAGGAATGTTGACAGCCTTAGTAACTACACATGAGACGTCCCCCTATAATGTTGGGGTGAAGGGATAACACTCAAGGTAAAGTCAATAAAAATATAGTCTGACTGATATATTGGTTTGGCTGATATATAAGCCGCCTTTTTTTGACGACATAGATATCGCCAATTATGCTATGATATGTCTCAATTTTTAATAATAGATAACAGCAAGCTCACAACGGGTGGCATTGTGACCTGTTATGTGCATGTAGATTGGGTATTAAAAATGTATAGGGCTTAAGCTTTTTCAACGTGACTTAATAAAATTTGGAAGAAATGTAGTTGTTGTAGGAAGATAATCCACATTTTCTCGCATAAACACATCTTTCTACAGTTTGATTGGAAAATCTTGGATGTATTAATATCACTGTATTTTTTTTGTTACATGAGACGAGAAGAAACATTCACACATGCACGTACACGCACGTTATAAACTCACTTTGTTTTTGATGAGCACGTTACAGTGTTTCTACCAGAGGAAGCAAGCTACACCATCAGCCTTTCCTTACATGAAGAAGTGACTTGCTTGAAATGAGGGATAAATCTTCTCTAAATATTCATGATGGGCTTTAATCCCTGAGCTGGGAACAGCATAATTCCTTCCTTACTCAAGTCTTTTCTGCTGGCAGAAAGCCTTTGATCTGCCCTGCTGCTTCCCCGTGTGTGTGCGTGCGTGCGTGCGTGCGTGTGTGCGTGTGTGTGTGTGTGTGTGTGTGTGTGTGTGTGTGTGTGTGTGCTCACATGAGTCAGGGCTTGTGTAAAGTGCTGATCCGATGCTACATGAATCCGTCACTGAAGCTCGAGGTCTGATAAAGCGCTACTACTCATACTTTTTGAGCAAATCGTCCATGGTGTAAAGCCAAAGCTCATGATTTGTGCGCTCACACTTGTGCTCACTCTGATTAACAAGCCCGACTTGAGCGCCCCTGCGGTCCATTCTTGGGTATTGACAATTGTCATTAAAGTTTCATTTAGAAAGCCCTGGGGAAGTTGCTTTCAAATTTAAATCGACACAAAAGTAAATTAGTGCCTGACAATTCTTTTGAAAGTCAATCATCAAGCCTATTTGCATAGTGTACACATCAAATTAAAAAATATAATACAGATATAAAAAAATATACGATCACACTCATAACAGCTCAAGTACACTTAAACTATAAAGTGTCATGAAGTCAGAAGAATGCGGTCTGAAGAAAGATGTGAGTGGTGGTGCGTGTGTGCATGCGTGGCCGTGTGTGTTTGTAGCAGTTCGTTTCAGGGTTGTGTGCGCGTGTGTGTGTCTGTGCATGTGTATGTGTGTGTATATTTCTTTTCTATTTATTCTTATTTTATATGGGGGCTGATCCATGGCTCCCTGGCTGCAACAGAACATCATGTCACCTGGTTAATGCATTATTATTACACTACAGAGCTTGGTTGAATGCTTGACAGATGGGCTCAATAACAGGCCGATGTCTAATCAAAGACTCAGAGCACCTGCTGCACTGCTTGGAATTTATGCATTATTTTAATAGTATACAACATCACAACCATGTAAACAAACACACAATGTAATTTACAACTAAACGTTGCTCTCAAGAATGTGATCAACACTTTCTTGTTTTCAGAGGCGACCGTGTTGAGCTGGGCGGACGGCCAGCGCAACAGTTTTGGAATGCTTTCGTTACCGTAAGCGTAAGCAAGGAAATACAACATTTTGTTGTTACTTTTGAGTCAATTAATTTATTATTATGTAGCTGTGTAATAAGATGGATAATTTAAGGGTAAAATCCCCCTTCCTTCTGAATGATTAGGCAGAATAGGCACCTTGGCTCTGCGTTGGGATTTATTTCTCGATAATTACCGCCAACTCATCAATTCCCTTACATATTACAACCTCAGGCCATAATAATGTCTAACACTTTACCTGGCGTGGCATGTATAGGTAATTCCGACTTGTCAGAATTCATCCGATCGCCCGTTGGGCCAATTCGGGAACAGTCAGTCGATCCCCTCGACCCCCTGTACATTGCAAGAATTGTACAATTCGGCATGACTCAATGAAAATATGTGAGGCTCAAATAAGGCACAGTGTAAACCCATCTTAAGTTGAATTTCTGCAGGGGGTGCATGTATCACATAGGGGACGACTTGCTTCACTGCATTCTAATTCTCTCCCGTTTCCTTTGAAGTATAATGCATTCAATTAATCTCCTGCCTCGCCTTGATGTGGTTTGTGCCACGGAGCTGTAGTCATTCTGCTGCACTTCATGGCCCGAATCCCCGATATATAAAATCCATGACAAATTTAGAACATATTGTTAAAAGTATTGCTATTTGTTAATAGAGAATATTGGCTGACATTGCAGAGTACAAAATCCACATTTATGGTACAAAGCACTCTACTACGGCATTGATTCAAGAAAAAGTTTTCAACCTCCAGAAAGTTTCAAGCAGATCAGTTCTGAGCAAAAGTTGAATAAATAAAAAACATGCATGGATGCCTGCAGGAAAAGTAAACAAACTGTTTTATAATAGTACTTAAAGTACCACGAAGAGTGCCATGCTTTCTGCCGGTGTTTTTCTTGCTGATGATGTTGTGCTCAGTTTGAGGAAAAGTTTTTCACAAGTTAGACCTTAACTGATTGGTTGTTTACGGCCAAGGAAACCGAAGATTTTTCTATGTCTTTCACTGCTGGCTTCTCCTACCTGTTAACGCGGGCGCTAATCCAGTTCCCATCGTGCGCGATCGGACACTGCTATGCATGGTGTGTTCGCGTATTCCATCAGCTTCTCAAATCCGTTGACATTTTTTCAATTGATCATTCCGTTCTCCATCTGTAAGCCGTGGTGTTTACACAGAAAGCTAACGGGCCGGATAGAGGACGGACCATCCACTTCCGGTTTGCGGCCTCAATGTTAATCGGTCCGCTCCATAATGTGTCTGTGTAGAAACCGATCCCGGAGCATTAGTCCCGGCCTATTTTAGTTCAGCTTGGATATATATATATTTTTAATTAAATGTAATGGCGGAGAAGCCCTACAAAGGGGTATTTTTTTGGCAGAGGTTGTGTTAAGATAAGATGTTTATTGTCACTGTATGTGTATGGAACATAAAACTTCCACATTTTTTCTAAAGCGTACACATGTTGCCTTGAAGGCAGCATAAGATCCCTCTCCGAAACTGAATCTCCCTGAAGTGTGACGAGAGGTTGATGCAAGGAGGACGAACAGCCGTGGAAGCTTTGGTTGTGGTCTCTGGTTTGAGGCTAGGTAAAGAAGGTGGATTGACATAATCTGAGATGCGAAGGGAGGAGAGGAGAAAGTAGGGCAAAGGGAGCTTGTGTGCACAGCACACGCTTGTGGTGGTGATGATGGTTTGTGTGTGTGTGTGTGTGTTTGTGTTTGTGTGTGTGTGTGTGTGTGTGTGTGTGTGTGTGTGTGTGTGTGTGTGTGTGTGTGTGTGTGTGTGTGTGTGTGTGTGTGTGTGTGTGTGTGTGTGTGTGTGTGTGTGTGTGCGCGCGCGCGCGCGTGCGTGCACGTTTGTACTAGTTTGTGGCTGTGATATCATATAGTTTACCCTGCATGCCACCAGGGGTGTAAAGTAACTATAAACCCCTATATATATAGTATACTATATACAATTTGAAAATAGAGGATGATGCGACGCATTGTGAGCTTGTAAATCTGCCATTTTCAAAATATTTTTATAAATATAAAAAAAAGTTAAACCGGACATTCTGCATGGTACTTTTAAGTACATTTTGATGACCAATACTTTTGTACTTTTTCTGATGTAAAACTTTGAATTCCGGACTTGTAACAGAGTATATCTACATTGTGATATTGATACTTTTACTTAAGTACAAAATGTGAGTACGTTTTCCACCACTGCACGCCCCTCACATAGACACGCAGACAGAGACACACACGCACATGGCAGTGGTGTGTTGTCACATCCCATGCACCTTGGTTCTCCTTGCTGCTCCACAGCCTGTCAGTGCACATAACTCTCTCCCACAGCGCGTTTAGTCCCTCAGGCATCTCCCTGTCTCCTTGGCTGCTCTGCTCACCAGGCCCTCTGTACTTCAAAAGTAAAACGTGCATTTGGGCATGTTTGATTTTCTCTTCCTCTCCAACGGATTGAGTTGGAATTCTAGAGACACACTTGTGCCACTGTTGCTTTGGCTCACATACTGAACACTGGTTCAGTGATGGAAACGATCCCACCCACGAGTTGATTATTGATGACAGAAGTTGAACATAAAATTGCTAATTTTGTACTTTAATTAAAAGGTATGGTAAGTGATATTTCTTTGTTAAAATAAGTGTTATATAATTCTATATTCTGATCATTATTATAGACAGAATGTTTGTTCAGTAACGGGTCTCCTTGTCTCTCCAGCTCTTTATAGTCTAATGCTGGGGTCTTCAACGTTTTCAGGCCAAGGACCCCTTAGTTGAGAGAGAGACCAAGCAGGGATCCCCACAACCCATAGATACCATATAGTTTAATCGTTTGACGGCACAATCATCAGTGTATCTTGGATTCATGTCAATGTGTGTTTTCAGATATTTAACCACTTGAACCGTCGATAAACTTGACCTTTCACTCTGTACTTAGTCTGCTCTTTTTCTCCTCTACTCCAAACCTTGCTGCGAGGCGTTGTGAGCTTGTAGATCGGCTATTTTCGGCTAAAGTTATCAGAATATGGACGCTATATAGGGTTCAAGTTGTTAATATAAAAAAAGGAGAAAAAAAACTTCTATCACACAAAGATTTGGAGGACCCCCTGTAGTAACTCTGAGGACCCCCTGGGGGTCCCGGACCCCCTGTTGAAGACCCCTGGTCTAATGCATTTTCCGAATCAGGATAACAATGTTATCCAATCAGGATAGAGAACTGGACAGGACAGGACAGGACAGGACAGGACACAGGATAAACAAGTGAAATTGGAAGTGATTACACAAAGAAACGAGCAGACAAAATGATAACTTGAACAAAATTGCACGCGTCATAGTTCTAAATGATCTGACTCTGCCTCAAGAAGAACTGCTGCATTCTGCGACCATATACTGTACAGTAGCACTGTGCTGTCTGTACAAGACTTGGCTCATTGTTTCCAAATCCAGCTGGAATACATTTAAATCCTAAACAGTACAGTGGTTTTATCTGTGTGTTACCAGCTGAGGATTACACAGGTTCTGACCTGTTATTTGTTTTTTTGTTTTTTTTGTAAGTAGTAGGATAATTTTAAGCCATCCAAATGATACAATACTTAACCGTAATCCATTAGCCCAAGGCCAGGCCGGGCTACGTTAACTGGTACAGATAATGGTTGTCTCTGCATCAGTTTTTTATTTTTTTTATTTATGTTTATTGTTTTGTTTTCACACATAATACATACACTCACACCCATTCACTCACCCCACACACACAGCCTACCTCCTGCACATGCCCATTAAGAGTCACCTTGTTTACAAAATAAAATACCAAAAAATCTTTAACCATACACTACCATTGTGAATATGCACACTATTTTCAGGTATTTGTCTCCACAGCACCCATATACACCTCCCAAAGCTGTTCAAAATTGCTCTGTCTACCCCCAATTATATAAGTCAGTCTCTCCAGCCCAATAGAGTTCATGAGTTCTCGATGCCACATCCTCAACGTGGGGGCATCAAAGCTTTTCCAGCATAATGCCACCACCCTTCTAGCTTGGAGAAGACCAAAATCTAAGATTTGTGTTAGTTTTGCTGGCTGTATAAAGTTCTTCGGATAGATTCCAAGTATACAGAGTTTAGCACTTAGTGGAACTGTGATTTTAAAGATTCCTGACAGACACTTCATGACTTCATTCCAAAAGAATTGCATCTTAGAACACTCCCACATACAGTGAAATAAATACCTTTCTCAGTTGAACACTTAGTACAGACATCTGTGATATTTGCGGACATATGATGTAATTTGACAGGAGTTATGTACATTCTCATTAGCCATTTATATTGGAGTAATTTAAACCTTGTATTAATTGTCTGTTTTTGTGCTTTTACACATGCCTGTTTCCACTCTGCGTCATCAATATCTTCCTGAAGGTCCAATTTCCAAGCATTTAATTTATCTGTTGTTGAATCAACCCTATATTCAACTAACATATTGTAATATACAGATATGGAACCACTCCCTTCTAGATTTAATGTTTTCTCAAGTGTTGAGAGGGGTGGAATATACATCACATTGTCACATTTTGTTGACATAAAACTTCTTAATTGTAAACATTTAAAGAAATGTTCATGAGGAATTTGGTATCTCCGACATAACTGTTCAAATGAGAACATAACTCCGTCTTCATAGAGGTCCATTGTTTTCTGAATACCTTTAATATGCCACAACTTAAAACCTCTATCTTTTCTAGCCGGAAAATAAACTGGTCATTACCCCAGATAGGAGAACATTGAGATAGTATAGGCATATCACTCATATGTCTATGAGCTGCAAACCAAACTGAAATTGTATTTTTGAGAAACTGTTTTTTTTGTACGTTTTTTTAATGGTAGGTTTGGAATAGATGCTTGTTCGATGCTTACCCACACTGGGGGTGAAATGGTGTTAAAGTAGTACCATGCAGATGTTATATAATATAATACCATCTAAGATTGGGCAGTTGGAGTCCCCCTCTTTCATAGGGCAAATATAACAGATTAAGACCTAGTCTGGCTTTCTTACCATTCCAGATAAATCTGCTAAATACTTTAGATAGGTTGTCAAAAAAGGTGTTTGGGAGTGGCATCGGGATTGTTTGGAAATAGTATAAAAATTTGGGCAAGATGGACATTTTTATTATATTTATTCTTCCAATCATCCATATGGGCAAATTGGACCATCGGTCTAATGTTCCGAATTGTTTTGTCTACCAAGGGACTATAATTTGCTGGAAATATTTCCCCAATATGAGGGGTAATCTTGATACCCAATTACTTAAAACCTTCAGTAGTTGTCATGTATAGAGTCCTTATTATAGGATTATGTCTTACTTCGTTATTGAGGAACATTAGAACTGACTTTGAATTATTGATTTTATATCCAGAAAACTCTCCAAACTGCTCAATTAAACTGCTTAGGTAAGAATACTACTTTCTAATTTTGTCACAAAAAATACAATATCGTCAGCGTGTAGAGAGATACGGTGATCTACTGACCCAATTTTGATGCCTGATATTGCTGTATGTGCTCTTACGGCCTCTGCATCACAGTTAATGAGTCAGGCTAGTAGGGCAGACACAGACTGAAGTTTGAATTTAAAATTATCATATTTGTCATTCATTCCTGAATGACATTGCACGTGCGTGCGTGCGTGCGTGCGTGCGTGGGTGCGTGCGTTGCACGTTTTGTGCGTGCGTGCTGCGTTTGCTGCCATTTAAAACCCAGGAGTGAGTCGCTAGAGCATTTGAAGCAGGCTGGGCTTTTGATCCTCTGTAATGACAGGCCAGCACAGACCCTGGAGAGAGGAGAGGAGGAGGTAGAAGAGTGTAGACTCCCTCTTCTTCAGCCCAGCCTGCCTCAAGCACTACAGTCAGTGCCCTGCTGGCATGCAGGGAACTGGCTGGTCATTACAGAGCATCAAAGCCCAACCTGTTTAAAACGCTCCAGCCACGGGGCCCTCTCTCTCTAACTTCACAAAGACTATGCCTAAACCTGACCTTAACCTCACGTAAAATTATGCCTGAACTTAACCTTTAAACCACACCCCTTACAGGGACACAACTAAGTTTCCACTTTTATTTTTTTCCTGTTACTCCATTCTCTCCTCTACTGTTTGATGGTCTATACTGTTTACGCACTTTATTAAATCCAGTCAGCATTCTAAGGATGCACGATATTGAAAGGTTGGCCGATATCAGATCGATTAATTGCATGGTCAAATTGATCCAGTTTCTACTAGGGTTTAGCTTACAACTGTTACTGTATATAGAAAAGCCCCTATCATAGTAGGCACCGCGGTGATAAGCTATCTTTTTAAGTCATAAAACTACAACATTACGTCATTACTCGCGGTGAAGAGCTATCCACCTCGAACCCCGACACATCTCACTGTTTTTACTTTCAGACAGATCAGCCCATCACCCCGTTCACTGATTGGTCGATCTAGACCAGTCAGTCACAGTGATAGGACTTCACCGTGACTGACTGGCCTCCACTTGTTTTCTCACTTTAGGTGGATATCTTATCACCTAAAATTTGCGGTGATAGGCTCTTCACCGCAGACTCTGATAAGGGCTTAACTGTGATTCTGGGTGCAGATACAGATAGTGGTAGTGTTGGTAGTTGATGACAGAAGGGATCATGATAATTTTTGGTCTTGTCATAGAATTATTATCACTATGTTGTTTCTCTTTATGACATAGTTTTGAATAAAAAGTTAAGAATGTAACCTCGTCCTGCTGGGTCTTTCTGTGTCATTATCCTTCATGTTTGTTCTGCAGCCTGCTATAGGGCATAGCAGTGAGCATGGTTTACTGGTGCCACAAAAAAACTTAGTTTTTACCATAGACATTCACAAACATATTGATATCAATTATTTAAAGCCTAGACCATCCAGGATCCTGGTGAATCATGACCATAAAACCTTTGATTCCGTGAAAATATTTGAATATTTAATTATATGATGATAAATTACATTTTATAAATATCCTTTGTTTAGTGGTTTGATTTCTTTTTTTTTTTAAGATGAGATCTGGATTGATTTCTCAGAAAAAACTGGATAGCTAAGGAGGGAATCCAACCACAACCAGCAGCAGTATAAAGATACCAAAATAGACTTTAAAATCCGAACAAAAACTCCCCTTAATCCTGAGGCTAAAGGTGAAGCAACTGAGGGGTAAAACGATTTTGATGAAATGTTCCCCCTTACCTTGTAGAAAGCTAACTTCAGAGGATAGTTTTGTACATTTATTGGTTTTTCCACACCTCATCAAGATGTGCCCAGTGGCTCCTATGACTGAAGGTCAGCAAACTTGTTTTAACCACCTAAGCCTTATATACCTGGTCGTACGAAAAATTGTAAAAAATCGCACGTCGGTGACCTCAGCTGTGGACTTCATCGTGTGACGTTAGTCTCGTACTATGGACATAGCGACATATACACAAAGCCAGATGTAGAAGTGGTTAGGGTTAGGGCTCAAAAATAGCCACAAGTTGTGAGCTTATAGTCAGATCTGCTATTTGTGAAAATGTGTCATTTTGAAGTGATCAAGGTCTGTTTTTGCCAGTTAAGTTAAGCCGCCCTGTGTCTAATGTGCCCCCTCTGTGAACCTCCGTTGTTTGTCTTGGGTCCATGCAGTGGCCCTGGCCTTAACCAGTGTTACCAGAATAAGAATCACAGCCAGACGAGCTGAGATCTAGGGGAGCAGGGAGGGGCTGGGGTCATCTGGAGGACAGCTGGAGTTTTTGCCTAGTAGAGTATAGCATTTTAGCTAGCTTATCCTGAAACGTTTTAGTACAGTAGCACAACTGCTTGGCTCTCTAAGGAATCTCTCTGAATTTTTTTTTGTCTACACACGCGCGCTCGTGTTACGTGTACACACACTGTCCCTTTGACCACAGACAGCTGGACTAGCCTGAGAACCATGGCTCTTCTACAATGACAAGATAAATATAGAAGACATATATGACACCATACACACACACACACAGGGGAAATCTCGCTTTTGCGAAGGCCCATCATTTCGACCGGAGGGTTAGCGACTCACTCCACGGAGGTTAGGGTGAGGGATAGAGTCGGTTGTCGAAAATATGACATGTAGTAACAGCGACATGCTCCCCCCACACACACACACACATACAGAGGGATGGTTGAAACCTACGGCAGCAGTGATAATAATGATGTGGGTCAGACAACAACGGTACAGAGCACACTAAAGGGGAAGAGAAAGAGACAGACAGACACGATGGCTGAGAGAGAGACAGAAACAATAGCTAAGGGAGTGAGAGACAGAGACAATAACTGAGGGAGTGAGAGACATAGAGACAATAGCTGAGGGAGTGAGAGAGAGACAGAAACAATGGCTGAGGGTAGCTACATCAGCCATGGTTTTGTCTCACTCTCAGCCATAGTTTCTCTGTCTCTCTCTCTCTCTCTCTCTGTAGAGCTGCTATTTTTTCCGAATGTTTGCCAATTTTAAGGTTTGAAAACCCCTTAAAGGAGTAGTTCACCTCAATAATATTTTTAGTTTTTTGTTCGCATTCCTAAGACAATAATTTGATTACAATAAATGTACCCCTGTTGATCCAGGATGGGGACCCAAATGCATTTAGGTTCCCATCCGGAATCAATGGGGATACATTTTCTATAATCACATGCCATTCCTTTGTCTAAGGAATGTGTAAAATATATGCATATTTTTAAATGAACTTAAGTCTCCATGGCGTGAGTAATCAATAGAAAAAAAGTCATTTTGGGGTGAACTACTCCTTTAACTAGACAATATGACATAATAGACTTTACACTTTACAGCAGTGAAGCAATACATGGCACACATACACACACACACACACACACACACACACACACACACACACACACACACACACACACACACACAATTGCATACACATGCATGAGCATGAACACAGCACTACAGTTCATTTGTGTGTGTGTGTGTGTGTGTGTGTGTGTGTGTGTGTGTGTGTGTGTGTGTGTGTGTGTGTGTGTGTGTGTGTGTGTGTGTGTGTGTGTGTGTGTGTGTGTGTGTGTGTGTGTGTGCGCGCGCATGTGCGTGTGTGAGTGCAACTCATTAGGAAACGTACAATGGATGTACGATGGTACTTCACTAAATGTTCTCATTACAAATGTTGTTATTCATTTCATGAGAGGATATTCTAACTATGTCATTCATGAAAAATGTGTTATTCATTTTATAACTCAACATTTAATAGCGAGATTGAATCCTTGTTTTCTGTAGCAACATGTAAGAATGTAATGTATGTATATGTATATCAAATAGATAATAATAATAATCTTTATTGTCCCGAAGGGAAATTTGTCTTCACAAGTCTGTTCAACACAAAAAACAACACAAAACCATGTAACACAACACAAAACATCACAAGACAGATCATCAGGTCCCCACTATTCACGGGGGCGATTGTTTACATATCACAAGAGAGAGAATATCACAATTAAAAGTTGAGTGGTAGTTCAATGAATCACAAATGAGAACATTTGGTGATTTATATTGTTTGAATAGGTAATGTTATCTATCTATAAATGCGAGAAGTCTCTGCGTGCGTGTGTGTGTGTTTGTAATCCGCGTATCTCGAGAACCGTTCGTCCCACCGGCTTCAGATTCGGCACGTGCGTTCCCCGCCGCGGCACGGAGTGCAGTGCCGGGTCTCGACCCGACCCGACGCGCGGTTTTCCCGAACCGGCGCGAAACGTTCGGAATCTCCTTATGCGGGGTTGATTGTTGACATCAGGCTGTTTCTGAGGAAATCGGCGAAAGCTCTGACTCATTGTGACATCACTTCATAAAAGGCTCTGACATCACGTACGCCACATGAGTCAACAAAAAATCTCTGTGAGTGTGTATGTATGTAGGTAATCCACGTATCTCGAGAACCGTTCGTCCCACGGGCACGCGCGTTCTCCATATGGGCATAAAATGAATGCCCCCATATGAGAACCGTTCGTCCCACGGGCACGCGCGTTCCGTCCCACGGGCACGCGCGTTCATAAAAGGCTCTGACATCACGTACGCCACATGAGTCAACAAAAAATCTCTGTGAGTGTGTATGTATGTAGGTAATCCACGTATCTCGAGAACCGTTCGTCCCACGGGCACGCGCGTTCTCCATATGGGCATAAAATGAATGCCCCCATATGAGAACCGTTCGTCCCACGGGCACGCGCGTTCCGTCCCACGGGCACGCGCGTTCTCCATATATGGGCATAAAATGAATGCCCCCATATATGGGCATAAAATGGATAAAGGGACACAGACAGACAGATTCAGAGATCTCCGAGAACCGTTCGTCCCACGGGCACGCGCGTTCCGTCCCACGGGCACGCGCGTTCTCCATATATGGGCATAAAATGAATGCCCCCATATATGGCCACGGCACGGAGTGCAGTGCCGGGTCTCGACCCGACCCGACGCGCGGTTTTCCCAAACCGGCGCGAAACGTTCGGAATCTCCTTATGCGGGGTTGATTGTTGACATCAGGCTGTTTCTGAGGAAATCGGCGAAAGCTCTGACTCATTGTGACATCACTTCATAAAAGGCTCTGACATCACGTACGCCACATGAGTCAACAAAAAATCTCTGTGAGTGTGTATGTATGTAGGTAATCCACGTATCTCGAGAACCGTTCGTCCCACGGGCACGCGCGTTCTCCATATGGGCATAAAATGAATGCCCCCATATGAGAACCGTTCGTCCCACGGGCACGCGCGTTCCGTCCCACGGGCACGCGCGTTCTCCATATATGGGCATAAAATGAATGCCCCCATATATGGGCATAAAATGGATAAAGGGACACAGACAGACAGATTCAGAGATCTCCGAGAACCGTTCGTCCCACGGGCACGCGCGTTCCGTCCCACGGGCACGCGCGTTCTCCATATATGGGCATAAAATGAATGCCCCCATATATGGGCATAAAATGGATAAAGGGACGCAGACAGACAGATTCAGAGATCTCCATATATGGGCGTGAAATGGACGCAAATAGACAGATATCTCCATATATGGGCATATATGGGCAGACGTACGCCACATGAGTCAACAAAAAATCTCTGTGAGTGTGTATGTATGTAGGTAATCCGCGTATCTCGAGAACCGTTCGTCCCACGGGCACGCGCGTTCTCCATATATGGGCATAAAATGAATGCCCCCATATGAGAACCGTTCGTCCCACGGGCACGCGCGTTCTCCATATATGGGCATAAAATGAATGCCCCCATATATGGGCATAAAATGGATAAAGGGACACAGACAGACAGATTCAGAGATCTCATACGGCATAAAGGGACACAGACAGACACACAGACAGACGGATACAGAGATCTCCATAAATGGGCATAAAATGGACGCAAATGGCATATATGGGCATAAAATTTACGCAGAATCACAAAGATCTCCATATACGGGCATAAAGGGACACAGACAGACAGATTCAGAGATCTCCATATATGGGCGTGAAATGGACGCAAATAGACAGATATCTCCATATATGGGCATATATGGGCATAAAATGGACCCAGAACTATATCTGCAGTGATCTCCATATATGGACATAAAATGGACGCTGACAGACAGACAGATAACAGATATCTCCATATATGGGCATAAATGGACACAGGCAAACAGATGGTCAAAACGGGTCCTATGACAACAGGTATAATGGGGTTTGCATTAAAGGGCGGGGCATTCATTCCCTATTTACGTTGTTCCGAGTTGGCCAGGTCGCCGACTAGACGCTGGGCCGCCCGAAGGGCGGCCCAGCTTCTAGTCTATCTATAAATGCGAGAAGTCTCTGCGTGTGTGTTTGGAATCCGCGTATCTCGAGAACCGTTCGTCCCACCGGCTTCAGATTCGGCACGCGCGTTCCCCGCCGCGGCATGGAGTGCAGTGCCGGGCCTCGACCCGACCCGACGCGCGGTTTTCCCTAACCGGCGCGAAACGTTCGGAATCTCCTTATGCGGAAATCGGCGCAAAATCGGCGCAAGCGCTGACTCATTGTGACATCACTGCAGTGCCGGGCGCAAGCACTGAGTCATTGTGACATCACTGCAGGCAGATACAGGGGCCTAGCCTCGACCCGACAGACTGAGATCTCCATATATGGGCATATGGGCAGATACAGAGATCTCCATATATGGGCAATACAGGGGCCTTGCCTCGACCCGACAGATATCTCCGTATATGGGCATAAAAGGGACACAGACAGATATATCTCCGTATATGGGCATAAAAGGGACACAGACAGATATATGGGCATAAAAGGGACACAGACTGAGATCTCCATGACAGATATCTCCGTATATGGGCATAAAAGGGACACAGACTGATACAGAGAATGGGCATATGGGCAGATACAGAGATCTCCATATATGGGCATATGGGCATAAAATGGACGCAGATATATGGGCATAAAAGGGACACAGACTGAGATCTCCATATATGGGCATATGGGCAGATACAGAGATCTCCATATATGGGCATATGGGCATAAAATATGGACACAGATAGAGTATATGGGCATAAAAGGGACACAGACAGATACAGAGATCTCCATATAATGGGGTTTGCATTAAAGGGTGGGGCATTCATTCCCTATTTACATCGTTCCCGAGTTGGCCAGGTCGCAAACTCCATATATGGGCATAAATGGGCACAGGCAAACAGATGGTCAAACCAGGTCCTACAGAGATCTCCATATATGTCAGAAAATGGACATAGACAGACATATCTCTCCATATATGGGCATAAATGGACACACGCAAACAGATGGTCAAAACGGATCCTATGACAACAGGTATAATGGGGTTTGCATTAAAGGGCGGGGCATTCATTCCCTATTTACATTGTTCCCGAGTTGGCCAGGTCGCCGACTAGACGCTCGGCCGCCCGAAGGGCGGCCGAGCTTCTAGTATATTAAATGATAAGACGTTGGGGAATATGCAATACATGCACTATATAATTAATAACTATGTATGCTAATTATGGCGAGACATAACTTACTATGATGTACTTAAGTCATTTCCTGCCATTTTGAATGCCATTTTTTACTGATATTCTGCCAGAGGTCTCCATAGACTTCCATGTAATTTATAGTGCACGGATCATGCACGCCCATGCACAAATCATTCACCATGTGTGTGTAGGATGTTCACAGCTTTCAAACAAAAACATCCGATTGGAAATCCGTTCAGGCATTCATGAGAAACCAGCCATTATGTTTTTTGTAATGTAAACAAAGATGGCTGCCCTGTATGAAAGATGGGGTTGTATGGGGGTGAAACATGCAAAATCTCGATTTAAATCGTTTTTCTTTTTCTTTTTTTCTAAGTCAAACTCGTCAAACTCGTCATTGGCAGAGTGGACACATAAATATAACTTGTCAAACTAGTCATAAGCAGTGGATGAGTTAAGAAGCCATGGGTGTGTGTGTGTGTGTGTGTGTGTGTGTGTGTGTGTGTGTGTGTGTGTGTGTGTGTGTGTGTGTGTGTGTGTGTGTGTGTGTGTGTGTGTGACTGTGTGTGTGTGTGTGTGTGTGTCCTTGGAGACTGTACATTGTGTGGGTCAGACTGTGTATCCTCTCTCCGAGGTTGTCAGACCTCACAGTGTTGCTGTTGCATAACTGGGCTGGATTCTCCCAGCAATACAAGATCAGACTGTAAAATGCTTGTGTCACAGCTGTCAGCCCAGTGGATCACTGTCTAACGGGATGTTTAATCAACTCCCATGTGGTTTCTTACACGGCTAACTGTAAGGAAAAGGTTCAGGTTCAGTTCAGGTTCAGGTTTATTAGTCAAATGCATATCACAGGTATAGACATACAATGAAATGCTTGTGCCAAGAGCACTCTCAGCCTTATTACACACAAGAAAACAAGACAACAACAGGTCACCCAGGACAACCCAAAAAAAAAAGTCAGGTCAATGTTACAATGTTAACAGTACAGTAGGTTGCTGTTTCTCTGCGCATGTGCATCTGAGTACAGTACGTGTGTTAAAGGAGAATGCCCTTGTCTTTCGCAGTCATAATGATATGTTGTGATGTGTACTCAATGACCTGTGGTCAGAGAGGGATATAAACAGGGGCGTCACAAGGGGGGGAAAAGTGGGACTGAGTTACTAGGGCCCAAGGTGGAGGGGCCTTAATTATTTTATTCTTTAGCTATTGAAAAATAGCAGATATACAAGCTCACAGCGCGGCACTCGGTGCCGCACTGTGAGCTTGTAGATCTGCTAGTTTTGAAAAGTCATGAAAATGTGTGCAAATCTTTGAATATATGTATATTTTAAGCAAACATTTGTAACTCAAATTTTGCTTCTGGGGGTCCCTGGAACTAAATATTTTGGGATGGGGGTCCGTGGCCAAATACATATAATTTTCGGGGTCCTTCACATGAAAAGGTTTGAGCACCACTGACAAACAGGTTTTTTAAAAAACCTTAGAAGGATTTGAAATATTCAAAGACTTGCACAAAGTTTCACGATTTTTCAAAAATAGCTGATCTACAAGCTCACAGCGCGGCACTCGGTTCCACGCTGTGAGCTTGTATATCTGCTATTTTTCAATAGTTAAAGCACAAAATAATGCGTAATAATGCGGTCCCAGTCTAAATGGGTTAAAAACCCTCCCCCCTATGAAGAACATTCATGGGGGGCTTGAATCCTTGTACCCAGGGCCCAGAATTTGCTGCGACACCCCTGGATATAAAAGCCCAAGTCATGATGTTCCAAAAATCTGAAAGCTGTAAATGTTGACTGAGAAATCTTGTGTTGAGGTGAGTGATCCCAATTGTGTATTTTATGTATGCTTAATGCTGCCTCCATGAGAGACAGAGAGAGAGCTTACTGATTTCAGTGCCTTGGACAGCACAATAAGGCGATGTTTTTTTTTTTTTGGATGAGCCAGAAATGCTTTGCATGTTTGTTTGCACCTCAGCCAAGTGGGGTGGTCTCTGTGTTGTAACCTTCCTCGTCTGCTGGAGCGCACAGAATGCCCTTGGGTGTCGAGAGACACAATCAAAACAAAACTGCGCAAAGAGAAACACACAAGGAAACATTGATTGTTCATCACAATCAATTGCTGACCCTGCCTGCCGACAGAAAGTTTTCCCAGCCCCTGTTGAGAGAGTAAAGGGAGAGAAATGATGCTCTAACACTCCACCCCGCCCACTGCTTTGTGTGATATGCAGAGGCATTATTGTGACTTTGGGTAGCATCCTGTCTGTTCGCTTCACTGTCACCCTGTGTGGATGCTGCTAGGCTATTTGGAGGGGCGTGTTTCCTTTTTTTTCTATGAGGGATGCCAAGACAAGAGTGCCTTCCTCTGTCTGTCTTCCTTCCTTCCTTCCTTCCTTCCTTCCTTCCTTCCTTCCTTCCTTCCTTCCTTCCTTCCTTCCTTCCATCCTTCCATCCTTCCGTCTTTCTCCAATCCTTCCCCCCTCCATATTACAACACCCTAGTGTACCATGTCCCAATCCCTCTCTCTCTCTCTCTCTCTCTCTCTCTCTCTCTCTCTCTCTCTCTCCCTCCTTTTACCTCCCTCCCTCCATTGTGTCAACAGCCAAATCAGATCAGACAATTAGGCAGATGCCAGCCGAGACCTCTGGCTGGGTGCAGGGTGAGAGTTGAGGGCTGAGTACAGGGGGAACTAGGAGGGCTGGGCTGGCATGGTGTGGGGTGGGTTGGGGTGGGTTAGTCGGGACATTCTGACTGTGGTGGGGCCTGGCCTGCACCCAGCCCAGACTGACAGACAGACAGTGAAAAGTCACAGCAACCCAGACAGACTCCCCCACTGAGATGGCACATGTGCGTGTGTGTGCGTGTGTCTGCAGCTCAGGGTTAGAAGCTCAGAGCCAGCTGAGCTGAGCCTGCACTGGAGACCAGACAGAGACGGAGGCACACATAGCAGCGCACAGGAAACAGCAGTGCATGTTGTGGTGGATGAGACTGGGATATTTGCTTTTAGGACCAAATTCAGTCGGTGCACACATGCCAGAATATGGCATGGACACGTATTTAGGGTGTGTGTGTGTGTGTGTGTGTGTGTGTGTGTGTGTGTGTGTGTGTGTGTGTGTGTGTGTGTGTGTGCGTGTGCGTGTGTAGGAGAGAGACGGAGAGAAAGAGAGACTGTGCTCACATTCCTTTGTATTATGCATGCTTGCATTTGTAATGTGTCAAGACTCAACGGTGGAGGGTGGAACTAATGTCGGACGATCAATGTTTCCACTGATGCAGGTTGTAAAGTGACAGCGGGGGGACAGATATCAGCGACGCGCCCAGAGCCACAGGGAGAGGTGTGGTCGCGAGCAGCAGAACAGCAGGCCCTGGACTCACAGTTTCTATCAGGTAGGAGTCAGTTCTCCCATGTGAAATTACAATTACCATGATAACGATAGTAATAATAATGGTGTGAAGGAATCCACTGTTAATTAAGATATTGAGAAAATGCGTATTTTAACAATGTAAGGGAACACAAGTCTCCAAAATGACCTCCTTCTCTATCACTCCCCTTTGACTTGTGTTGATCAGAAGTGCGTTTATGTTGCATTCAGACACATGCTGTTAAACATGCAAACTACATTTTCATTGCTTAATTAAGGAATTTCACATTTCTCGCTTGTCATGTTTCTTGTCATGTTTGCCCTGTGTGAGTGATTAGGTTCGAGCCTTGGTATTACGTCTGGTAAAAAAGACATATCAGAATTCATACAGTGCAAATTAAAGAGCATTATTTAGCAATAGCACACAACATGCCATGGTTTATTGTGATTGCTTTTTTTTTTTTTCCTAAAATGTTTTAACCATCTTAAGCCTGGTATCCCTATTTTGGGCAAAATAAAATGTAATGTAATGAAATAACAAATTGTCAAAAATATCAGATCTACAAGCTGACAAGATGATGCATAGCGAGCTTGTAGATAGGCTGTTACAACCCTGTCTAGAGCAGTAAACACTGGAGAGGCAGCCGCTCTTTCTCCTCGTCCTCGCCCGGACGGCTTTACGGACGACGGACGCGTGTTGTGCGCATGCGCCGACACATGCTGACTCGAATATTCAGCACCTTGGATAGGAAGCGAACCCCCGGCCGTAGTGATCTATAGCCATAATGCCCTAGGGACTGAGTTAGCGAAACCTGGCTAACGAAGCCTACTTTTTTTGTGCTTTTATCTTTGACAACGTGGAAGTAGCCTGATTTCAGACTCTGCGCTGAGCTTGAGTCTGACATTGTCCCATTGACAAGAGATTTCAAAGGGGAGGGGATTTGAAATTTGAAATTCCCAATCACAAGAGATCTGGTGGGAGGGGTTGTGTTTGACTTGTGTGTACACAAAAACATTCCCCCCTCCCCCTCCCCTCTATGACAGGCATCAAACAGGTCGTTGTCTTTGATGATAACGAGGTGTGCACAACCCCCCTTTGAAGTTCAAAGGGAGCAATTAAGAGCCTTGGCTGAGCTCCCCCCCCCCTCCACTGTTTCTGTTGATTTTCAAAAGTTAGACCCACCCCCTCCTACGTCTTGCATTGATTTTATTGGCTGGTGCGCCAAGATACCATATCAAGTTAAGCGTCATATGACAACACCAGACCAAGAGAAACAGTCCGCTCAGAGAGTGGGCGGGTCTATGGGCTGGACTCTGGAGCCAGGCAAACATGGAAGCCCACTTTTTTTTGTGCTTTTTTCTTTGACAACGTGGATTCTAACGACCACCTAACCTTAACCTCAGTAAAACTATGCCTAACCCTAACCCAAACCCTAACCTTAACCTCAGTAAAACTATGCCTAACCCAAACCCTAACCTTAACCTCAGTAAAACTATGCCTAACCCTAACCCAAACCCTAACCTCAGTAACTGCGTGAGACGCAGAGGGGGTGAGAATGTCTTCCCGTCCGCTCGTCTTCCTCACAGCCCGTCCTCAATCGCTAGCTCCCTGTCCTCACTCGCCAGCTCCCGCTCACTCGCCAGCTCCCACTCACTTGCCAGCTCCCGCTCACACATCAGCTCCGTCCTCGTCTGCTTTGTCGTCCGAGACGAGGACGACATGTGAGCGGCTGTTACTGGGTCGGGACCTATTTGTGGGTCGCGGACACATTTGTATAGGTCGCCAGTAAATACCCTTGTTTTGGTTTTCTTTTAGTTTCCTTATTATTATTATTTTATTAAAGCAACTTTTCAGGAAGACAATCTTAACATTTTTTCAAAAGAAATGCATAAAATCCAAGAAATTCCATGGAAATGGAATGTAATAAAATTAGGAAGTAGTGAAAATAGCCAATCTACAAGCATGCAATGTGGCGTGGTTGTGAGCTTGTAAATCTGCTATGTTCACTAGTTTGGTTCCCGGGCAAACATGTAATTTCTCTTTTGGGTCTCGAGCTAAAAGGTTTGGGAAAAACTGGTCTAAAAGAATGAGGGTAGCAACATAAAATTGGGATTGGAATTGGGTTATTGTGAATTTCAGGTACTGGGACATACCGTAACCAAAAATTATGAACACAGCCAAATCAAAGAAATAAACTAAATTAACGTAAACCTAACGTATCCCTGCAAACCAAATGACGTCATGATGACGTTATGATAACGTCCTCCAGTGACGTTCAGAACTAGGCCAGATCACAGCCCATATGGGGATGATCTTGACGTCATTACAGGATTATTGCGACCGTAGGTCGCAGATTATTATGTGAACAGTCACAGCTTGTATGTATGTATGCATCTCTGTTTATAACTCCTGATAATGTGGTTCTATGGGTTTGTCGCTCTGACATCATGCTCTGACGTCACTGTGATGTCAAGGGAAACACTCTGGTTTGCCGCTCTGACATCACGTTCTGGCTTCACTGTGACGGCACACTAACAGAATCCCTTTTATGCCCATACACGGAGTTCCCTATGATGTCTATGACATCATAGGACTTTCACATAACAAATAACTGAGTAAGCATGTTTGGGCTCTCACAGCATATCTCCAGTACATGGATCTCCATATGGGTACCAGGGGTCTCCATATATGGGTAACTGGTCCGATATACATCACTGGCCAGATGGCCAAGAATTGGCGTGACCTTGCACGTTAGGGCAAGGTCGCATGTCGCCCTGAGGCGTCTTACTAGTTGTTATTGTTTGTAATGTTAGTTGAAATATGACATGTAAGGTAATGTTCTGTGACATATCTGACTAGTTATGATATTTATCGGACCCTCTCTGATTACTCCAGGACGTCAGTTTTCTTGGGCTGGATTTATTGGTTGAAATCAGGTGATGTTCTAGGTCAGATCCGACTAGTCATGGTTTGGACTTGATCTGGCCCCAATCGAGACGTCATTTATTGGTCCAGGTCCTGACTAGCCTCGTACCCGCCCCTCTTCCAGAAACCATTTGTATTTGATGTTATGCTTTTGAAACTGATATTATCCTAGATAAAGTACTATGTTCTATCCGTCTGTCTTTCAATGTTATATGAGATACTTAAAGTGTGGTTCCTGTGGAAATAAGCCTCGGCTTTCTAGGATCTCCTTTTAGTTGACCTTGTACCAGTGATTTGTACTGTCATGAAACTGTACTTTTTTCTATTGCAAACTTCTAATAAATTCTTCAATCAAAAAACCATTTCAGGAATCCTCCTGGAGAACGGAAGTTGGTCGTTTACTAGGCTAGGTCCTGACCATGCTTGCTGGGATGCTTGTCTTTAGATCACTATCACTAACTAAACCAACATATAATTAAACGTACAACAAACCCTTTAGTTAACGAATCTAACCTACAAACATGTTCAAAAAGTGGCGTTCGTATATAATTACCTGCACTGGCACATGTGACGTAACAGAGCCTCCTGTATGTATGACAAATAGGCTACAGAATAACATAGGCTGTTTGGGGGGCGCCAAATCTATTAATCCATTAATCACCTGGACCCTAGCATCCCTATTCTGGGGGGAACACTGGCCAAAAAATAGCAGATCTACGACCTTTGTGTTGTAGATATATTATGTAATAATAAATAATATGTTATTTTTGGCGAAGAGGTTTGGTCTAGAGGGGGAAAAAAGAGACCAAGTACAGAGCCAAAGGTCAAGATTACAAAGTATTGACAGTTTAAGT
The DNA here is from genome assembly GCF_963921795.1 of Nannobrachium achirus. Lineage (NCBI taxonomy): Eukaryota > Metazoa > Chordata > Actinopteri > Myctophiformes > Myctophidae > Nannobrachium > Nannobrachium achirus. Next base: position 47,050,355 of record NC_137828.1, read on the forward strand.
AGTTAAATGTCTTGAAACACACTTGAAACCCTGATGAAGACTGGCAACAGTCGAAACGTTGGTAAATACATTATTTGCATCGTGGCTGAAGAGTGTGCGGCCTCTTTCCTCTCATTCATTGAAACACACATTTAACATCAATCCAATATGTAGTGGGGGGTCCCTGCTTCATCCCTCTCTCAGCTAAGGGGGTCCTTGGCATGAAACACGTTGAAGACCCCTGGTAGAGTATCTGTCACCTCAAAAAGAATTGAACAAAAGTTTCTCTTTACCTCTAGCTTCCATGGCAGGTTATCCAGACCCGTTAGACTCCCTGACCAGCTCTTCCCAGATGATGGACTCTGACCTGATGGGAGCTTTCTCAGGTACAGTCTCCAGTAAACCACAACATCACTGTTTTGTTTGATCGTTTGTTTGATTGATTGATTGAATATTTTATTAGTCAGAAATGTAACTGCACCAGTTACAGTCTAACATTAAGGCTAAAAGGATAACACAAACAAATTCTGGGGATTTGTTTTGACCATTGTGGTCCTATTCAATTCATCAACATAGCATAGAATAATGACACAATAATACATGTCAAAACACTATATATACCAAAGAGAAAGGGGAAAAACGGTGGCAGTGAATGACACCTCCTTTCAATGGGAATTTGTATTTTCCTGTTTTTTTTAGGCCAATTTTGAAAGAAACCACTGACCAGTGATTCACATCTTTTAATGGATGGTGTCTTGGCATTCCACAATTTGGTGGCAGAGTAGTAGAATGAGAATTTTCCCATGTTTGTTCTAAATCTGGGTAGTAATATGAAAAATCAAACCTCGGTTCGAATTGAAGCGGTGGACAGATAAAACTTCTATTCTGAATGTATTTGGAGAGCTGGTATGACAGTTGGTATAATAGGTTTAAAAAATAAAATAGATTAAAACATATACATTAAAATAAGAATTTGTAATTAAATAAATACATAAATAAATATAAAGTGTTTAAATAAGACAGATAAACCCTGAAGGCCAAATTATCATGTGAAGCTTGACCAATCCTCAAAGTATCCATTCATCTGACCGGGAGGGACACCGCACACATATTCTAGATGTACAGGACATATAAAGCCTATTCATTCTGAACTGAAATGACCATATATGGACATGGGACACACATTTTGCTTTTTGAAAAAGCCTATTCATTCTGGACTGATATTTTACACGTACGGGACAGGAAAAACCTGTTCATTCTGGCCTGGAGTGACCATATATGGACATAAGGTAACGGACATTCTGTTTTTGAAAAACCCTGTTCATTCTGGACTGAGATCACCATATATGGTAATTAAACGGACATTCTGTTTTTGAAAAAGCCTGTTCATTCTGGACTGAAATGACCATATATGGGCGTGATACACACAAAGCCATTCATTGGAAGCGGTTTCCACCGCTTCAAAAACAGCTCGTGGTATTTCATATTTTCATTTCAGATGGTCTTTACCCCCCCCCACCCCCACCCACCCACCCACACACACACACACACACACACACACACACACACACACACACACACACACACACACACACACGCACGCGCGCGCGCAGAACGCTGACCTGATGTGCAGCCCTGACCTTCTCTGCCTTGTCTTGTGTGTCTCTCAGGTTTCTCCCAGGCTGCACTGGGAGGCATGGCTGGGGGCATGAAGGTGGGTGCCGCCCCCCTCTCAGCAGACAGGTCTTCCAGTGTGTCACAGCCCCTGCAGCCCCTGGTTGCGCTGGGCTCAGAGCCCTCCAAACAGCACAGCCCCATGCTGCCAGAGCCCCAGGCCCCACGCAGCCCTCTGGATCTGTCTGCAGGTGAGCAACCAGCAACACACAATGTCACATACTGTGCAACAGTAAACTTTGTGTCATCTGTGGTGTAAAGAAACTAAGTACGTTTTCTTAGCTACTGTACTTAACTCATTTGTAGCCGATCCCGAGAATACTCGTGAAAAATACTCGAGTATTTAGAGTGCCGATCCCGAGTATACTCGCGAAAAGTACTGTATATGGAGTAACGCCGGTTCTCCTACCCTGTAGTCCGGCGGAAGGTCCTGGAACGATCGGCCTCGCCGATTCATCATCATCACGGATCCACGTGCACAAAATAGTAATCCCATAACATGGAGGCCGACGGGGAATCGCATCTTTAATGTCCATTTTCTCCAAACAACACTTTTAAAGCCAAGGATGGCATTAGATTCTCGCTAATAAAACACATGTTGAAAAGCAACGATCCGCCATTACACAACCGCATGTTGATGACGATCGCTTCCGGTGAATGACGTCATGACGTCAAACCGGAAGTGTTTACGCAATGGACTTCTGGCCTTCAAAATAAGACAATGGAGCGTATAGGAGCCTGCGGGCGGCACGCTGGACATTTAACCCGTTCATGTCTGGAGCACTAAATGGGTTAAGTACAATTTTGAGACATTTGTACTTTATTTGAGTATTTCCAATTTACAATACTTTTACTTCTACTCCACTACATCTCGGATCCAAATATTGTACTATAACTCCACAGTATTTATTTTAAAACTATAGTTACTAGTTACTTTGTTGATTTTGATTATTTTTACAAAACATGCATTAACAACTTCAGCCCTACATACATTTCGGCTATTAGAAAATAGCCAATCTACAACGCATTGTGTGCTTGTAGATCTGCTATTTTCAAAAGTTTTGAAAACTTTAAATGGGACATTCTGCATAATGAATACTTTTAGTTTTGGAACTTTAAGTACATTACATTGTAATACCAATACCAGACGTTTACTTGTAACAGAGAATTTCTACTGTACATTGCAGTATAGATGCTTTTACTTATGTAAAACATTTGAGTACTTTTTCCACCACTGGGTGTGTCATGTACAGTATAAGAAGCACTTTCTAGTACGAGTGTGTTTCTACACAATCCACCAAGGATTCTGATGCATGGATTCTCACATACAAAGAGAGAACACAACATTATTAGTGTGGTTTGCCAACAGGGAAACAATTATAATTGTTTCTAGATTAACCCCAAAAGTCCATTGAGTTCAATGGAGGAGTGGTGCCCTGTTCTATTCGCTTCCTCAAGCTGTATTGAAATGTAGACCGAACGTACAAGCGTATGTACGTCCCCCATCCGTACAGTATGTCCCTTTTCTGATTGGACAATATAATGGATTTGAGGATTGTTGACATCAAAATATATATAGAAATAGGCAACCACACAATTTCCCAGAATTATTGGTAACATTTAGAGAAGCCAATTATTTTGGGGGGTGGGGTGGTGTGGAGTGTGTGTGTGTGTGGGGGGGGGGGGGGGGGGGGGGGTTGGACATTGTTGAACAGTCACATTGACCTTGGCGTTCTAGACAGAAATGTTGTGTAAGAGTTTTGCCAGTGGCAGACAAATGACTGCAGTGGTGTCAAATGTCAAAAAGAAGTAGTGCGCTCAGGGTTTCCCTTACCCCTGGCCCCAGTAGGATACTGTATATGAGCAAAACAGACAGCATGTGAGCATGTATGATTGGCACCACCTTGATAGTTCATTTATTGTTCATATTGAGAGATTATTTGTTTGCACTTACTTAGATGTATTACCAAGGTTTCCCCAGGTGGTCCAGTCTGCCCAGGAACCAGTGTCTTTTAGACTAAAAGACTAAGATTTTGCTATTTAGTCGACTAAGACTAGACTAAGACTAAACAATTTCAGATGACTAAAATAGGACTAAAACTAAATAGTGTGTTATTCAAAAGACTTGAGACTAAATCTGAATTTGCTGTCAAAATTAACACTGCCTGGAACAAAATAGGGATGTCAAAAATGGACCTTTATCAAAATCGATTATTCTATAGCAATAATCGAATATTATTTGAAAATCGATAATTAATTATTATTATTTATTTTTTTATTAAAAAAAAAAAAAAAAACTTTTTTTTTCTTCTGTTTTTCTTTTTTTTTACTGGATTTCAATGCACATTTACATATGTACAACATGGCTCTTCAGGTAATTGGTAGCCTAACTACTACTCTTCATCTTTCTTTTTAGAAAATCTCTCAAGAACAGATTCTGTGATGCTTTACAATACAGAGGACGCTGTTTTCCCTTTTCTTTGATGATGGCCACCAAGTACCAAACAATCAAGCCTGAATCAATCACACCTGTGTCTGAGACAGGGGGGGAGGGGAGTGTGTAGCAGGCAGCTGCCACTCTGCTGTGCTCCTTCACTCTGTCTACACAGTTTACAGTTGGTGCTGGTGTGAATAATAAATCAATGGCCATTTACTATTATCATTAATACTATTGTTAGCCTATATTCTATATTTTGGTTGAAACTAACTAACTAAGCCAAAAAATGGTATAAAAAAAAAAAAAACGATTTTCGATTATGACATATTAAAATCGAATATTGATTAATCGAACGAATATTCAAAAATCGATTATTCGGTGACATCCCTAGAACAAAATGAATCATGCGTTTTTATTCGGAATAAAATAAAGTGAACATATTTTTGAACATAATTTTTCTGGCTGTCTCCCTGGCAGTGCCCATTACAGTGCGCAGTACGTACTCCCATTCATTCTCCGTGACTCCGCCCTGTGCTGCAGTGACTGCCGTGTTCCACACGAAGGCACTACACATAGAGGAGCTCTCTCTCACGTTGCAGCAGCGCCCCACCCTCAGAGCCGCTATAGCAGCATCTAGTCTAGTTCAGTAAACATCTGATGCTGAGATGTATAGAACGTCAACATGATATGACTGCAGGGAAAGAGAGAGAGAGAGAGAGAGAGAGAGTGCAGATGTGTGTCTGTCTGTACACGTGTGGGTGGTTGGGTGTGTCTGTCTGTGTTCTGTATATGTGTGTGTGTGTGTGTGTGTGTGTGCGCGTGTGTGTGTGTGTGTGTGTGTGTGTGTGTGTGTGTGTGTGTGTGTGTGTGTGTGTGTGTGTGTGTGTGTGTGTGTGTGTGTGTGTGTGTGTTCGCGTGCATGTTTGGATCGTGCACACACTTGTGCATTTGAGTAGGTGGGTGAGACTGACCGCATGTGTGTACGCGTGTATGTGTGTCTGTACAGTACATGCACAGTATGTGTGTGTGTGTGCCTGCAGCTCTATATGTGCACTACATTAGCTCTGTGTGTGTGTGTGTGTGTGTGTGTGTGTGTGTGTGTGTGTGTGTGTGTGTTCGCGTGCATGTTTGGATCGTGCACACACTTGTGCATTTGAGTAGGTGGGTGAGACTGACCGCATGTGTGTACGCGTGTATGTGTGTCTGTACAGTACATGCACAGTATGTGTGTGTGTGTGCCTGCAGCTCTATATGTGCACTACATTAGCTCTGTGTGTGTGTGTGTGTGTGTGGCGTGTGTGTGTGTGTGTGTGTGTGTGTGTGTGTGTGTGTGTGTGTGTGTGTGTGTGTTAGGGGTGGATATTGGCAAGAATCTTGCGATGTAATGCGTATCATGATACTTGGGTCACGATGCAATAGTATCACGATATATTGTGAATCTTTGCGATACGATACTATTGCAATACTATTTCGATATATCAGCTTTAAAAGCTGAAGACGGCAGCGGAGTGTCAGGACTGGACTTCTACCATTGGTTCCTAAACATATTTTATTTTCCTAAAAGTATCCCGATACTACGGCGTGAAGTATCGATACAGTATTGGAAAATAAATTATCGCGATGTATTGCCAAATCGATTATATTGCCCACCCCTAGTGTGTGTGTGTGTGTGTGTGTGTGTGTGTGTGTGTGTGTGTGTGTGTGTGTGTGGTTGTCCTCCATGTCTTGGCACAGTTGACAGTCTCTGCAGCCCAGCACCGCCTCCAGAGAGGTCCTGTCCAGTTCAGTGCATCTGATAATGAACAGCATACAGTTGCATGTTGACCCAGCACACTGTGCCTGTACGTACTGTATGTGGTACAGTTCATATACAGTATGTGATGGCACAGAACATATAGTATATACAGTTGCGTGTAGGACCAGCACACAGTGGCTGGTACAGTATACAGCAGGGGTCTTCAACAGGGGTCTGGGACCTCTTGGGGGTCCTCAGAGTTACTACAGGGGGTCCTCCAAATCTTTGTGTGGTAGAAACATTTTTTTATATTAACCACTTGAAACCCTAGAATCCATATTCAGAGAACTTTAGCCAAAAATCGCAGATCTACAAGCTCACACGAGGCGTTGTGAACTTGTAGATCGGCTATTTTCGGCAAAGAGCTTTGGTGTAGAGGGGAAAAAGAGCTGACTAAGTACAGAGTGAAAGTTCAAGTTAAATATTAATTAAGTGTTGATGGTTCAAGTGGTTAAATATTTTAAAACACAAATTGACATGAATCCAAAATACACTGTTGATTATGCTGCCAAACAATGAAACCATATGGAATTTATGAAAAGGTTGTGGGGGTCCCTGCTTCATCTCTCTCTCAACTAAGGGGTCCTTGGCCTGAAAACGTTGAAGAGCCCTGGTTTAGAGCTTAAGATTTAGTCCCGAATTTGTCACACATTTGTTGGGCTTCGGACCGGGCTC
>NC_137828.1:47061914-47234414 GCF_963921795.1 Nannobrachium achirus
TGTTTGTGGATAAGGTTTTTTACAAACAGACACATTGTTTTGTATAAGATTTTTACAACTGTGTTGTGGATAAGGTTTTTATAAACAGACACAGTCTTGTGGATAAGGATTTCACACAACCTTCTTTCCCTTTGTGAATTGTTTACTCAGCCTTGTTGTCATGTACCTTGGGGAATGGACTTCTCCCAAAGTCTATTCTTTAAACTGTCTATAAACATTTCTCTATTTCAGTGTGATAACTTACCTTTTACTTTTCAGGAAATGGGAAAATGTGTTCCAATGCATGGATCCAAGTCATAAACTCTAGTTAATAGTTTGCATCCCATTCTAGATAGGCTATTTTCACAACTTTTGCATGTCACTGTCATATGAAGAAGTGTAACATAGGACTTTAATTTATGGAAAAAAACAAAACATGAAAATATGGAGATAAAAGGTTACCCGATAGCGACGATATGCAGAATTTTATGTACACATTTCCATGGTTGTAATTATTAAAATAATTTTGTTAAATTAAAACTGAATGTTGTGATATAATGCTTTCTACAGCAGTTGCCTTGTCTGCTCTGCGTTGCATTTCCAACTTCACATTTGCTTGATTTCATCATTAGTTTCATTGGTCAAATAGTATTTTAGCTTATGTTTTTCTGTAGGCAGATAAAGAAGGCTAGAGCGAGGTAAAAAGAGAACGTGTCAATGTACATTATGTCCATACTTCCCTTTTTACATTTTGCCCTCTCCACTCACAACAAGGTGCCTTGAGCGACTGCTGGCCAGGTGATGCCGGCTGCCTACCCAACGACCTTCCCTTCTCCCCCAGCGTCTCCACAGTGATCAGCCGCCATACCGGCCACCTAGCAATCAGCCCCGGCGACCCGCCCGACTTCTCCGGGTGGTCCAACCGCGAAAGCCCTGCTTACGCCGGTGGCGACGAGAAGGAGGGCGAGGGATCGGACCGCAAACAGAAGAAGAAGAAGAAAAGGAGACCAAAGGATGAGGGTTATTTCGACCATCCGGAGGCCAGGGGCCACTCTGAGGCTCCGTTCCATAGCGAGAACAGCCCCTCCCCGGAAGGGCACCGCCACAGGGTGGGCCCGCGCCGGGACAAAGGTGACGGATGCTGGGAAGAACAGCTCGGGAGAAGCGGAGGCAGAGGAAAGAGAGGGAAGAGCCGGAAGAAGCTTCCAGAAGAGTGGGGAATGACGGCAGAACCGTTTCTTCCAGTGCAGGCCGGCTCTCAAATCCAAGAGAAGATGATGGACCTGGGTGGTTCAGCTCACACAGCCCTGGATGCCCCCTCTCCTGAAGTGGGCTTGAGCCCCCGGAGACAGGAGCTGTTCCCAGAGGAGAGCATGATCCCGGATTCCCTCACGGAGGACCTGCTCACACTCACAGGCCCTTCCATCAGCCCGCTGGTCCTGAAGAGTGAACTGAAGGCCACTGCTGCGCCGTTCACCATGCCCACTGCCACCATCAATAACACAAATGCCAACCTCGCTTCCTTTCCCATGGCACCTCGCCCCGGCGACCCTTTCGCCGCCAACTACCACGATCTCATGGTGGAGAGCGAAAACGCCAACCTAGGCAACGCCACTGAGGCGTTTCCTGCATCTTTCTCTGCAGAGAATGAGACGATGGGCAGCGACATGGTCGACAGCGGGATGTTTGACCACACCGACTCCTTCACAACATCCTTCATGCCGGGTGGCAACCTGGCGGACACCTCTGCTTTCAGCTCCAACTCCCAGATGAGCAGTGGCATGTCACCAAACGAGATACCCGGTGAGGTCAAGGCGTCTGCCCCGCCCCTGTCGCCCTCGGATCGCTCCTGGCTTCTGAACGACTCCAGCCTGAGCAGCAGCAGCGAGCCCTTTGACTTCAGTGAAATCGCCCCACCGGGACACTCGCTGCCCTTGGGCCTGGGCTTCGACACCCTGAGCCCGGCCCCTCTCCGCTCCCCTAAGACCACAGCACAGGATTTCCACGGTCAAGCCAAGGAAAGCCTCAAGGAGGCCAAAACAGCTCAGAAGCAATCCAAGAAGATGCGTTCTTCCTCCTCCTCATCTTCATCCTCTGTAAAGAGCCCCACCTCTCCCAGAGCAAAGAACATCCCTCAGCAGGCCTCTCCAGTCCTCAGTCCCTCCTCTCCTCCATCACTAACCCAGTTAGGATCCCCAGGGTCTGGTCTGAACCCCACAGCCAAGCCCTTCTTCCCAAGCTTCAGTGACACCATGGAAGCCCCACCTGCAGCCCCCACCGAGGCCCCCGTCATCGAAGGTTGGTTGCAGTCAGTCCTGGGCAGCACAATGGTTGAATACTCTTTCAAATAATGTGTTACTAATACATGAGAAGTGGCGTAATGTTCTTTGTGAGGAGGGTCACGTTGAAGGTCAGATATTTGAAATTGTGTTCAAATGTCCTGTCCAGGACTGGTTGCTGTGGTGTATTTAGTCCATTAGGAATCTAGATAGAGGATAGACCCTCTTTTACTCTTCCCCTGCATGGACATCTCATATCTAAAGACAGTAACTTGGGTCCGGTTGGCTCGTCCAATACCAACTGGCAGTGAGTGACTAACCCACAGGCACAACGAGAAGCTCCCACCAAGTGCGGGGCTTTGGATTGGCTTGGCTTTCAGTCTTGTGTCTTTCTTACCCATGATTCAATGCTGGGATCTTGTCATGATTAACACGGTTGCTGTTGATGGGTGTGCTTCTACTAATCACCACTGGCTGACTCGTTCTTCCCTTAGCAACACCTATTGGCTGTGTCGTTGACTGTCTTCTCCACCAAAAAAACAAACCAAAATGTCTCCCTTCGTTTCCTCCTCTACTATGAATGAATCAGTTTAACATTCTTTTTATCACCCCCCGTTTCCTGCACACCTTTCGGTGACGCGTTTTCTGTGCCGAATTAACATGGTTTTTCTTGTTGGCTGTCTGTTTATTGACCATTTCTTTCCACAGAGAAAGAGTAAGATGTTTAGTCTTTGTTGGGGTGACACGCTCCCCCACCCCCGCCTTGCATGAACCTCGTCCAAGCATGTAGTGTGGTTGTATGCTGTCAGAAGTTCAGAAGTTAATGGAGTATTTTTTTTACTTCTCTCTTTTTCCATGTTCTCTCAAATGGTGCCCGATGACATCACTACTTCTCCACCATAGGTGAGTACATTTTTTTTAATATTCTTGCGATTTGTTGTTATTGTCTCCGCCAGGCCGAAAGGCATGGCCGAGACTATGTTTTGCAACCTGTCTGTCCGTGTGTCCATCCGTCCGTATGTCCGTCTGTGAACAACTAATCTCTGGAACCATTGGCCTGGGGGCAGTGAAACTGTACATGCACAATCCCTGGTAGTTGGGGTAATCCGATATTTCCACGACCGTGGAGAGCATAGGTCCGTTTTTCAGTGGTTTTGTCAACTATGAAGGTTAAATAACTAGTGCTGTCCAACGATTAAAAATTTTAATCGCGATTAATCGCATGATTTCTGTAGTTAATCGCGCGATTAATCGCATAATAAAAATATATTTTTTATTGGCTCAAACTTGCATAATATGTTGTATATTTGGTACAGGATGCATCCAAATAAATGTATTTTTTATAATTATACTATACTTTTATTATGTATCCAATACATTATAAACTCAATGTTATTTATTTAATTATATTATAAATTATAACCCCTCTGCACTACATAATTTAAGGCAGTGGTGGTTTTCAACCAGTGGTCCTTGAGGGGGTTCCAGCTAGACAGTGGTGTAAAGTGACTAAGTAGCCTACATTTACTTAAGTACAATTTTGAGGTATTTGTACTTTACTTGAGTATTTCCAATTTTCCAATACTTTTACTTCTACTCCACTACATCTCAGATCGAAATATTGCACTTTTACTCCACTACATTTATTTGAAAACTTTAGTTACTAGTTACTTTTCAGATATAAGTTATAATATTTTAAAACACACATGAACCACTTTAGCCATGTTGTATACTTAGGCTGTTTGAAAATAGCCGATCTACAAGCTCACAACATGTTGCATCGTGACGCGTTGTGAGCTTGTAGATCTGCTATTTTCAACACTTTCATACTTTTACTCAAGTACATTTTGAATTCTGGGCTTTTATAATTGAAACAGAGTATCTCTACATTGTAGTATTGGTTTTACTTAAGTAAAATATGTGAGTACTTTTTCCACCACTGCAGCTAAATGATGGAGAGTTGGTAAACCAAATGTACCCTTATAGATCTTTAACTCTTATTTTTGGGGTCTGGGAGAATAAATCTAATCAAATGGTGGTCTGTGGCTCAAATGCTGACTAAATAAAACACACACACACACACACACACACACACACACACACACACACACACACACACACACAGTGTTCAGCTGGGGGCTGCCGCTAACATACTGTAGCCTACTACAGACAGTAGTCCTGGCTATCTGGAGGCTAACTGTTAGCGAACTTGCTAACAGCAGGGAAAGGTTGCATCCTAAAGGCACCTGTAGATGAGTAATTCCACTGTGTTTTTCATCATTCATTCAACCCAGCTTACAGACAAACACACACACTCATGGTCTCACACACAGTGAGCTTGAGCTCGTTCCTGACTTTGAGCTGAGCTCTGCTCTGGGCTCACCACCATGCTCACCACGCTAATGTTGACACTCTGAGATGCGGAGCGCAGAGGGAGCGCTATGGAAGCCTCAAAGGTAAAAAAAAAAGGCAAAAAAAAAGAAAAAAAAAATGTTTTATTTTTTTTGCGTTAAGCGTTAAAAATGTTAACGCCGTTAATAGGCTAGTGCGTTAACTTGTTAATAACGCGTTATTTTGGCCACCATTATAAATAACAAATTGAGCTCCCATGCCCCTCGCAAAAATGCGGGCAAAATGTTTGACAGCCACTGGGAGTTTGGCTGTGTCCGAAATACGGAACACGTTCCCTACTCCCTAACCCTAAATGAGGGATCCAGATGTAGTGTACTACAGTAGTGAACAAATCAGCGCATTTCGGACACTACTCCGTCGCCATCTGGTTGCGTCATCGCTGTCGCACAGTTAAAACGCTCTAGCGCTGGCTTTTGGAGCAATAAATAATAGCCGATCTACAAGCTCTCAACAGGGGGCGAAGCGACGCATTGTGAGCTTGTACATCAACTCCCCAATGCTTGTGTTGTGGATTGTAAATAACATACCAACATGTTGCGGTGTTATTATGAGAAATAGGCCAAATATAATTATGTTTTTATTCATCACAATTCAATAAAATAATGTTAAAAAATATATAGGCCTATATATTTTTTAAATTGTATTCATTCATTGGTGAATCAATGAATGAATAATGTTTATGCCACATTCATTTGTCTCACATGCAGATATACACCCATGTTTGTGATAAAATAGGTTATTCTTGCTAATTTAAATAACATTTTATCATGATTATTATCAGCTGTGGAAGGTTGGGAAGAAAAGATCGAAAAACAAAAGCCTCCAGCGTCTATTCTCGTATATTCTCTTCATAAACAACTCAACTTTAGAGCTGTTTTTCATCATTAAATGATGAAAAACAAATTTTGTTCTCTGGTGACAATGCTGTGGACATTTGTACGAGTTGTTTTCTTTAGCCGGTGGTTCTGCTACGGACGGCTCTGTCTCCGTCTGTCTTTCAATGTTATATGATATACTTAAAGTGTGGTTCCTGTGGAAATAAGCCTCGGCTTTCTAGGATCTCCTTTTAGTTGACCTTGTACCAGTGATTTGTACTGTCATGAAACTGTACTTTTTTCTATTGCAAACTTCTAATAAATTCTTCAATCAATCAATCAATCAATTCAATTTGCTCAGCAACAGGTGGCTACTCCTCCTGCCCAGAGACGCAGAGACGAGCCTGCAGTGTGCGTGTGCGCGTGCACACCGCATGTGCGTGCTCAAAGCGCGAGACAGCGGCCGCAGCACAGTGCATTGTGGGGCGGCAGGGCTTGGATAGCGCTTGAATAGTGACCATCGAATGCTCACTACAAATCCAAATGCATTGTGGGATACTTCAGTACACTATATTAGGGTACAAAAATGCTCACTATACATTCGGACACTAGTTCAAAATGGCGGAGCCCCCTTTTAGTACACTACATTAGAGAATAGGGTGGATTTCGGACGCAGCCTTTGTGTCTCATTCACTTACTATACACTATACTATAAAGAAAAAAAATACCCCCAAAAAAATCTGCTTTAAGTAGCATGTGAGGGGTCAAACTAGGGGGTTTTAATTATTCTGAATCCATTGCAAGCATTTGTTTTGCATGAAAAACATTCCTTGGGCTAAAAACAGCCCCCCAAAAGACTGTGAAAAGTGATGACTCATCACTAAACCATAGTTTTGTTGGCCCGTTTTAGCCCAAGGAATGTTTTTCGTGCAAAACAAATGCTTGCAATGGATTCAGAATAATTAAAAACTCCTAGTTTGACCCCTCACATGCTACTCAAAGCAAGTTTTTGGGGGGTATTGTTTTCCTTTATAGTATAGTGTATAGTAAGTGAATGAGACACAAACTTTCAGCGTCTGTCAAACATTTTGCCGGCATTTTTGCGAGGGGCATGGGAGCTCAATTTGTTATTTAACCTTCATAGTTGACAAAACCACTGAGAAACGGACCTATGCTCTCACGGTCACAGAAATATCGGATTCACCCCAACTATGGGGGCCAGAACAGAACCTCAAATGTTTCACATGGGCCTGTTCTAGTGCCACCAGGAGGCCGATTTGTGCAAAACACATTTTTAGACCGTACTCCTACAGATGGGCCTGTAACTTGGGTAGAGATGCCTAGCCTGGCGTTGCTCATACTAATTCCTCACTGCGTGTTGGATATTAGTCTGGACTCGGGAGCAGAATTTTCATTTCCCAGGGGTGGTTTAAAAAAATGTCAAGGTGACTTGCTCTCAATTGCTCCCTCTGAACTTCAAAGGGGTTGTGAGCTGCGGTAATTTATTGAGCCATACAAGTATCAATAGCTCGTTAGTTCAATGAAAGCATCAAAGACTAGGATCTGTTTGAAGTCTGTAATAGAGTGGAGGGGGGAATATGTTTGAATACACACAGACTCGCCTGATTGGCTGAATGGTTGTGAACCAGGCCACCACCCACCATGTGCCCCAAGCCTACAGCCCTGATTGGCTCGCCCTTTCTGAGGGCTGGTGGAAAAAGATTATTTAATGTGAAGGGCCAGACCACAACACCACCACTACCGCCAGGGGGTGGTGTTGTGCAGTCTGGTTTATTAACCAGGCTAAGAGATGCCAGTATTGAGCCCTGAGGGACTCCGGTCAACGATGCACAGATGGCTCATGTGGTTAACCGACCACACAGATGCTTCTAGAGGTGTCTTGTGAATAATTTGTTTACGTTGTTAACTTTTTCTTGCAATGAATGCAAACACAAAAGTAAAACAGGTGTGCAGTTAGAACATGACTTTATGAACGTTTCCATAAAATAAAATAAACTCTTGAAGAACCTAAACAATGTGGAGTTCTCTAACATAAATAAAACACTGAGTTGAGACTTCATTAAAAGAGGATGCCCTATAAAATGTACCAGTATACCAGAACAGAGGACCAGTATTTGGTGAGGAGTGGAACTGGGTTGTGTTGGCTCACAGGAAATGTTCCTGAATCATTAGATTTGTCAAACAAACACACACACGCAAGAATACAACGTGTCAGGCCAAATTTATTTTAAGCTCCCCAGCTACAAGAGCACAATATCTCACACTCCACTGAAACCTCAAAATGAGGCAGTGCCACAACTCCATTCTTCATCACAGGAAACTAGAGGTGCAGTAAAAATCAACTCCCACTTGAAGTCTGAGTTCAAGTAGGGTTTGACCCTGTCTAATCCTCACTGGACTAGTCTAAAGATGTGTGTGTGTGTGTGTGTGTGTGTGTGTGTGTGTGTGTGTGTGTGTGTGTGTGTGTGTGTGTGTGTGTGTGTGTGTGTGTGTGTGTGTGTGTGTGTGTGTGTGTTAAAGTTAAATTTACCAAACAATTTATGGTATAATAAGCCCATATGTTGTGTTTTTGCTGTTGACAGAAATCATCCTGCTGCATTTAACTATATTGTAGTCGGGCCTGGATAATTCTGCACTCAACTGTGCATTTTTAAAGTTACTGAGATTTTTAAACCCTTCTTGTGCCTATCCCGAACAAGTTCGGCTTTTTTTCAATACAATACAAACAATATTTCTTTTGCTATTTTACTTACCCTGAGCTGCTTGTAGAGATGTGGGTGGTCCTGGCTCGTCCTACGCTTTCCAACGACCGAGTCTAGATGGTCCGACGATTGATTCCATTTAAAATGGTTTAGAATAAAGTTTAGAGCCCCCCCAAAAAAACTCAATCTATTCTGTCGGCGGCGCGACGTATTCCGGGGTGCCGATCCCGATCTAGTCCGGCTTTTTTAATAAAATGAATTAATTAATCGGAGGCCTCAACGAAGCCCCGGTCTAAATCTCCATCCAGGCCCGGGGCCGCGATTCTGTTTACATCGGCCCGCGAGAGGGTAACGCCGCCGCATCGCGCCGCCGAATCCAATACAAACTCACATCTTTGAAGCTCATTTTCTCTGAACTGTGTTCTTATGGAAGCGGGAAAGTTTATTTACGGCTAAATCGCCGAAAATCGATCTTCTAAATGAGTGTTAGCCTATAGCAATCTTGTAGCCATTTTCATCCGGGTCTTTTTCATCACATGCACAAACGTGAACACGCACGTCACTGCTACGTGAGTCCCTGTATGTTGCAACACTCGTCTATGAGAGGGACCCTGGCCACTCAACAGACTTTGGCGCCCCCAAGTGGCCCGGCACCAATACAAGTGGCTCATTGTTGGACAGCAGTCTGTGTGTGGACGTCATCAAACGATGTGTCGACTCCACTTTATTGACAAACAAGTCGACTCTGTGACTGTGTGTGTGTGTGTGTGTGTGTGTGTGTGTGTGTGTGTGTGGGTGTGTGGGTGTGTGTGTGTGTTTCCTTTGCAGTCCCACTATGGAGACTGTAATGAGGATTCAGTTCAGTGTTGAATTAAATCTCTCTGATCAATGTCCTCCGTCCACCAGTGCTTCGTCTGCTAACTCCAGTCATGTGGAAATAGAGTCCAAGGCCGAGTGTTCTTTTGGACGATTGCATTATACAGTATAGTGAACTTATTTATTCATGCATGTGTGGGAGTGTGTGTGTGAGGAGGGAGAGAGTTTATTGTACTAGAGCAGGGGTCTTCAACGTTTTCAGGCCAAGGACCCCTTAGCTGAGAGAGAGATGAAGCAGGGACCCCCACTACATATTCGTTTGACATCACTGACATCAGTCTATTTTGGATTCATGTTAATGTGTATTTTCAGACATTTAACCACTTAAAGTTGTACTATGTAACTTTTTTTATAAAACAAATCTTAAAATTCTCCTAACTATTAAATCACAAAAGTTTTAGAAGATCCGCGCCGTGAATTTCAGCCTGTAAAGCCTTCTCTGTATGTAAACTGAGATCCTTGCCGTGGACCGGATCTCGCGCCAAAATTGCGTCATCACACTACCGGCCAATCACAGCGAGGGTTATACAACTGCCGGCCAATCACAGCGCATCTTGAAGTGGGGTCGCTATGGCAGCCATATTTGTTGTCGCCCGTTTGTACCATCCCTTCTCTAGGTAATTTCGCCTACCAGGCAGGGTGAAGGAGTCCGTATCTCTGGAATTACTGAACGCACAGGAACAAGGGACCCCTTAAAAGATAGATCTCAGCGAGGTGGAGGCAGACGCGGGGGTCTGAAGGTACGAAAAACGTCCGAAAGACGCGGACGCGACCGCGGTTTGCTATAGGGCTAATGACCACTAGTTGGGCATCTTACACAGTATGGCTTTAAATCGTCGATATTTAAAAAACTTGACCTTTCACTATGTACTTGGTCTGCTCTTTTTTACTTCTATACCAAACCTATTTGCCGAAAATAGCCGATCTACAAGCTCTACGTGCTGCGAGGCGTTGAGAGCTTGTAGATCTGCTATTTTTGGCTAAAGTTCTCCTTGGAATAGGGATGCAATGGTTCAAGTTGTTAATTTAAATGAATGATCCTATCACAGAAGGATTTGGAGGACCCCCTGTAGTAACTCTAGGGGTCCTGGATCCCCTGTTGAAGACCCCTGTACTAGAGCAGTGGTTCTCAACCAGGGGTCCTGGGACCACCAGTGGTCTTTGAGGGAGTTCCAGGTGGTCCCCAGCTAAGATATGGAGAGTTGGTAACCAAATGGACCCTTATTAGATCTTTAACTCTTGAGAAGTAAATGAAATGGATGCTCATTAGTATATGCAAATACCCTGTATATTGGCATGCCCATATATCGGTATATTGGTTGAACTAGCACCCATAAATGGACAATGGGTTCTGGACAACTCGGTGGCGGTCAAACAACCTCCCTTAAAGGAAAACTTAGTTTTTTTTACAAGGGTTCATATTTTAGATACTCATTAGAGAAAAAAGAAGAGTGTTAAAATGTTTTCATTTACTTCTTTCTATTGTTTTAGTGATTTTAACGATTTTGATTTGCATGCATGCCCCCTGGTTGGGGGCATGCATTAGTGGCTAATTATGTATTTTTAGACACAATAAGCCAATTCCCAAGATGCACCGCAATCGTTCATGGGCAGATGTGAATTGCCGGTGTAAATTGCCGGCTTAAAAATACATATTTAGCCACTTGTACGATTGCCCCCACCCACTGAAATCAAAATACAAAAATCGCTAAAACAATATAAAGCAGTAAATGAAAACATTTTAACACTCATGTTTTCTTTTCTCTAATTACAATCTAAACTATGAACCCTTGTTGTAAAAAAAAACAAATTTATCCTTTAATTAAGCCAATTTTTAATATAGGATAGTGTGCTCGTGTGTGGCCTTTGTGTATCAGTTTGTGTTCTGTGTTCCGTTCTCATGTCTGAGTCTGAGGAGGAGTGAGAAAAACAGCTGTCTTCTCCACCCCCTGGGTAATGAGAGCTTGTTTCAGGATCTCAGGGAGGGTTGGTGTCACAGAGGGCGCTATTAAAACCCTGCTGGCAAGATGGGGAGGGAACAGAGAGAGAGAGAGAGAGAGAGAGAGAGAGAGAGAGAGAGACAATAGTCAGAGGTTTACAGGCATAAATACTCTTACAGAAAGAGGGGTATTGAAGCATGCTGTTTATGCATTGCAAATGAAAGAGAAAATTGCATAGAAAGAATGTTTCTATTCTATTTAGTTCATCATCGAACTCTTAGCAGTGGTGGTGGCCTTTCTTTGTGCAGTTTGCTTGTTCTCCCTGTGTTTGCGTTCTTCCTATGGGTACACCCGCACCAAAAGACTATGAATATGCTTGGTACTCCTGCCAGGGCCCTTGAACAAGGTACTGAAACTGGAGTCCCTGAAAGATGCATGGTGGCTGCTCACTGCTCTTTAGGATAAGCTAAATGCAGAGGACAAATCTCCCCAAGGGTAATTTGTTCATTTGGTTATACCAGTGAGCCTGACTGTACAAGTGTAATAAATGCCATTGACTATCTAGTGTGTTGTGACTAGCTGTCTTGTTTCTGCCCACCTTGTTACCTATATACTGTAACCTTGTCTGCATGTCTATTTATAGAGATTGCAGAGTACAAAGACCATCCTGTTAGTGTTTACTGCACAGAACACCCACATAATAACCTGCGTGCAGAGATGCACAACCCTCAGAACAGCATATACCTCAAGTGTATTGGAAATGAAGGTGTAATGTTAGAGGTTTGCGTGAACCAGCACTCCATTTTAGGTTAAAGGAATGAAGCCAAGTTACTTAATCCAGCAGCAATGCAACTAAAGATTCATGGTGTACCTTTCTTTGGTATGAAATGTAAAGATTAATGTTTCAAGTTATATTCCCCAGAAAAATATCCATTGTGTAGGCAATAGGCATTAGGCATGCTTGTATTATAAAGCGCCTGCCTTATATGAGCCTCATGCACTGTTTATTTAGGGTTGCATGCTGTGCATCGCATCCACATTCTCACTCCCAACTCGGCAGGCTTCACAGAGGAGAGTTAAGGTCTTTGCACACGGCTGCGTTTTTTCGGACGAATATCAGAGTGAATTTCGGAGCAGGTAAATAAAGAAATCTACCTCACGTTATGTCAATCACGTTTGCACACTGCCGCCCGTTTCGTATTACATTTTCGGACCAGGGTTGATTTTTTTTTTTTTTTTTTTTCAGATTTTCGCAGCTGTCACCACTGGGTCCCTTACTCTCTCAGTTTGCGGATTTCGGATTTCCAAAACGCAAAGAAAAAACGCTTCAGTGTGCAACCAGCTTTACTGTATTAACATAATGTCAATGTGGACTCATTGAGCTTCTCTCCTTTCATTGCAAAAGAAATGAGAGAGGTTCAATTCATTGGTGTACACCACTGCGCAATGGATGACAAGAGTTATTAACGTAATTCAGGGTCTTTGTTCGCTTAACCCTAACCCTGACCACCACATGTATGAACTTCGAACTCTTAGGGCTCCATCTTGGGCGACCTTACCCCTTAGCACTACCCACTACTCGCTACCCGTGAATTATGCACAAGGCAGCGGGCACTGTCCCTAACCGGTATCTTTCGGCTGCACTACCCGCTATACAGTACATTATGCTGACTCCTTTATTTCATCCTGGAGGTGTGAGCGTGTTGTTGCCCACGGTCACATTAATGTAACGCCCAAACCACACCTATGCATAATGTAACGGGTAGCGCAGGTGTTTTAGGGATAAGGCTAAAGGCTGGTGTCGGAAGATGGCAACTTTTGCACGCCCCTTGCACAATGCTAAATCCCGAAATAGTGGGTTTAGCCACTTCGGGCCCTTAATGCTAACCCCTGACCCCAAAATAGGCCTTGAGCATATATTCCTCAGAAGTACACACACACACACACACACACACACACACACACACACACACACACACACACACACACACACACACACACACACACACACACACGCACACATGCACGTACGCACACACACACACAAATTCCTGAGTCATTGGGTTATTTCTGGATTACCGCAAAACCTTGAAAAGCAGGCAAGCGTGAATATTTCCCTGGCCTATTTGTACTTTAGTGCATTTCAGCATTGCCTAAGGAGTGTACAGTATATTTATTCAATGGCAGTTACAGCAGATGGTGGCCCAGGGGGGACATACAGTATGGGTTGAGCTGATACCTTTTGATGGTCCCACCGCTATAAAAGCTATAGGCTATCTATAGGCTAAAAGGGTGTGAGTCCTTCCTTGTTATTTGTTAGAAATTCATTATCTTATTTTTAGTAGCACGCAGTCTGTCATAAACATCCTGTGGCGATTATATTATAGTCTAGACATATTAGTCTAGTAACAAGATACTAATATTTGTCTGTCTGTCTGTCTGTCTGTCTGTCTGTCTGTCTGTCTGTCTGTCTGTCTGTCTGTCTTTCTGTTTTTCTATCTGTGTATAGACACACACACACACACACACACACACACACACACACACACACACACACACACACACACACACACACACACACACACACACACACAGCTGACCTGAATTAGAGGAGGCCTGTGGTTGTCACCCTCCTCACGCTAAAAGGCCTTTGTAGCAGTCGTTTGTTCATTTTGATTAATTATAAAACATTATTTGTCCTAGTAAGTTGGTTTTGCCAACACATTACACAGCACACAGTAGTTAATAGTGCAGAGAGCACAACCCTGCCTTCCCACAAACACATCACCCACACTCTAATAAGTTGGCCTGATTTTGGCCAGTCTGTACTTAATGTTCTGAGCCTTAGTTACGTGGGAGGAGAGTGGTACAATTTAGACTATACTGTAAACTTGCCTTGCCTTTTTTATTATTCTGCAACAACATACTGTACTGTAAAAAAAGGTTGATTATAATGCAGTCAGTACACAGTGATGATGTTGCCACCTGAACAGCTGCGGTGATACATGCGTCATCCATTAAGCAATCAATGCCTGTAAGACCTTTAAACATGCGTCACACCACAGCCAGGCACTCCTGATTCAAGATCAGGCGGATAAGCGCACATCATGACACACAGGATAACATGATACAATCTGACAAGGAACACTCAAACACAGGGTTTAAAACATAGGGACTAACAGTACACAGGTAAACTTGAATGACATGATTAGCTAAGCCTTAGCCAATTAGGCCTATTTTATGGCCAAGGAGTCATTTAAACTGAAACTAATGGTTGGAATGGATTCAGCAGCCCAAAAATACCCTAATTACACACCCCATATGCTCATATTGGCCATTTTTTCATTTTATCCCCTTTATCCCAGGCCCAGGTATCCCAATACCCCCAACTTTGTTTGGCTCCCCAAGGGAGTTGTGATTGAGAAAGTTCAGAGGTGATAGTAGACACCTTTATGAACACATTTGTGAAGAAAGATATTGATTTAGATTTAGTTCCCAGATTGGTCTAACACTCGGCTAACTTTCCCTTACTATAAACGTAGTTCCTTTGTTTTTGTCTACACAGGGTTCGAACAGCCCCCTGTGAAGACAGACTTAACATTCGACGGAAAGATCGATGGATTATTAACCAGACAGGAAGACAGAACATTAGACAGAATTTAGGCAGGCAGAAGGGATTCATCCAGAGATAGCCAGACATTCCAGTGAATATGGAATGTTACAGTATATCCACTTGGCTCCTACTGCTTCTGTACTTTTATTGTGGGTGCATGACATAGATAGAAAATACTACTAGCGGGGAGAAAGATAACACAAATACACAAACGCAAACACAGCTGTGTCATTGTCTACAGTAATTTCCATGTACCAAACATGAAATGGGACTGGTGGACCTCTCAGTAAGCTAAGCTATTTAGAATTAACATATTGTATTGATTAATTGATCATTACGTGCTGGTAAACATGGCTGGAGCTTGTACGTTTGTAGCTAAAATGCCGTTAAAGGTCAGCTTGTTGTTTTCTTGTGTTGGATTGACGGCCATACTAAGTGCCTGTGGGGAGGAAGGACGGATGGGGAGTTGGTTCCCATAGTGACCCTGCAACAGTTTATGTTGCCATGGACACAGTGACAGATTCTAAGAGGATGTGGTTGTTGGACAAATACATACATTATAATAAGCCAGATTCAGATATGCAAGAGGCAATGTGTCTGCATATTTGATTTTGGTGTCATGTGTGAACGTGTGCCGAATTTTTTGTGGCCCCAGTCTTGCTTGGGCATTTATGCCAGTAACAAAATAACTACACACATAATTATTCCAATACAGTATGTGCTGCTCCTTTTAGTTAGGATAGGTATGTGCATTGGACAAATATGCAAATATACAGTGTCAAAAAAAGACCCCCATAGCAACAGAATTCAAAGCGGTAGAAGGCACATTGGAAAAACATGGAAATATCATTTTATTTCGGGTGAAAGCTGTTGAGAGCAGTGTTGTTTTTTGGCGGGCATTTTAGATTTGGTCTTATTCTTAGTCTTTTTGACGAAATGCTTCTTAGATTTAGTCAGATTTTAGTCATTTATATCCTTGATAGTTTTAGTCTAGTTTTAGTCGACGAGAACTCAAAAGGTTTTAGTCAAGTTATAGTCGACGAACTCACACAAAGGTTTTAGTCCAGTTTTAGTAAATAGTTTTAGTCAAAAAAATATTTGTCTTTAGGCTGAATGATTTTGAGAAAATATCTAATTGTGATTTGTATATACGGTAGACATTTTATATAGTAGGGTAAGTGATAGTTTTTGGTTAAAACAAAACATTATGTGTTAAAAAGGTTGTATTATTTTCTTATAATTATTTGAACCAAAGAAAATCACTTACACCATCTCAAGCTTCAGCTGAATATTTATTGTGTAATACATTTAAAAAGCATTGGAGTATTACTAACTACGCAAATTGGCAATCATGCAATGGTTCAGTTTAGTTATATTTCCAAAATGTTCCCTTTTATTTATAGGAATATAACATTATATTCAGAAAGAATCTCAGTAATGCTGTTTTCTGTTGCCTCTCATTATTGTCAAGGAAGGATGTACCTTATATCGCTGCCTTGCTTTCATTATGCTCAAGGCAAAAATAATTACCGTATGACATGTGGTGCAAAGTAACTAGGCCTACATTTACTTATACTGCATGATCTTCTAGATCTGCTATGTTCAAACATTTTGTATTTTAACTTTTATACTTAAAGTACATTTCGATGCTTTGTGCTTTTACTTGAGTACATTTTGAATTAACTCATACCCTGCCAAAAAAGACGTTTTTATTAACAAAAACGTCTTTTTCACTATGGACCTCCCTGCCAGACGTCTTCTGAACGTCTTTTTTTTTTAAATAATATTTTATTTTTATTTTTTTTGAAAAACATTTTTTTGAAAAAAAAAAATGTTGGACCTCCAACAGTGTACTAGGCATGATCGCGATCGCGAAATTGCATGTTTAACCTAGCCTGACACTCAGCCTGAATTGACATTTCGTTTCACTTCATTATTCAGTCTGAAAGTGCTTTCCCCCAAGGCGATTGCAGGGATGGGCGTTGCCAAAAAGAGGCAGTCTTCAGCGATTGGTTCACAGACCAACACATGACATAGTGTGGCTGGCTAGTGGCTAGCCTGTTGCTTGCTAGTGCTACTTGCTAACCAAAGAAACAGTCAGAATAGGAGCACTACGAACTAGTAATCAAACACAACATAACATGCCTGCTACTGGTGTTTCATAGCGAGATCGATACGATCGCATTTTACCGCAATTTACCGCATTTTATCACGACGCGATGCACGGTACGGTACGGCGGCAGCGCTGGTGTACTTGGAAACACACATGAGTTCTGGGAAACCCCCACCCACGCTGATCACAAGACACTGATTCACGACGCTGATTCGCCGTACGGATTTTCAACCGAGGGAGAACTCTTCAATGAGAGCACTTCTAGACCCCTGAAACGCCAAAACAAAATTTTTAAAGGGGTGTGGCTAGCGATTCAGGGTCTGGAACTAGGCTATGTTTAACCCCCATACCAACCCCATCTTTCAAACATGGCAGCCATGTTTGTTTACATTTGAAGAAAACATAAGGGCTCCTTTCTCCTGAATGCCTGAACGGATTTCCAAGCGGATTTTTTTGTTTGAAAGCTGTGAAAAGCATGCACATGCATAGTGCATGATCTGTGCACGAATGTGTGCACCAGCGTGCACACTATTTTTTTAACCCTTTGTTGGCGAACCGGCAATATAAGAGGTCATCCCACTTTAAATATGGCACCGACTGAGTTGTTGTAAGGGATTGCAGTATTGATACTTTCACTCAAGTATACCACACTTTCAACGTGACGGCCAGCTACAAGCTTGCATAAGGATTAGGACGTTATTTATAACGATTACAATAACATCACTGCAGCGCGTGCAGCCATGGGG
The DNA here is from genome assembly GCF_963921795.1 of Nannobrachium achirus. Lineage (NCBI taxonomy): Eukaryota > Metazoa > Chordata > Actinopteri > Myctophiformes > Myctophidae > Nannobrachium > Nannobrachium achirus. Next base: position 47,079,411 of record NC_137828.1, read on the forward strand.
TACTTTGTTGGAACGGGAATAAGAACTTGTATCACACTGCTTCTCAAATCAAAGGAATATAAAGGAATATGATTTGTTAAAAGGACAGCTTACCATGTAGCAGCTTTCCATGGTAAGTAAGCCTGCATTATTTTCGTGGATTGTAAACGTTTCTTCTTTTCCGACGACCGAACATATTGACATCTTTCCTCAATCAGATGATTAGCTTTTATTTCCCAATAGAAACTTAATAACCCAGCAGACAACAACAAATAACATGTGTATTCTCATGCCGACATTCCAGCCAATCACAGAGCCTGTTGCTGCGTCCAAGAACGTTCCCCCATATGATTTGCCACTACTCCTACAATATTTTGCAGCTTTTCATTCATTTTTAACGTCGGATTAGACCAGATTTTCAGACATTACGTCTCGTCATATTTTAGTCATGACAATGCTAATTTTAGCTCGTCAACGTCACGTCTTAGTCATGAAAAAAAGGGGCGTCAACGAAATCATTTTCGTTATCGTCTCGTCAACAAAAACAACACTGGTTGAGAGTGAACTGGGAACTGAACATATTGCATAGTAAAAAAACAAACAAAAAAAACTGCAGAGCAGAGAGAGGCAGTAGTGCATGCTGAGACTGAATATCCAACTAATTTCCTACATTAATTATGCAAAACAGGTCAAATTGACATCCTTGTGCAGGGGGTAGATCCTAAATCAGGGTAGATTATTGATATAAACACAGCAACATCGTGGGTGTAAATGTAATTGTAAGAATGGCCTATCCAAGTTTCCAACATCCCATCGTGCATTGCGCAGAAGGTGAGCGGCATTTCCGGCCTCGCAGCCGAGTGTGATCTACAAGCTCACAGCGGTTGCATCTGCGACGCGACGTGAGCTTGTATGTCTGCTGTTAACCAGAAGTGTCCTGCAAATAATTCTACAGTAAATTCTCACGGAAACAGGTGGATAACGGTGTCAGAATGAAATGAACTGCTTATTTACTGTTTATTCATCTCTTCAGTCTGACGTCATTTTGTAGTCTGGTGCCGTCTCCGTCCACAACCATTCAAAACAACAATGTTCGAACACGTGAACTCTTTACATTAAACTCCTTTTTCAGCAAGGAACTATTGAGAGTTAAAAAGGGTCTTAATGCTTTAAACTCGAATCGTTGTCTCCACCAGTGAAAGCATGGGGGAGAGTATTTTTTCCCCTCCGTCCGTCCGTCCGTCCGTCCGTCCGTTCGTGCGTGCGTCCGTCTGTGTGTCTTCGCAGTTTGTTACCACCTAATCTCAGTCGCCGTTGGCCCGGTCGCTGCCAAAATGAGCACACACTCTCCCTCTCTCCTAACAAAAAAAGATATACAAATAATAATTTCCCAATCTGCAATTAAATTCAAGGTCGGTTGGCTTGCACTTCATTTGGGAACAGTACTTCTCCCAGGAGGCAGGATGGTGCAAAGCTTAGAAGAAAGTGATGTTGTTACGCCCCGGCCTAGTAATAATAATATTACAAAATACAAAGTTATAAAATCGATATCATACGAGTTCAATGCTTTCTAATTCAAAACCTATTCTGCCTAAAGCTCCAAAATCCACCTCCGTCAAGCGCTAAAGTCTTTTTGCTTTTGAATTTGGGGGTGCTTTAGTTTTTAGGATTTATTTATATTTATTAATTACAAATATGAATTTAGATTTTTTTTCTTCTTTCTTTTTAGAGAGAGAGAGAGAGAGAGATAACCCCTATTCATGGGTTTCTCTCCCTTTGTGTAGATAAACACAATGAGAGAGACAGAAATCTAAAGGGAGATCTACAGTAATTGGAGAACAACATGGAGAGAGATGGAATCCTAGAGAGACACAGAGAGAAACCTAATGAGAGAGCGAGAAAGAGAGATTCTTAGCATTGCCAGTATTACACAGGTAGTATACTGTTATCCTGACTCGTCTCATTAACCGCAGACATTCTCCAACAGCAACAGACAACAACAGCAGGTTCCCAGACTCACTGAAAACACTGTGTTCAATGTGTCGTTCATGTACTTTTTCTGAATAAATGACACATGATTTTGGCCCCAGAACAAATATCGGTATTCCTATTTTGTATTGTAATGCTTTGTGAAACCTCACTACCAACAATTTATATCATCATCTTTACCAAGTGCAAATGTGACTTAACCACAGACCTGAGGCTGATTTAAAAAAACACCTTCAAAATCCTAACCTAAGAATTAAAACATCTTCCTCTCATTTTTAATGTGTTTGTATCACACACTGTGCAGTTGTAATTTCAACCTAATTGGAATATCCTGCCAGTCAATCACGAGTGTGTATGTGTCTGCAGGCTAGAACCCATCTCTATAATCTCATCATTCATTTTAAGCAGCTGATTGAGCCAGCTTGTATGACAGCTGTAATTAAGTGAAAGATATTGCCTATTTGAGAACCTGTGTTGCGTGCGCGCGCACGCACGCACGCACACACACACACACACACACACACACACACACAGAGGATGCGTATATAGTGCACTCACAGACGCAGATCCAGACACTCACACTTCATCTAGCCTCCAGCCACCCATCTATTTCCCCTTTGTTTTCACTTCATTGTTTTGCTCAGACGAGCCCCTCCCCCACCGTACTACCCATGTACTATAACCAGGGGCGTCACAAGGGGGGGAAAAGTGTGACTGAGTTACTACAGTAGGGCCCAAGGTGGAGGGGGCCTTAATTATTTCATACTTAAGCTATTGAAAAATAGCAGATATACAAGCTCACAGCGCAGCATATATGTAATTTTTAAGCAAACATTTGTAACATAACTTGTTCTGGGGGGGTCCCTGGAACGAAATATTTTGAGATGGGAGTCCGTAGCCAAATACATATAATTTTGGGGGTCCTTCACATGAAAAAGTTTGAGCACCACTGACATAGAAACAAAAAACTAAAAGGATTTAGAAGACTTTTGTGGAATCGGGTCAAAAATATTCAAAGATTCAAATTCAAATATTCTCTCTAAATGGGTTAAACCCCCTCCCCCATGAAGAACATTCATGGGGGGCCCACAGTGAATCCTTCTACCCAGGGCCCAGAATTTGGTGTGACACCCCTGACTGTAACAGCCACGCTGATTAGGAGCCAGTTGCCATAGCGACAGAGAGGCGGTTGCTTCGGAGACTGGCGAGGAATGGGGACTGCCAAGGAATGTTTTTTATTTTAATTTATTTTATTTTTTATTTAATGGGGAGGGGGGAGCAGGATCTTAGGTTTTTATGAAGAGGAGGCAGATGTTTCAGAGTAGGATGGGGCTATAAATAGAAACTAAAGACTGTCTGTCTGTCTAGCCATTATCTACTCCCTTGAGATGTTACATACGTTGTCCTTATTCTTTTACATCTGAAATACACACTCTCGGCCCATACAGTATATATAAGGTGTATAGACACAGTATATAATATATACTGTGTCTATATTGTTTATTTATTATATATACAAAATACTGTATATAACAGGGGTCTTCAACGTTCTCAGGCCAAGGACCCCTTAGTTGAGAAAGAGATGAAGCAGGGACCCCCACAACCTCTTCGAAGATTCCATATTGTTTGACAGCACAATCGTCAGTGTATTTTGGATTCATGTCAATTTGTGTTTTCAGATATTTAACTGCTTGAACCGTCGATACTTAATAAACTTGACCTTTCACTCTGTACTTAGTCTGCTCTTTTTCCCCTCTTTGCCGAAAATAGCCAATCTGAAAGCTTGTAGATCTGCTATTTTTGGCTAAAGTTCTCTATATGGACGCTAGGGTTCAAGTGGTTAATATAAAAAAGATTTGGAGGACCCCCTGTAGTAACTCTGAGGACCCCCTAGGGGTCCCGGACCCCCTGTTGAAGACCCATGCCATACAGTATAAGGTGTATATACACAGTATAAATATACACTATACTGTATATAAAATGCAGACTACAAGTGCATACCCCCTCACCAAAACTATACAGTATGCTACTTTGGGTTATTGATATGCTTAGTTTAAGTTTTGGACAGGAGCGCATGTGATGCTCATTTGATCCTGCTGGATGTGTCTGACAACCCGGTCATTTACGACCTGGCGTCGAGTCGTTCGTTACCTCAACCATAGTCTCTCAAGAACAGCCGAACTGAGCTCGAGTTAAAACTGAGCTCCAGTCGAGGGGAAAGAGCGACCGAGCGACTTTTCCCTGGCGATGGCTAGCCAGATTGCCTCAACCATAACCTCGTCGCTCAGGCTTTTCCACACAGCGAAGAAACTGCAACCGAGAGAAGCCAATGTTTACGTTGTTTGAGCTAAGCTATTTGTGCTAATAACACAATGTTCTTTCAAACATTGTCATTAAATTCTAGAGTGCTCTGCACATAAATACCCAAAGCGTTTGGTACCCAGCAGCATTGCCTGGATTATTGCATGGGTGGAATAGTCTCTCTTTCTCTCTCCCAACAGGGCAACCACACATATTATTTTTGAGCTCCTACTTCTGGCTTTGTGTTTGTGAGCACGGATTTGTGTGTATTATGGTCAGAAAGGCCAAAAAACATTTCTTAAACGAAAACATCGAGGAAAACAAAAGCCACCAAAAAAGGTTGAGGAAGCTCTCAGCTCAGAAGTCACCAAAATTTGTACTTGGCTTACTGACAACAAACTGTCTCTACACCTTGGTAAAAGAGAATCCATTCTTTTTGGGACCAGACATTCTCTGAGTGAGATAAATGTAAACAATTTCAAGGTCAAAGTTGATGACACAGTAGTCTCTATTAAGGAAGAGATTACCTATTTGGGCTGTATTCTTGACAAATACCTGTCTGGGGATAGCATGGCAACAATGGTGATCAAAGAAGTAAATTCCTGGGCAGAATCTCCACTTTTGTCAACAAAAGTGCCCTCAGGACTCTTGCTGGGGCCCTCATTCAGTCCCACTTTACTACGCTTGCACCTCATGGTACTCCAACATAAAAAAAAAACACTAGACTAAGCTCCAAACCTCCCAAAACAAACTGATTCGGCTACTTCTCGACCTGGGGCCCATGACCCATGTTTCTCCCACATATTTTGCTAGCCTAAATTAGCTCAGCGTTGAAGACAGGGTTAAACAACTAAAAATGGGATTGACTTTCAAAATAGTCAACGCAAATCTGCCCTCCATCCCCTCAGTACCCGCATATCTGAGGGAGCGCACACATTGATCTGATAACACAAACCCATAAGACAAATATGGGTAAATTCTCCTTCTACAACACTGCCACCCAAGTGTGGAATACCTTGACTACCTCCCTTAAAACATGTAGCTCGCTGGCATCCTTCAAAACTGCCCTGAAAACTCAACTTTCAGGAGGCCAGAGAAGGAGGTAGTTATCACTTCTCCCATAGACAGGCGAGAAGTGGGCACCCCCCTACCTTAGCCCAACCCCCTTGTTTCCCCGATCCTGTACATATAGTGTTTTTATAACTGCAATATTATTGAGTGTTAAAATGTTTTCATTTACTGCTTTCTATCGTTTTAGTGATTTTAACGATTTTGATTTCAGTGTGTGGGGGCATGCTTACAAGTGGCTAAATATGTCTGTTTAGACACAATAAGCCCATTCCCAAGATGCACCGCAATCTTTCATGGGCAGATGTGACTTATGGCGGCTAGTAGCGTTACTGTAAATAGTAATAAAGAAATTAGCGGCTTATTGTGTAGTATCATCAAATTAAATGCATGTATTTGTATTTGTATCTGCTAAAATGATGTGATTATTCATATATATATATATATATATATATATATATATATATATATATATATATATATATATATATATATATATATACAGATAGTTTGAGAAACCAGTTAGATTGGGAAAGGAGCGCTTGTTGTAGTTCACCTGGATGTGGAAGAAGCCCATGTCTCAGTGGTAGAGCATTTGACTGCATTAGTCCCACGCTGGTGAATGCTAACCTGGTGAATGCTACTATGCCTAAACCTAATCCTAACGCTAAACCTAACCCTAACCTCAGTAAAACTATGCCTAAACCTATCCCTAATCCTAACCTCAGTCAAATTATTCATAGTTCCCCGAAGGAGGCGCCGCCTCCTTCGGGGACAAGTATTTGTGGTAAATAATCGCATAGTCTTGTGGAGTCGCAAGCCTGCTTCTGAGGAAAATAAAGGGGTCCAGACAAAAATCTGCTTCTATGTTAATGCCATCCTGGTGATCACAGCAATTCTGATGAAGTGCGAAGCCCCTGTTATGTTTCTACTTATTATTATTCTTCTGCCCTTATAAGAATAGTAATATGCAAGAATAGTAATTCTTGCATATTACCTATCTGTATTCAGTCATTTAGAGGTGGCACAAGACAACTGCTGATATTTTATACATATATTATTGTATGCTAGCTTTGGATCAAGACTATTTGTATTTTATTGATTTTTATGTACTATAGGCCTACAGTATGATTGCGACCGCAGGTCACAGTTATTGTGAAAAACTGCAGCAATTGTGTCACACGTTACTCTTGCCTGTCACACTGCCTTTAATGCTTGCCTGTAACGCCACACACACACACACACACACACACACACACACACACACACACACACACACACACACACACACACACACACACATCTGTCTCGCTTGCCCTGCTCTACACTGATTGCACTCAGCTGCGACCCCTACACACACACACACACACACACACACACACACACAGTCTGTCTCGTTTGCGCTGCTCCACTGCACTGATTTTCTATTGGAATACTTTTAGGGTAGAATATTCGAATACTAGAAATCACTATTCGTGAATGCCCTAAAACACACACCTTTCTTCTGCAGTGCTCTAAAAGTGACTGGAGTCTGTCTCATTTCTGTCTAAAAGCCCTTGAATATGATGGAAAATGATTAAGGATAAAGCTGGTTAAACACTGCTGCGTTTTTCGTTGCGTTTTTGAAATCCGCAAAACCCTTTTTCAGGCCAAGGAGAGAGAGAGCAAGGCACCAAGTGGCGACAGTTGCGAAAATTGAAAAAAAGAAAAAATACAAAACGGTTGGCAGTATGCAAACGTGATTGACATAACGTGAGGTTGACAGACAGACAGACAGACTGCGCCTATATTCGGATGAAAAAAACGCAGAAGTGTGCAACGACCTTTACTGTGATTATGGTAAGCTTACATTTCATATCACTTTCACCATACCTGCAACTTTCCCCAGGCCCCCCAAAGAAGTTAAAAAAAAATACAGTTGCCCCTCGCAGGCTGCAAATGGCCCGCGGGCCGCCTATTGGGGAACCCTGGTCTAATGCAATCCTGCGACTTTCACCAGGAAAGATATTTATAATGAGCTCAGCACTGTGGTATGCATGCATCACTCAGAACCACGTTATTGTGGTAATGTGTTTATTATCCCAGCACCATTTCTCACTTCTAGAGTAATTGTCTCTCTGATAATACAGCCAACACAATGCACATATCTCATGTTTCAAACTAAAACAATTTGTTTAAGCGAGTGTGTATAACTATTCTAATAGCAGATCTACAAGCTCACAACACATTGCAACATTAATTTTGTGAGCCTGGTGTAAAGGAGAAAAGGGAGCGAGGGGTCAAGTATAGACCCCTGGGGGATCCCAGTCAACAATATAGGGATTAAATTAACATACAGTCCAACTCTTGGATAATTCATTGTGGAATGGAACATTGCTTCACATGGCACCGTACATAGTGTACTCTCAGTAGAATTAATCTCGGATGCGCACAGAGAAAGAGATACAGACAATATTTGAGAGTGTCTGTGTGGAATGATTGGGACTACGGGGTAAAGTTCTTATCGGTAGCATAGTAACTTTTGTCTGGTCTGTGTGGCCGGCATATGGTCTGTATGGGCTATTGGCCACGGTGCCTCTGTCACACCGAGGGATTATATAACACTGAAGGCTTACGTGTGCGTGCGCGCGTGTTGTGTGTGAATGCCTGCTTGTGTTGTTTGACAGTGAGCTAGTCAGGCAGGGTGAGGTCATCGTTTTGGGGTTGTGTGTGTGTGTGTGTGTGTGTGTGTGTGTGTGTGTGTGTGTGTGTGTGTGTGTGTGTGTGTGTGTGTGTGTGTGTGTGTGTGTGTGTGTGTGTGTGTGTGTGTGTGTGTGTGTGTGTGTGTGTGTGTGGGTCCTTGTTGGACTATTGCTTCAGTGTTTTACTTGGGGAAGCCAATGTACTGCAGGGGAGGTCAGTATGTCAGATATGATAGAAGTTAACAACACACCAGCATGAAGTCTGTTTGTCACCTTGTCATAACTTGTTTACCTGTCTGTCACTTCTATCGGTCCATCCATTTGTCAGTCTACTGTCCTATCTAATAAAGTCATAAAAGCCGGCAAAGGTTGTCCGGATCGGGAATCGAACCGGCGACGCCATCAGACATCAATGCAATGCCTATGTGGTATGCGTCTGGACCAGTAGGCCAGCGGGCGCCCCAACTATGTTCTCAACACTGCATACAACCAGCTCAAAGGCGATGGCTAATAGCAACTTGATTTTTACTCCACTACATTTCAAAGATAAATATTGTACTTTTGAATCCACCACTAGCATTTCTATGAAGGTTGTCATTACTTGTTACTTTTTAACATAGTTTCTGAAATGTAAATTACTCACAATAGGAAACCATTCACAGTACCTACTCTCAGTCTCAACCGTATGTAACATGTATTAAATGCTTTCAACTGAAACTATACTTTACAGAGCAGTCGATGGCAATAATGATGACAGACGCATACTTGGCATTTACAGTTAGAGTTATTGACATCTTACTACAAGGGATCGTTAAGATTTTATTTATTTTTCCGGTTCCGCAAATCGACCGATTCCTTATCGATTCTCTTATCGATTCTCATTGGGCAGGGGGGGGAGAGAAAGAGTACTAATGGCTTCATTAACATACATTCTCTTTTATATGATATTCTCTGAATAGATGATGCACAGCATACACAGCCCCTGTGGTCATCTATTGTGCTATAGTATAGTGCTTGCAGTCATGCTGGGGACTGGTCAGAATTAGTGGCCAATGTTCTTTTCTACCTAACCCTCCCCTCCTTATGCTCCTCCTGTCATTTTATTCTTTTTGTATTTTTATTTTTATTTTTCACCAAAAAAGTAAATCTTTTACAGTGTGCTCAATCCAACGTCCCTGTTTTCGCGGTGGTCAGAATGTAATTTTTTACAGTGTACTCAATAGCGTTGGTCAGCTGCTTAAGGCTTTTAGTACAGCTGGATTGATCCAGCTGGATTGAGCACAACTAATACTAGTGGACACAATGTCATTAATGTGCCATAGTGTCGTAGTAAATCACTGTCATACATATTCTGAAGAAAACCTGGAGACTTGACTTTCAGTAATTGGATATTATGATTAAAATAAGAACATTATAATGGTGTGTAAAACAAAAAAATCTACAATATTATATGTTGATATTGATATTGATGACCCCTGGTTATGTCATGTACAATATGTGTGCAAGTGTGGATGGGGGTGTCCAGTATCTGCTCTACACTTACAGTAGCTGATATGTTAGGGTCTGTCTGTCTCTCTGTCTACATTGAGTTGATTTCCTATAGTGTGATTGTATGTTCATCCTTGTCCTATTTGTGTGATGAAATGTTTCCTGACAGGCTGCAGCAGCACTTCACTGGAGGCCTTCATGCTTCTCTCTCTCTCTCTCTCTCTCTCTCTCTCTCTCTCTCTCTCTCTCTCTCTCTTTGAAAACACTGCATGTGTTGCCCTTACACACACATGCACATGTATGTATGTACTTTTGCATGTACTGTACGTACGGTAGACATACAGTGTACATACAAAATGTATTCACAAACATTTTCTCATTTCCTTTCATTCTCATACATTCAAACACATTTATTCGCTACAATATCTCCGTCTGTCTCCATTTCTATGTCGTCCTCTCTCTTGTTGCTCCACCTTCAAACATACTACTGATCACCTAATTAATTTAAACTATAATGTATTAACTGTTTTTAGTTCTTGTTCTTTTTTTTCAGTTTTATTGCATTCTACCCCTTTTCCCCCCAATATAGTCGTTTGATTCCTCCCCACACGCATTTCTGTGTTGTCACTGCTGTTGTATCCGACTGACTCACCTGCCAGTGAGGAGCCCCCACCGGGAGGACGTAGAACATACATGGGCAACTAGCGGCCCGGGGGCCACATGCTGCCCCCACCTTCACTTAATACGGCCCGCAGGTTAATATCGGAATACTGATATTAGTGATTTCAGCTGTTACAATTCCAAACATGCAAACATGACCCCCCCACTTTAATTACTTCAGTCTATATTAGTAGTTGAATGACTAGTATAGTAATATTAAAATGTTAGTCTTTTTTATCCAATGTATTTGTATTTAAGCTCATAAAGTTAACATACAGTAAGTATAACTAAATGCCTTCTAAATGAAATCAAAATGTAACATTTGAGGATTCCAATTAAAAAATAACAAAAGATAATTCACGTTTCCAATTCTAAAGTAGCAAAAATAGCCGATCTACAAGCTCAAAACGAGTCACAGCAGTAACAATATGCGGACATATAGTGGCCCTCTCTATCATCAAAGTTGCCCACCCCTGACGTAGAGCCTTCGACTTCGTCCTTCTCCTCCCGCCCAACACTCCCTGCTCACAGGTGCCGCCCCAGCCCGTAGGATTACGTACGTCGTGCAGTTACAATATTCTCCCTCCTTGCTCGGCTTCCCTTTCCCTAAGGGCTCATACACACTGCCCGACCTTTTGAGCCGATTATGCTGTCGCCGACCATTTTTGGCGCTCGCCGACAAGACCGCCGACTGCTCGTTGTGTGTGAAAGGAACTACAAAGAATCTGGCCACGATAATAGTGCTCGGCGATCCCTTCCCGAGCCTTTCTAGATATATAGCAGTTTGATATTTGGCTCTGTCGCAAACTGGACATCATACTGTATGAAGGAGGTTGCGAGCGCCCAATGAGAAGATCTGTGTTAAATGAGAGCACAGGACAGCTGTGCTCACAGACAGAAAGTCTGTCTGTCTGGATAGATGTCTATATCATGAATATATATAGTCCTTTATTCCGAGGGTAAATTCAGGTGTCTTATTGGTAGTAATATTGCTGTTAAATAATGTTTCATTGCAATATAAAACCAACGCATCTCACTTCAATATGTTGATAAAACTGTGCAGCATCACTGCTGGTGTTATTATGAAAACATTGAACAGGTGCGCAGTGTGCTCTCTGTGTGTGTGTGTGTGTGTGTGTGTGTGTGTGTGTGTGTGTGTGTGTGTGTGTGTGTGTGTGTGTGTGTGTGTGTGTGTGTGTGTGTGTGTGTGTGTGTGTGTGTGTGTGTGTGTGTGTGTGTGTGCGCGTGCGTGCGTGCGTGCCTGATCGCTCTTGTGCACAATTGGAATAAAGAATAAAGGGCATTCGTGTAGACACTCGACAAAGCCGGATGCCCCAAGGTGGTTTCAAACCCACGACCACTGTGGTGGTGGGCAGGCACGTCCACTGTGCCAACCAAACGCTGAGGGTATTAACCTTAACACAAAGGTTTGCCCCCCATTAACCCTTTAACAGTTTATTGTGTAGAGGGAAAGAGAGTCCAGCCTCGCTCAACCAGTCCCCATGCGGAAATAAATTCTGTCCTGAACCAGTCTAAAAGTCAAACCAGTACCAGCAACAATGTGTTGAACCATAGCCAAATGTTGAAGTGAGAAACATCCTGACTCAGATTCAGGACCAGAGGCTGACAGAGAGCGATATCTGCATCATGATGAGGACCAGCACACTGATCAGACATCAGACAGACAGACTAGAAAATACGGTGTTGGAAATGAAGTGGAAAAAGTAGGTGTTCAAGATAGCCGAGACAGCTGTTGGGCCGAAATGGATCACTTTGCTATTTGAATGTGTGTGCGTATGTGCGTGTGCATCTGTGCATTGGCATGTGTGTGTCCATGCGTGCAAGTGCATTTCTCTGTGTATGCCTGGAAAATGATACAAATGATACAAATGATACAAATTGTGTGTGTGTGTGTGTGTGTGTGTGTGTGTGTGTGTGTGTGTGTGTGTGTGTGTGTGTGTGTGTGTGTGTGTGTGTGTGTGTGTGTGTGTGTGTGTGTGTGTGTGTGTGTGTGTGTGTGTTGCATGTCTGTGGCTGTGCTCCTGTTTGCGACAGACTGGGAAAGAGAGAGAAAGGGGGCCAGGAGTGAAAAACGTGGAGTGAAAGTGAAAACAAGAGGGGAGGGGGCTTACTCACTCCACCAAAGGGGGCGTGAGCTGTGAGCCGGCAGCAGCCAGTCGGCAGCCACAATGAGGTCACGTGATCAGGCCAACAGTCAACCAGACAGAGAGAGGGAGGGAAGGAGGGAGAGAGCCTGCACATCGTGTTCGCTCTCAGCATTTCTTGCTTGATAGAGAGCTGGGAGGCACACAGACGCTACACACAGCCATGCAGAGCACACCTGTGTGACTGAACCACAAGGAGTGACGGTAAAACAAAGGAGAAACAGAAGTGAGTGCTACGAGAGAAACACAAGATACCAACACCTGGGAGAAAGACACATTTTGATATATAGCATAACTTAAGGAAAGGATAATAATAGAAAGGAGAGAAAGCATGTCTTCTCTCTCCGACCAGCCCGCTGGCTCACCATTCACAGAGTACAGTGAGCTGTGCAAGGTGACTCCCAGCGGTGCAGCTCAGAGCTGGGACTGGCAGGACCACGGAGCGGGCATGGATGACCCCCGGGGCCTGGTGCCTCCAGCCGGACTCACGGACGAAGACAAGCTGTGCTTCTTCGAGCAGCCGGGTGGGCGCGCCGCCGACCCGGAGCTGAAAGCAAAGACGGGAGGCGGGTCAGCGGGGGGCATTCCCGGCAGCACCTCGCTGGGCAACGCCTCACTGGGCAGTGCCGGGGAGGGTCCAGACAGCCCCCTGTCGTCCTCCCCGTCGCCCTCCCCAGCCTCCCCAGGCAGGCTTCCGCCCGCGCTGGGCTGTGGGGCTGGGAGCCGCGGCGGCATCCTCCTGCCCTCGGTTCCTGGATCTCCGCCCGGGAGCATGGACCTGCCGTCGCCCTCAGGCCCCATGAGGCCCCTCGGGTCCTCTCCGATGGGCGCGTCTCCGGAGGACGGACCCTCCCCTATGGAAGCATGGAGTATGTTGGGTTTCGGCGAGTCCGTCCCCAAGGCCGCCGTGCCCCAGGCCGCCCCCAACTACTGTGTTATAGGCATCAGCGACAGCTACCTGGAAAGGGGTGAGGAGTTCGAGATGGGAGAGGCTCTCGGGGGCCGGCAGCTGGCTGAAGGGTCTTCGGCGGACGAGAGCGAGGAAGAAGAGGAGCTGGAGGAGGAGTTGAAGCCGTGTTACATGGGGCGTGCGGAGCAACAGAGGAAGGCCATGCGGCGCGCCATGTCTGACTGCTCCCACCTGTCGGTGCCATCCAGCCTGGAGCTGCCAGACAAATACCCAGGAGGAGCCGAGGTGGACGAGCTCCCTTCTCCACGCCGCTCACCTCACTCTGTCATGAGGCGCTCGCTGACTGTGGCGGACGGCCAGCCACGCTCCCCGTCCCCCACTCTGTCGGGCGCGGGCGCCACTCAAGTGGACCTACGACATGACGCCCTGGAACCCTGCCGCCTTGGCCTGTCGCCCTTCCCCCCGCTGAAGCAGGGCAGTGCCAGCTTCCCGCTCTCTCCACTAGAAGGCATGGTGATGGAGGGCATCAGGACGGATAAGGAGACCGGGGGCGTTGTGTTGCCCGTGCCCCTCAGCCCAAAGGGGTTCCCTGCCGGCGCAGGCGCAGGCTCTGACTTTGACCTAATCGCTAACCAAGGCGTGGAAGCTGACAGCGAATATAACGCAGGACAACAAGACTCTGGACGGTTGGGAGGCATCGGGGGGCCTCTTGATCTGTGCATGGTTACAGGGGTAGACTTTGGCCTGGAGGCTGCTGCCAAGTCGACCGTGGGAGGGGAACTAGTTGATGACTTTACCCTCGGTGGGGATGGAGCCAAGCTCAGCTTCAGCTCCAGCACTAACCCTTTCATCACAACAGATGGTAGGTGAAAGTGGGGTGTCGCCATGTGACACAGTGTGTGCAGATTGGTTCCCACCTGAATTCTATTATTTAGACGGCTTACATTGATTGCCAGATACTGTATGTATGCATGGCATATGTGGACTAGCTCACAGTGACATACAAGCAGGAAAGCAGGCCACCCAGTTGAATCATTTGCAATTGGTTATGTTCCTTTTTTTCAGCAGTTAACGTATTAGAAACCTACTGCTTATAGTACCCAACGAAAACAACACCAATGGTAATCATGCTTCCATACTACTACAGGGTGAACCAAAGACAGAAATGGAATCAACCACTCTCCAGCTAACCTTTGGATTGAAATGGCAAAACGTATTGAAAGAGAGAATGACAGTGGTTTGTAGAAAGAGAGTAGCAAGCGTAGGAACAGCCCTCTTGAGTTTCGTACTTGACATTCAGTGGCTGTGTGTGCGTGTGTGCGTGCGTGTGTGCGTGTGCGTGTGTGTGTGTGTGTGTGTGTGTGTGTGTGTGTGTGTGTGTGTGTGTGTGTGTGTGTGTGTGTGTGTGTGTGTGTGTGTGTGTGTGTGTGTGTGTGTGTGTGTGTGTGTGTGTGTGTGTGGAACACTGTGAACTGAATGTAGAACGGTTGTGAAACACATGTGCTACAAACTGTCTTATGCATTATGTAAATGCATGCAACCAGTGTGTATGTATGTCAGTGTCCATGCGTACAGTACTGTACTGTATGTGTTTCAGTCGCTCTGTGCAGATGGCTGCTTGCGCGTGTGCTTGTCTGTGTGTGTGTCACAGAGGGCATATCGTCCGCAATGCATTGTGAGGTTAATAGTATTTTTGGTCTGCGGCGCCGGTGACAAACTATAATCCAGTTGTCATTTTTTAGACACAACACACGTGCTCTCTTCCTTATCTCTTTCTCTCTCTGCTGCCCTTGTCTCCTGACGACGTTCCATCTCACTTTACTTGTCTTTAGGAGTACTTGCCTCTCCTCTGACTTTCTCCTTCTCTACCTGTATCTCTCCATCTCTCTGTATCTCTCTGTCTCTCCTTGTCTGTCATTAGATGGTTGGTAGTGATAGTCATGGCTTTACATGGCTGAATAGTGGGTGAAGTCTGTCTGGCTGAGTGTCAGAAGAGGTTGGAAGACTGGGCCGTGAACCACGGTACTCTGCAATCGTCTTTTATAATTTCCATTCATTCTGTTAGAAGACTCACTCTCTCTCTCTCTCTCTCTCTCTCTCTCTCTCTCTCTCCATAATGAATGCACTCTCCCCTCTGTTTATTTTTCTTGCTCCATCCATTTGAATGTCTCCTTCCCTCCGTCCGTCTCTTTATCATCTCTCGTCCACTGATCTCCCTCTTTTTCACCCTTTGTCTCTCTCTTTCTCTCTTCCTCCCCATTTCTCTCCATCAAAGGGGCAGTGCTCTGTATTGTCTGCATGCGAACACATTTTGCTTCATTTACAGGGCATTAGAACAAAGAGTACCATGCCTACTATAGGGGATATACTGTACAATATATGTACAATCTCTCAATTAATTAACACTGGATTTGACTGTGTACAGTATAATGTATATCTAGGTCAGTTATATGAATTATGTGTCCGTGATGCCACAGATGGCCTGTATGTCGCTGTTTTTAACCCCCAATGACCCCCCCCCCCCCCCCCCCCCCCCCCCCCCCCAAGAGTGGTTGTGGGAAACAATGATAAGCACATGTATAGCAAAGAGGGGCGGGGCAGGAGGAATTATGTAAAAAAAAAAAAAAAAAACAGGCTTGATCGAGAGTGCAAGAAGAGTCAATCCATCCATCTATCCATCCTTCTTCGATAGAGAAATGAAGTCTAAAGGCAGTCGCTGTGTCTGGAATGAGACAAAGGACGTCACGTCACATGTCTAGCATATGCCACTGCTCACTTAAGACAAGCCGTGGCCAAATAAATATAATTTTGGGGGTCCTTCACATGAAAAGGTTTGAGAACCACTGACATAGTAGTCTCTCAAGAACAGACTAACTGAGCTCCATTTAAGTGAAAAGGACCTTTTCTTTGACGATGGCTGGCCAGATTGCTGACATAGAAACATAGGTTTTTCAAAAAACCTTAGAAGGATTCAAAAGACACTTATAGAATCGGGTCAAAATTCTAATTTTTACGATTTTTCAAAAATAGCAGATCTACAAGCTCGAAGCTGTGAGCTTTTATATCTGCTATTTTTCAATAGTTAAAGCATAAAATAATGATACACAATAATGTGTACCCGTTCTAAATGGGTTAATTAGTTGTCATGTTGTTTTTGTCTGTCCTCCATGTCCTCAGACTCACAGATAATTGTCACACTATGGTTTGTTATGGTCTGTGGATGAAATAGGGCTGTACCGTGAAACTCAATTCATTTCAAACATGATATTTAGTCAGCTGTTGCACCTTGGCCTCGTCTCCTCACCATAACACAAGGATTGACAACCAGAACCGTCTCTCCATCTATCTGGCTCACAAGAGGAACAATAAAATCACAGACGCAAATCAATTACTCTTTAAATGCTTTTTTTTTTTTTACCAAATATATGACACAGAGGTGAAGCCCTGTGAAGCCCATGACACAGAGGTGAAGCCCAGATACTGTCACAGGTCCATTTGCGTGGCGCCCGCAGCGGACGATGTGGGGGGGCAGTTTAGTGTTTAGTGGATGTGCGCTTGCTTGGTTCTTGCCAACGCTTGGCAGAGCATTGAAACCGCTCCGCTGTCTGCTAGATCTGTCTCCATGCTCCTCGCTTGTTTGTCTGGGTGTCAGTCACTTTTGCTCTCTTTATGCTTATGCACTTTTGTGAAAGGGTGCACGACTGCAAGTACTGCAAATGTGTATTGTGCGTATTTTGCTTGGTTGTGGGCGTGCGTGATTATCAGCGTGCATGAAGTACATTTCATCTACTTTTTTGAGTATCTGTTCTTTACCTGAGTATTCTTCTTTTTGGATACTTATGACTTTCACTCCGCTATTATATATTTCAAAGACGAATGTTTACTCCATTACATTTATAGGAAGGGAAGGGATTATGAATTTGCCACTTACTGTAAATCCTACAAGCCCACAATGCTTGGTGAGCTTGTAGATCTGCTATAAGTATTAATATGTGTTGAATATTTCTAGCAAATCTTGACTTGTTTAATAAAGCAATGCATTGATATTAAAACTAAAATGACAATGTAATTTGTACTTTTGAATACTCAAGTATTAGTAAAAGCAAGTGGTTTACTCCAGTACTCTAACTCAAGTACAAATCTGACTGATCTCTTATAGTAATATGTAGATGTTTTAACATGGTTGGGGACTGCATGGACCTTAGAACACTGATAGAATCATAGCTGCTCAAGTGTTGGTCTATTTCTGTTTTGTTTCGGGTGGTTGTATTGGATCTACAAGCTCAACGTGTTGAAAAATTGGCTATTTTCGCTATCGGTCATACTATGACAAATAAGGGCTGAAGTGTTTAAAGCAAATTAATAAATCAGGCTGGAATGTTGTTTATAGTAATGTAGTTGTGTGTGTGTGTGTGTGTGTGTGTGTGTGTGTGTGTGTGTGTGTGTGTGTGTGTGTGTGTGTGTGTGTGTGTGTGTGTGTGTGTGTGTGTGTGTGTGTGTGTGTGTGTGTGAGAGCAGTGACAACCCTGTAGTGTAGTATAAACCTTTTCAGGACTCCTTGAAGGCAACCTGAGCGTGTTTGAAGTCGTAGAGAATGACTTCACACTGTGTAGCTTTGGCGGCTGGAGATAAACCCTCTTGTCAAAACTAACAGACCCCCCTCCCTCCCTCCCTCCCTCCCTCCCTCTGCCAGCCACCGCCAGTTGTTGTGGCAGAGAGAGAGAGAGCGAGCGAGTAAGTCAGAGTAATTCAGAGTAATAAGACGTTGGACGGACTGACGTGAATCACTGCTCACGATCTCCCCCTTAACCCATTTTGTGCCCCAGAAATTAACGGATTAAAATGTCCAGAGTGCCTCTCGCTGGCTCCATAAACGGCCAGTCTCTTATTTTGAAGGCCAGAAGTCCATAGCTTAAACACTTCCGGTTTGACGTCATCGCATCATTCACAGGAAGCGGTCATCAACCACGTGGTGTTGTGTAATGGCGGAACGGAGCTTTTCAACATGTGTTTTATTAGCGAGCATCTATTGCCATCCTCGCTTTGAAAGTGTTGTTTGGAGATAATGGACATTAAAGATGAGATTCCCCGTCTGCCTCAATGTTATGGGATTACTATTTTGTGCTCGTGGATCCGTGATGATGATAAATCAGCGAGGGAGATCGTCTCGGGACCTTCCGCCCATGTACCCGGTAGGATAACCGCCGTTACAGTAATATATTACTTTTCGCGAGACATCTCGCGATTTGCACTGCGAACATCAAAGGGAATTTCGCCGGAAATCTCAGGAGAGGCCTAATGGCTCAATAGAGGGTTTGCACGTGGCATCATCATCATACCTGGAAGTTATACGGGAACGCCTACTGAGTGGCAAAAAACTACTTTCTGGCCTTGACAGCCCATACATCCAAAAAGAAAAGTCCTATCTAATTGCATTAAAAAACTTTAAATGACGTTAAACTCACTTTGCCTCTCAATTTGCCATTCACTTTATCCTCTATACTGCCCTACAAAGGCAGAGTGCAGTAACTACGTTTTCGGACACACCGACTTATTTGTGTTGCCCAAAGGTCAAATTAGCCTTCATGATATTGGGGGATGAACATTTAGCTCAAGAACAGATATACAATCAGTGTAATATCATATGCCTATATCTCATTTGACTGATCAGTTGTAACACTTTTAAACCAATTTTTTAGTGAAATTCTTGTATGTAGTTACTGCACTCTGTAGGGCAGTATAGCGCCCCTATAATACAGTTTCACCTATATGTATAAAACCTGGTATACACCTATTTTTGTTGCATGTTATTCCATTCTCAATGGGGAGAGCATGGTTAGTATATTTTAGCATATTAAACAGAAACACAGGCCGCTCTTTTAGACTCCAGAGGCCAGGCACAGCAGCTTAATTGAGTCATAAGTGTTATGATTATGCTGATGAAACCCTCGAACGAAGCGGCTTGTTGCAGCCAGATGCTTATTGTCCTTCTATGCTGTCCAGAGCATCATACAGTATCAGTGGGCTCAGTGGGCTGAGATCAAGCCCCCAGAACCCAGGGCTAGATTTGAAGCAACCCCGATGGTGGCCAAAGTTGGAACTGCAGCCTAAACGCGCATTTTGGCCCCGCCCCCTCCACTCCAGACAGGAGAGGAGAGCAGCGTGACGTCATTTTGGAACCACGGTGGTTCCAATTCCCCCAGAATGCACCTGGATTTAGCTACATGCTAGCACGTAGCCGTTGCTTCAAAACGCCACTGAGCACTTGCATTGAAATGATAGTGGGGGGCGGGGCTCGTCCGCTCTCTATTTTATATATACTCTATGGCTGAGATCCAGCTCTCGTACCCCATGTCATTCATTTCCTTGTGTGTTATTATGAGTGGGAGTGTATTGTGTTGCTCTCCAGAAAGTAATGTCTGGCATACCTTCTTTTTTTTGGTGGTCTGGCACACCATAGTATAGGGCTCATTTCACTCGCTTCTCTGCTTGGTATTCTGTCTTTTCTTCTCTAGTGTGGTCTCCAGTTAAAGCAAAAAGTGTGAGGAAAACCCCTCTTACATTTAGTTTTTAAAATACCGTCTTTGTTCTCAAAATAATGTTGAATTTGGTTAAGTGATAATTAAGTAGTATATGAACTCTGGCATTATCTATTAACTGCTTTAGCCTCCTTAGCTGGTATAGCACTAATTGCACAGCTGTCTCGGGTTTGTATTAGCGGTATTAATCATTTCACAAGTGACGTCCACACCAACGTTTAATAATATACAGTATGGAATCCTAATGTCCCCATGGGCGCTGAGCCCTGAGACTGTGATGGATGCTTCCAATCGTTAGTGCTTTAAATTATTCAAGCCCCCTCCCCTGTGTTGGGGTGGTCCTCCAAAATGGCTGCCTGTTTACGTCTCGCACACCCTGTTGCTATGTAGTCCTCCGCCAGACAGGGCAGATTTTGAGTCTGTCTGAGTTTAATGCTTCTCGGAGTTAAGAGCTCTACGTATTCTCTTACTGTGTGTGAGTCTGTCTGCTTCATTGGTGTGCGATTGATGGAGTGGAATTGTCTGGTGAAAAAAATGTCCCTCCCATGTGATTGAGGGAGAGGTGGGAGAGAGAGAGAGAGAGGGAGAGGAATAAAGAGTGACAGGTAATGAGAGAGGAACTGAGAGAATGAAGCAGAGATGGATGCTGGAGAAAATGTGGATTTAGCATAATCTGAGAGACAATTTGAACAGGAAGGAGAGAGTGTGAGGGGACAAGATGAAAGGAGGGAAGCAGAAAGATGAGGTGAAATGGGGAAGGGAGAGAGGAGGTATAGAAAGAGAGAGAGGAACATAAGGAGAGAGAGATCACCTGTGCCGAGGGTTCTGACACCTGCTGTTTACTTACAACAGTAATGTTCAACAGCCTTGACAAAAATTGCATGATGCCGATTAGTTCATTATTAATGAGAAATTCATTCATTAATTGGCACGATTAATTAGAAAACACACCTCAATGTTTCCACTGCGGAAGAAACAAAAGAAAATCAGTTCAATCAATCAATCAATTGTTTGTTTTCTCACATTCCTCCTCTTCTGCATCCTAACCCCTCGTCTACCCACACCCACCCTACCGAACACACCTGCCTCTTGTCTCATCAAACACAGTGTCAGTGTTTTGTATTGTTGTCTTATGTTAATGTGTTTTGTTAGCCATGCATCTGCACTTGACGCATTCATCGTGAGTCGACGAGTGAGATTGAGGGGTTCATTCTTTTGTAAGGTCTCTCAGCTCAAGGGCTTAGCCTTAGACCCTCATTCACTTCTAGTATTCTCTGTCTCTATTGTTCTCTCCTCCTCCTGTTGTCTCCCCTCTCTCACTCTGTCCTGTTACACAGTGTACCCTCTCTCTCTCTCTCTCTCTCTCTCTCTCTCTCCCTCCCTCTCTCTGTATCTCTTTTCTCCTCTCTTGTTCCCCTCCTTTCTGTTCTTTGATCTGTCTTTCTCAGAATCTCTCGAGTACTGTATCTTCATTCTTCAACCTGCTTGTTGCCAGCCCTTTTGTTTTTCTGTTTTTCACCATCGCTCGCTCCCTCTCCCCCCACTCTCCCACACACCGCTCAGCTCTAAATGTGCATGTCGATATTTCCCACACCCACTTGAGAGTTGGGTCAAAGTCTTTGTTTCTCTCCATGTCACGCTCCGTCTCTGTCTATCCGTCTGTCTGTCTTTCACCTGCCCTCTGTCTGTCTGTCTTTCATTTGGTCTGTCCGTTTCCGTTCCCTCAGTACTGTATCTTTCTCTGTCTCCCTGTCTCTCGTTCTGGCTCTCTCTTCAATAATGGTCCTTCCTTCCCAAACCACTGCTCATCAACAACTTGTTTGTTTCCTCCGCCAAGATCAATTGAAAACTCATTACACGAAGGCATTTGGAGAGTCTTGTAACTGAAGTGGAGACGTTAACCGGCTCAGCAGAGCAAAGCGAAACGAGGCCTCCATTAAAACAAAACACTCAACCTGCTGCTACCAAAAAGTGACATTGGCAGAATAGCTCATTTGACTGCTTAAGTGTTACACGCACTCAGTGGAAAACACAAGTAACAGGATTCTGATGAAAATGAGATACTTTCATTAATGACTCAGTGATTGTGACTGAATTTCGGAGCACGTAAATAAAGAAATCAACCTCACGTTATCTCAATCACATTTATTTTCGGACCACTGATGGGTCCCTTGTTCTCTCTCTCTCCTTGGCCTGAAAGACGCATTTCGCAAAGAATAAACGCAGCAGAGTGCAACCAGTTTTAGTCATTTTCTACAGCTTTTCTGATCATCTGCAACAGTGACAGAAATAGGTCATTTGTTCTTCCGTGTTTTGCAAAAACGGACTGTTCTGTCGCAGATAGTCACTAGAAACCACCATGCCGCCCCGGCGTCCCCCATCGTTATTTCAACCTGTAACGGAAGTGGAATGTTGCAGATTATTTACTCCATCTCCAAAGACAAGAAATATATATTGTTGCTGTTGTGCAAAAACCTTGTATCTCCATGTTTCACATTATTGTGTTTTGTCACAAGTGAATGCCCTATGTTATACTTATATTATATGATATGATATATATGACATTTGTATGCCAAAACTTGTAGATCAGCTAATTCTTTAAGCGTTTGGAGCACAGGTCTCTGCCAGGGTTGGGTTGGGTGGGGTCGCCTAATGCCTACCCAGGGCCCGCAAACTTTGGAAAATGTATCTTTATCTTGTTTTGTGTTTGATAGATTGATTGAATATTTTATTAGACAAAAATGCAGAACAGTACAAGTATAGTCAATACAATAGAAATGTAGTACAGTACAAGTACTAAAGGAACATCCCAAATAAGTCCTTTTACGGTCTTTTTTTACGTTGGAAGTCCTGGTATTCAATTCATGGACATAACAAATAGCAAGCAAAGAAAACATTAAATATCATCGCAGTTATAAAAACACTATATGTACAGGATAGGGGAAACAAGGGGATGGGGCTATGGTAAAGGGGGGGGGGGGAACCTTGTTATGCTCTAGCCCAGGGGTCTTCAACGTTTTCAGGCCAAGGACCCCTTAGTTGAGAGAGAGATGAAGCAGGGACCCCCACAACCTTAACATAGATTCCATGTAGTTTCATCTTTTGACAGCACAATCACCAGTGTATTTTGGATTCATGTCAATGTGTGTTATCAGATATTTAACCACTTGAACCGTCAATACTTGTAAAACTTGACCTTTCACTCTGCACTCTGCTCTTTTTCCCCTCTACACCAAAGCTCTTTGCCAAAAATAGCCGATCTACAAGCTCACAACGCCTCGCAGCGCGAGCCGTTGTGAGCTTGTAGATCTGCAATTTTTGGCTAAAGTTCTCCGAATATGGATGTTAGGGTTTAAGTGGTTAATATAAAAAAGGAGAAAAAAAAGTTTCTATCACTCAAAGATTTGGACGACCCCCTGTAGTAACTCTGGGGACCCCCTAGGGGTCCCGGACCCCCTGTTGAAGACCCCTGCTCTAGCCTGGTAAACACACGGAATTCAAGTTTAGCTGAATGAAAATGAAATTGATTTCTGCGACCGGGTGGTTTACCAGGCTAGTTGTGCTCTGCTGTTTTCTAGTCTTTTGAATATCTCCAAGCTGAAATCTGAGTATTGATAAGACCAACAGGGCACTGTAATCAGCTAATCTTTATCTTTTATTCTTCCCTTTGACTGGTAAATGAGCAATTGACTTTTGATTTGAGAACCCCATGTTCTATTGGCTTTTGTTAATGAGTTCTACAGATAATAGTGTCATTTGCAAAGCTTGCACAACACGCTGGGAGGATCCCATGTGCTTTTATATTCTGGTATACATCTGGTGAGTCTTGTGTTTTCATCCAAAAACTCTTCTTGGATCTTCTTGGCGCTTGCGAGGCGTTAAGAGCTTGTAGATTGTCTATTTTAGCAAATAGGTTGGGTATAGTGGTAAAAAAAGAGCAGACCAAGTACATAGTGAAAGGTCAAGTTTACACAATTTTTACAAACAATCAAAGTGGTTAAATATCTGAAAATACACATTAACACAAATCCAACATAGACAGATGACAGCGCTGCTAAACAAGTCTATGAATCTATCTATGAAATCAATGAAAATCTGCATCACACATTTATACAATATGTAGAGGGGGTCCCTGCTTCATATCTCTCTCAGCTAAGGGGTCCTTGGCGGCTTGGCCTGAAAACGTTAAAGACCCCTGCATTACTCACATTTAAAATCAGATACGATGAATCTTACCATTCTGCTGTGGCCCCTCCACAGAGTGTGGGAGTGGTGGTTGTCCATGATGGTCCATCTTCCTCGCTATACAGTATGTACTGTATCTTTTCCACCTCCCTAATGAGGGAGCCAGCTTTCTAACTGTTCAGGTTACTCAAGAACTTTGCTTGTGATTTTGTGAACATAACCCACACCGAGTGTGTGACATCATCAGTTTGTCTATTTAACTGTTGACAACAACCACTGGAAAAGATTAAAGTGACACAGTAGCCTGAGGTTTTAATCGTTTTGGATTGCATTTTTATGGCGCTTTTTCTAAGATAATTAATATTATACAGTACAATGTAGTTGAGATTTGATGGACATGTTGGGTTTACATAATGTATAGTGAGAGGGCGTGTCTGTATCTGTTTGGAGATATAGCCGGGGACCCACAATCCGAAAAACTCAAGGAATAGGGTAGGACCTGTGATTTTCTGCCGTACTTTTTATTTCTGTTTTATCTATTCGTTTGGTCATTAACTCATTTGCTGCCAAGCCCGAAAATCCCGAAAAAATCCCATTGTACCTCCCTGCCAAGCCCGTAAATCCCGGAAAAAATAAAATCAAAAAAAAAAAAAAAAAAAACAATTTTTTTTTATTTTTTTTTTTAATTTTGACCCCAAAAAATGTTGTAGGCATGATAGCAATCGCAAAATCGCATGTTTAACCCCCATAGCAACCCCATCTTTCAAGCATGGCAGCCATCTTTGTTTACATTTTAGGAAAACATAATGGCTGTTATCTCATGAATGCCTGAACGGATTTCCATTCGGATTTTTTTGTTTGAAAGCTGTGAGCAATGTGGACACACGTGGTGCATGATCTAGGCATGGGTGTGTATGATCCGTGCACTATGAATTACATGGAAGTCTATGGAGACTTATGGCAGGTGGGAGTAGGAAGGTATTGTTAAATGGCAGCATATGAGTTAAGGTCCACAGAATGAGAGGCCTGCTCTGACGGAAACATCGCGAAAAAAAGTTATGGCCATTTGTATATTCACTGTCCAATGGCCTCCACTAGAAATATTAAAAAAAGGAAAAACGTATTTAATTAGCATGTGAGCGGTTAAACTAGGGGTTCTTTGTGATTCTGAATCCATTGCAAGCATTTGTTATGCATAACAAACATTGCTTGGGTTAACTTTCGGCAACCCAAAACTGTGAAAAGTGGACTCATAGAGGTTTTTGGTCCCAGAAGGTTGTTATTTTAGCTTTTACTTGGTAGCAATTGACTGGTATAACATTCCAGATGGACAGTATCTTGTAACTAAGACATCATTCTCAAGCCATGTCTTTCTCTCTCTCTCTCCCAGGGACATCAGACGTGATGGTCATGGCAGATAAGGAGGAGGAGAAGGCGAAGGACCATGCGAAGGTGAAGGTGGACATGTTTGATCCTCTGCACAACGCAGAACAGAAGAACGAGAAGGCAGAGATGGCTGGCGTTGATACAGCCAGCAAGGTGGAGAAAGTGACAGTGACAGAAACAGAGAAAGAACTGGAAAAAGAGAGGGAGCTGGAAAAGGAGAAAGAGATGCAGAAGGAGAAAGAGAGAGAGCTGGAAAAGGAGAAAGAGATGCAGAAGGAGAAAGAGAGAGAGCTGGAAAAGGAGAAAGAGATGCAGAAGGAGAAAGAGAGAGAGATGGAAAAGGAGAAAGAGATGCAAAAAGAGAGAGAGATGGAAAAAGAGAGAGCGAAAGCGGAGTTGCAGCAAAAGATGGACAAAATGGAAACGATAGAGAAAACACCAGATAAGGCGGAGCCAACGAACAAAAATGAGAAGGTGACCGTAACGTTTGACAAAGCTGAAGACAAGGCTGAGAAAATGGTGAAAGTCGATGAGGTGCAAAAAGATGTCAAGGCCGACAACCTCGAGCAGGAGGCTAAGGTCGAGAAACCAGAGAAAATGGAGGTGATGGACGACAAGGAGCAGAGTGTCGAAAAAGTGAAGACCCCAGAGAAGCAACTGACGCCTGAGAAGTTAGACACTTTTAGTCTCCTCGATGTAACAGAGAAACAGCCTGAGCCCAAAATGAAGGACGACGCAGGGAAGGAGGAAAACCTCGAGGCGGGACAGATCGACACCCACAAAGACGACAAGGCGGCCAAGGAGGAGGCAAAGGAGAAGCATATTGAACTGACAGGCGAACGGAAAAGCGAGAAGGAAGAGAAGCAGAAGAAAGCTGAGGAGAAAAAAGACGAGAAGAAAGACAAGGCTGCGAAAGCAGACACAGCTGAGAAGACCAAAAAGCCTGCCAGTAAGCCCTCTGTCAATGGGAGCACTGCTGCACCAGGCAAAGATCTGTCAAGTCCAGACAAGAAGACCAAGGTACCTGCCTGTATCCATACTGATATACAACATGCTTCTAGTACACAGAGACAAGCTTACATTTATCACACATATGTATGTAATAGTTCTAGAAGACTTAACATACTATAACAGAACACACAGTCTAGACTCTAACACAACAAGAGAACACAGATACTTCTTGACTTGAACACATGGACAAACTTCTAGAACACTCAGACCAACATGAAATAAGAACACACAGACTTGCATAAAACAAGAACACATATTACACCAGAATAAATTCTTGTATAAGACTGAGACTAAAACTTACAGAACACCCAGATTATCATGCTTCTGAACACAAACTAGCATTTCTAGATTGCACAGATTATATTTTACTGTCTAGAATTCATATAGACCATTCATGGTTTAAAAGTCATGCTGTGTAGGAGCTAATCCCCATTTCTGACAAAGAGTCAAAGACTGAGGTGAGTTATAGGATGGTTTTCCCTGTATGCATACTTGCATACTGCACTTAATACTGCATACCAATTATGCAGCCTTTGCTGAGATAGGTTAATGTCCAGCATGACAGAAGTATATACCTTCATGCAGTGTTCTGTATGGGTATTATGCTCTGCGCTGATATCAAGTACGGTCATCCATCACTCATGCTGCTGATGCTTCCGCTACTGCTTTGAGAGTCGAAGCTCTTATTTGTCCAGTTACAACTCTTTAATCAGTGCTAACATTATCATCATAATATATTGATCTTCCTTCATTGTTCTTAATTGAATTGGTTAGTATGTCGTTATGTTTTGCTGTTTTCTTAATCAATGTCGCTGCTTTACCTAGAGTAGCTGCTGTTATCATGCATTCTTAGTGGGAGAAATATGTAACAAAAAAAGGCAAATGTGTTCACTTCCGGCAGAAAGCGTGAAAATCTGCACCTAGGGGTATTTTTGTGCGCTGAATTCAAAAATTGACGGTCCCAAGCACTTTTCCCATGGGATCTGGTGGCTCTCATTCACTTACCATACTAAGGAAAAAAGACCCCCCAAAAAATCTTCTTCAAGTAGCATGTGAGGGGTCAAACTAGGTGTTTTTCGGGATTCTGAATCCATTGCAAGCATTTATTTTGCACGAAAAACATTCCTTTCCGAGAAATGGACACAACACAACTTTGAAAAGTGATGACTCATCACTAAACCATAGTTTGTGGGGTCCATTTCTTGCCCAAGGAATGTTTTTTGTGCAAAACAAATGCTTGGAATGGATTCAGAATCATGAAAACCCCCTAGATAGACCCCTCACATGTTACTTAAAGAAGATTTTTGGGAGGTCTTTTTTTCCTAACCCTAACCCTATGGTAAGTGAATGAGAGAAAAGTGAATTTGAGAAAAGTGCTTGGGACCGTCAATTTTTGAATTCAGCGCACAAAAATACACCTAGGTGCAAATTTTCACGCTTTCTGCCGGAAGTGAACACCTTTTTCACATATTTCTCCCACTATCTCCCCATGTCGTTTTTATGATTTTCTTTTCTCTTTTTTTTTCTTTCTCTCTTGCTTTTCTGCCTTATTTTGCCCTCCATCCTGTGTGGTTTTCCATGACGCAGCTTGTTGCGGGGGCCACCAAACCGAGTGCTGCTGCTGCTGCCAAAGCGCGGCCGCCTCCCACCACCACTGCCCCTACTAAACGCCCCGCCCCCTCTACCTCCACCTCAACCGCCCTCAACAAAAAAGCACCCGCGGCGGCAGCCAAGCCGCCGTCCGCCACCTCACCCGCCGGGCCCAAGAGGCCCACCGCCACCTCCACGGGCCGCCCCGCATCCTCCACCACCAGCCGCCCTGCCTCATCTACCACCAACACCACTAGTATGACTGCTACACGTGATATCAGACCCAAGGTGAGTGCAGGGCCACTGGCAGGAAGGCATGAACAGGACCGCTGGCTCAAGCCGCATACACAATAAACCAAGGGTCCACAAACCTTTCAGAGAACCCCAAAATAGCGAGAGCTTTCCCTATTATGACGTGGTTTAAAAAACCTTGTTGTTGAGTGGCAAACACATTGTCCATTTTTACAGTGACTACACCGATCTCCCACTTACCAGTGGCATAAATAAAGAATGCCAGAACGCTCGCCCCAAAACACACGCCTCATGCGTCTATCCGGCAGAACGGTTGAACGGTCTCTGCCTGGTATTCCTATATGTAATCTCTGTAAACTATGCTTAAACGGTTAAACCTAAACTTATTCGTAACCTTAACCTCAGTAAAATGGTGCCAAAACCTAAAGTTATTTCTAATCTTATCCCCAGTAAAACATTAATACAAGAACCGACCCACTGAGTGGTCGGTGTGAGGTCAGCGGAAAAAAATGGTTCTACAGACAGGGATCTCCATATATGGGCATGAAAGGGATTGTATGTATGATGTCAGATGTCATAGACTTCATAGGACTTTCACATAACGAACTAGAAGCAGTGCTCTTCCGAGCACAGGTCTCCACCAGGTCAGGCATGTAATGTGTTTTACATAAGTCGGCCTCCTGATGGCGCTATAAAAGGCTGATGTAAAAAATGCAGGGAAAAGGTTTTACCTTGGCCTCTAAGGAGTGCGCATACAAAGTTTGACACTAATCGGTGGAGTTATAGGTGAAAACATGAATCGGCCTGTTATAGCGCCACCATGAGGCTGATTTGATTTTTCTTAAGTGGCATTTATTCCTCTGCCTATTGGGAATGTGCATGCACAATTTCACCAAAATCGCACACTGCGTTCAGGATTTCAGGCATTTTATTCAAAACTGACCAATCCTGCAAACTTTGAAAGCCAGTTTTAGCCAATCAGGATGGAATATGGAAAATCTGACACATCCATGTCGATCACATGACTGTAGAGATACTGTCTACTGATTTACGTGATTTTTGGACAAAATCTGTAGGAGTACTGGCAAAAGTTAGTTTTGCAAAAGTCGGCCTCCTGGTGGCGCTAGAACAGGCCCATGTGAAATATTTGGGGCAGAGGTTCTGAATTGGTGTCGAGGGAGTGTGTGTGCACAGTTTGGCAGCGACCGGGCCAACGGCGCCGGAGATTAGCTGGTAACGGACAAACGGACGGACGGACGGACGGACGCACGGACGGACGCACGGACGGACGGACGGACGGAGGGGAAAACATACTCTCCCTCAGCCTTCGGCTGGTGGAGACAATAACTGAATAAGCATGTTTGGGGTCTCACAGCATATCTTCATATACAGTACATGGATCTCCATACAGTATATGGGTACCAGGGGTCTCCATATAACAATATTCTGAATCAGTAACATTTTCTGCTTGCTAGCCTTTCAGTATCTCTGTACGGTAAGCTCAGTAAGCTTTGTTTGTCCATGGTGCTGAGGGAGATTGCTTCCTGCAAGGACCCATGCATTAAAGATAGAAAGGCAGAAAAGATTAGGATGGAGAAAGCGAGAGAAATGAGAAGAAAGCAGTGATAGGGAGAGGGAAGGGTTGGGGCAGTGAGGGGGGCCGAGGGAGAAATGGAGTCCTTGGGCTGCAAGATTAATAAGTCTCCTCACAGTGTTCGATATGAAGGCTTAGGGATTCAGGGAGGGTTTACAGCCTCAAGGTTCCACTGACACTACAGCGCTACCTTTTTATTGTGCTTTCACATTGTGAGCAGAAGAGATAGAAAATGAATGACACGCCAGCCTCTCAGCTGCAGGCTTTTACAAACATCATTATTCCTCACAAGGAGAAGAGAACAGGTGCGCTTCCTCTGATTGCTGCCACTGATTTGGGCAGTGGGTGCTCACTCAGCTCTAGGTACAACTGAACTCAAGGATCCACAGGAGTGGACAGAGCAGCACACCAAAATGAAGATGCAAGACAGGCTCAGATGCAGTGTTCAATTTTATTCTGAACGCTATCGAGTTTCGGCACGAAGCCTTCCTCAGAGCAGGTTAAAAGTCATCATTATTCCTCGCTTCTCACCCTCAGTTTCAAGCACAACAGATCCATTCCATACTGAACATTCTCCTGCTTTAGATGCAAACTGAAGCTGGACATGTATACAGTCCCCAGCTCCTGAACCTGACTAGACATGAAAAAGATTGTCTTCGATTTTAGAAATTACATATTTATTCGTATTAATCCTACACACTTTATATGAATTATTTAGAGAACGAGAGAATGGTAAAAATCTTTTCTCTTTATTGTCATGTATTACTTGTTATAAATATTCATCATTCAATCTTTAATATATCCTAGAATGTACAAAGTACAGGCTGTTATATCCTTTCATAATCCTCTGCTGCCCTGTACTCCACACATGCCATCATGCCAACAGATTTTGTAAAAGCAAAAAGCTAGCTTTAATTGATAAAGCAATTCCAAACTTTACTCAACGAAATCAATGGTCTGAGATCAATACTTATGCCTCATTCACACTACAGATATATAGTTGAACGTTTAGCTTGGTAATTCAATGTAATCTCAATGGAAACCAGCTTTAAAGCTTTCAAACCTTTGTTTGGAGAATCTCATGCATCTTTAAAGCTGGTTTCCATTGAGATTACATTGAATTACCAAGCAAAACGTTCAACTATATATCTGTAGTGTGAATGAGGCATTACACTTCTTCTTTCTTTTTTTTTTTAAAGATACTTTTGGGGCTTTTCTGCCTTTATTGGTAGTACACACTTACACAGTGTAGATAGACAGGAAACCGGGAGAGAGAGACGAGGAGTGACACGCAGCAAAGGTTGTCAGGATCGGGATTTGAACCTGCAAAGCAGCTACATTAGAGCCTATAATATGGTATGAGCCTGGACCGCTAGTCCAGCGGGCGCCCCCTAAGCCCCCTTCTCATGTCTACAACAAACCCCATCAGTGTTTTGTCACCCCCTGCTGGTGGCCTCTTTATCTGCAAACAGTGTGACACTATGACCAATAAATGAAAGTCTTTTCTTAGTCCAGCAATGGCTCCCGGGCACGGAATGTTTTCAGTTACACATGGCCAGTCTGTTTTGCAACAGTGCAGCTGTATGTAGATCATGATGCCACAGATCCAGGGGAAATAATGTGGCGAGGTGGCCTTGAATGAAGGGTCGTAAAACCGGTCTGCATCAAGCTATGAATATGGGCTATTGGGCTAAGATCTGACCGAAATTTCTCAATGAAATCATTAAGGGAGTGAATGACCAGGCTGTATGGAAATTATATTATTATTTACTATACAAACTATATAGGCTATATGCACAGCAGCAATATTTGAGAGAAGTTGGGTCTGGGTGAGCCAACATGCACAATATCAGCACTCTGACTCTGTTTGACCAGAATGGAACAGAGCCTTCATTAGTATTATTGGTTTAACCTGTGTAGGAAGTGAGACGAGACCCAACTTCTCTCCAAAATGGCTGCTGTGCATATAGCCTATTCATTGTTTTGTCTCTGTGTGTTTCTGTTTACAGTCTGACTCTCTACGATCTCTACGATAACATACGTGACATCATGCTTCATGGCGTTCCATGGTCCTCTCCTGCTCTTCTTCTACCCTACAGTACCTCTGATACCTCACACTCCTCTCTTGTCCATCTCTTGGTAGATACCCGCGGAGAAGCGCCCCACAGTGCCGAAGGCTAGCTCCACTGCGTCGACTCACGCCGCCACCTCCGCCACCACCAAAAACGGCACTGCCACGACAGCGACCAGCAGAGCCGCCACGTCAACACGCACGACTGTGTCCACTCGCACTACAACAACCTCCGTTGCAGCCAAAAAGCCCCTGGGTACCACGCACACACATGTACACACACACACTCACTCCTCCACAGCATTTCACAGCTTTGTTTGCGCTGTTAGTTACTCTAGGCTCTGCACACACCTGTAGTTCCCTTTTCCAGGAGATGGCATGAACATTTCCTTTTCTGGGTCAGTTTCCCATAGCTTCATTTGATTGGTCAGATTTGACGGGAAACGCATATGAAGGTGTTGTGTGTTTCCAGTTCAAATCTGCTGCTGAGACGTGAGATGTTTTATGTCGGCTGGTGGATATTGTCCTACATTTATTGACCATTAAATGGTCAATAAATGTAGGACAATATATAGAACAATTATTAATTTTGGTTAATGCCCCTACTGAAAGCACATACTGTGGCTTCAGTTACTCAACAACACATTGTCATGTCTTTCAGCCGCTAAGCCAGGAGAGGAGAAGAAACCCAGCACTCTGAGGACAACTACAGGTAATGATGATAAATTATTATCATAACTCGTTATGTAGCACTTTTCTTAACATTGTTAAACAATTCAGCCATTGATGCTGCATGAACAGTAGTATCTTCACATGATCCCCTACATTCAACTAACAATTTAAAGATGATAAGTTGGAATTTAGTAGAAAACTATGTTGAGACAATGTGACTGTCAACAAAGAATGTTGACATGTTGGTTGATAATCATTTCATTTGCACTTGAAAGATTCTGCACATAAAGTGCATCAAACATTTTCTGGCAGAAGCCAAATTTAGCATCATCTCTTCTCCATTGCTCTCTTAGTTCTCTCTCCCTTTCATCTCTGTTTGCTCTCCTCTTCCCCCCTACCTCCTACTAAACTCCTTTCTACTCCCTCACACTCTCTCTCCCCCCCATCGCTCTCTACACACTGTCACAGCCTCTGCGGAGCACAGATTATAGGTAACAATTTGGCATCAATAGAGCTCTTACAGTGAGGGTTACCTGCATTGTCCATTATCACAGTCATGACACATGCTCTCCGATCCCAATGACACCGGGAAGACATACAGAAATATATTTCAGAAATATCTACAGGGAAGCTAAAAACCCTCAGCGCAGCAGCCTGTGGATTACGCTGGTCCCTGCATCTCCTGCTGATACCTCTCTCTAATAATCTGCTTGGGCTCCAACAACAAGCTAAGCACTGCCTGTCACTGCATCTTATTTCCCCTTTTTCAACCTTAGAATTTACTTTTTTTTAGATGTTTTTTGCTTTGTTTTTCTTTTCTTTTTCTTTTTGTACTTCTTTGACTAAAGGTGTTTTGTTTTGTAAAGCAGTGGTTCTCAAACTCAAGGACGCCCAAATTAATATGTATTTGGCCGCTGACCCCCATCTTGAGAGATTGTCTAGTTTGTTTTTGAAAATAGCTGATGTACAAGCTCACGATGCATCGCGACGCTTTGCAAACTTGTAGATTCGCTATTTTCAAATAGCCAGTGTATCCAGGGTTAAGGTGGTTATTCTGATTGTGATGCTATATTAACACATTTGACAAGGACCACTGCCGGTCCCCGAACACCTTTTGAGAATCACTGTTTTAAAGTGACTTTGAGTTTGCCTGGTAAAAAACAGACTGCACAACACCACCCCCTGGCGGTGGTGGTGTGTGAAAGAGGCTGGCCCGCCAGGCTAACTTTGAGTACCTTGTATACCTATATAAATGCCATGTAATATATTATTATTATTATCTGGGGAGGACATACTACTTCTCACTAGAAGATGTCCGATGGATCAGGAAAGATCAGCTGGCTTAATGTTATTTTTGTCTAGTGGTTCACAATTGGATTGAAATATTATCTGGTTATTATACTGTACAGCTTCAGATAATTGGACTTTTGAGCAGAGCAGAGCATGTAATGAGGCAGAACCACAAAACAAATTCTCTCCAACAACCATTTAGGGGCAATACAATCTGATGAGATCTCAGTCCAGTATTACATGATCCAGATATTAGCAGCCCAATAATAGAGTAACGAAGTCATGACGTGACTCACTCATCCCCCGGTTCCAATGAAGTAATTCTCTATGGAGAATAACATTGAGTCATCTTAAAATCGTCTCATATAAGCATTGTGGTCCAAAAATAAACAAACGGTCTGCTCGATATTGTCGGGGAGGTGGATCTGTGTGGTTTATGATAGGCAGTCACTCATATTTGATAAAGCCTGTTTCTAGCGAAAATGTAACTAATTGGGCGACAGTAACATTAGCGTTTTCTCAGCATCAGTTGATTCTTCATATCCATATGAGTCAAACCGCTGAGATAATTTGTTTATAATTGGAACACAGTTCTTATATGACACAATATGAAAAAGGTCTATGGGAATTCAGAATGGGGGAAGAAAATCGCGAACCAGGTAGGATGTGTAAATTACGTCACACTTCACTACTCTATACTAATGGGAATTAGACATGGCTATAATTCCCCTTTTGATGGGGTCTCTGCAGTTTGCATTTATGTATTCTTTGTTGAAAAAGACAGGGAGACATTTAAATAATGACATTTTGAACATTTAAAAAATGTAATGACTTTCAAACTGTCACCTCCTTGTGTAAAGTTATATTGATTTGACCTGTGGCCCTTTTAGAACTACCATAATTTGTTTTCGTTTTGTAAATAACATTTTTGCAACCCTCTTATTTTAGAAGGTTGATTTGGTAACGCAACTCTTCTCCTCCCTCGTCTCTTCTCTCCAGTCGACTCCCCCAAACCCAAGACCAGCACTGCCCGTACCGCTCCCAGCACTACCAGCGCTCCCCGTGCTGGTGCTGCTGTCCGCACTACAGCCACCAAAACGGCCACCTCTTCCTCCACTGCCACCACGGCAGCCGAGAAGAAGCCCCTGGTGCCCCGCGTTCCTCGCACCAATTCCTCAACCACAGCGACCACCACCGCTGGCAGCACGAGAACCACCTCCCGCCCTGGCACCGGACCATCGGGCCCTGACATACGCAATGCACGGTCCAAAATCGGCTCCATAGATAACATGAAGCACCAGCCAGGGGGAGGGAAGGTACGTAAGCCCCTGAAATCCTTGTCCTTGCACATTGGTGTGTTTTTCAGACGAATTTCGGGGCACGTAAATAAAAAAATCAAGCTCACTTTATGTCAATCACGTTTGCGAATTACAAACTTCCAGTTCGTAATTCAAGGCGCAAATGGGTAACAAAGAAAGATTATTGACAATTAGACTTACATAATCAAGTAGTTCCTACTCTCACCTGTGGTCATGACATGAGGGTCATGAAAGTTTCCAGTTGAGGTCGTTAGGGCATCTAGTAACCTCCTGGTTAGTAGGTTTTCCAAGCACGTCCAGCTGGGGGGGAGGCCATACATGGGGCACGCCGAGAACCAGGTGGAGGAATTATATCTTCACGTCCACGCTGGCCTGGGAAGACCTCTGGACCCCCGGTCAGAGCTGGCTAATGTGGAAAAGCAAGTCTGGGTTCTCCTGCTGGAACATCTGGCTTCCACAACAACCAGACTTGCGATAAGTGGTTGAAATGATGTTGGACACTTGAAGAGTGTCCTGGTTTCCAATCCCGTCTTGGTTCTGTGTTGCAAATCCTCCCTCTGTTCTTTCCTGTATGTGCTGCTTCACTGTCTGTGAAAATTAACGGAAGTGCATTGAAGATACACTTTTAAGAACCCTGTGTGAAGCACTTCTCCTCTCCCTTCTCCCATCTTCCTCCATGTTTCCTCACCCAACCTCCTTATCTGTCTTTGCCTCCCTCATCCCTTTCTTCTTTGTATCCCCTATCATTTTTCATTCCCTTTTTTCTCCTACGCCTCCAACGTTTCTTCCTCCACCTACTACTCCAACTTTGCTTCTCTCTCTTCCTCCCCACATTACTCTCCACCCTCGTTGTTGTTGTTGTTGTTGTTGTTGTTGTTGTTGTTGTTGTTGTTGTTGTTGTTGTTGTTGTTGACTCAGGCCCGGGCTTGTCTCCTCAGGTGTCCTCTGCCTCTCTGAACAGGGGCATTGTCTCCAAAGAAACCAGCCAGGGCAAAGTGAGTTCATACCCCTCCATTACACACACACCACCACAAACCTCCATCCATCCATCCATCCATTGATCCAGCCATATACCTACCCACCCAACTACCTACTGTACCTACATGTTACAGACAGACACCTCCTGTTGATCTAGCTGAGTTTAAGCAGAATTACAAAGCAATAATATTATCTTCAGGTCATGTCTTTGGTTTCATTTGGTGTCATAGATCCCACCAATGGTGTTTTCGAGTGGTCATTTTGTGTGCTCTCCCCTGCTTACCGGTTTCACTCATTTTGGCTACAGGTCAAAGATCAGAGATAAGACCAGATTAGTCCATTCCTGTCATGGGATGTTGGTCTCTCCTCATGCTTGGTACTGAACAAAGTTAAAATATTAAGCTCAACAAAGGTTTTTATAATCCTTGCATTTTGCAGCTTATTGACTGTGGACACTTCTTTACTGTCCTTGCCAAGATGTGCACACTTATTACTGGAGGTATTACTGAACAGTAGAAACTGAGCAGTAGCTTTAAGTGCGACAGAGCATAAATTAGGTATTATTTCAGTGCATGCAGAAAGTTCTTTCTTATGATGTTATAGCTGGCTGACAGTAAGGAGGCACAATTGTCTATAAAACATATTGACTCAACTTGAGCATCTTGAACCATGAGCAGGTTATGGTTTGTCTTTACACAACATGCAATATCAATTATTTGCTTGTTGGGGGCGGCAGTGGCTCAGGAGGTAGAGTGGCTGCTCGGGAAATGGAAGGTTCCCAGTTCGATCCCGGGCTCCCCCAGAGTTACTGTTGAACACTGAACCCATTATAGTACCGTACTGGAATTTTTACTGTTAAAGCTATAATCCCTATGTTATACAGTATGTACCGGTATGTTATCTCTCTCTGACCAACGCTGAGACGTTATTGCAATTATGGCTGAGCTACAATAAAGATGGTGGTGTACAATCCAGTGTGCCGTCTGCTTCAAACCCTGACACCAGGGTTTACATTTCTCAGTGGAAGTAGAGAGACATCCAACCACTGCAGATGTATACAGTGTATTTTTAA
This sequence comes from Nannobrachium achirus, assembly GCF_963921795.1. NCBI lineage: Eukaryota > Metazoa > Chordata > Actinopteri > Myctophiformes > Myctophidae > Nannobrachium > Nannobrachium achirus. The sequence goes on from NC_137828.1 coordinate 47,116,611, forward strand.
CATACTCTACCATACAGATTTGTAAATAAATCCTGGACTGTAGATTTAGTTCTGTTGTTGCAACAAACTCATAAAACAGTACAACTGTGGTTTTGGGTTGATCAGTGGCCATGTTTTGGTACTGTATACTATGCTAAACTGCTATTTCTCCTGCACTATGAAACAAACACTGATGTATTATTCCAAGATGTGCATACTGCACATCTTGGACCATGTTGGAGAATGTACTGTGTAACAGAACATTTCTCTCATTATTGGACAGGGACAGGTCTATGTATGTGTTTTGATGCATGTGTGTGCTATTAAAGATCCTGTGTGGCACCCTATAGCTCGCTCTATTTCCCCCTCCAGATTTGGGCAAATCTATAATTGAATACTTGTTTTTAATATGAATTGTAGCACTAGTTTGTCTTCAGTGGTCAGTGAAAGCTGCAGCAAACAAATGCACCTATTATGACATGTGAAGACACTTTCAAATATACTTTTGCCCTGGTCTCAGTTCCTTTCTCTGTCCCCTCTGTCTTTTCCTCTCTAACCGTAACCATGGTGTTGAATACTCCCTCCTCCTCCTCCTCCTCCTCTTCCTTCCTCTCTCTCCTCCTCTTGCTGCTGTGCTGTGACCGTTTAGGTTCAGATAGTCTCCAAAAAACTGGACTTCAGCCATGTCACCTCACGCTTGGGCTCCAAGGACAATATGAAGCATGTTCCTGGTGGAGGGAAAGTAAGTACTGGCCCATTTGGCTAGAGCTGGTTAGAACTCCTATGCACTGGGCCATTTGTCACTACAGTAAGTACTGGGCCAGCCGTTTGCTAGGGCCTCGTATGCTCTGGGGCATTTGTCACAACACCTCTGTTGAAACGTTGTGTAGCCTACCTGAAAGAGTAAAGTCATCAAAAGTCATCATTTAGGAACCTGTGGTTAAATGTTGTCAGGGCCGTTTTTAGCTATAGGCGAGCTAAGCGGCCGCCTAGAGCGCCATCCTAGAGGCGGCGCCGAAATGGAGGGAGTGGACCCAAACCAGCCCCAAACCGGCCCAAAACCGACTGAAATCACGCCAAAACCCACAAAAAATTAGTGGAGAGAGGTGCTGATTAGACGCGAAACGGCCCTGAATGTTGTTATCCTATATTAAAATTAGGCCTGCCGGGCAGGTGGGCAGACCTCTGACGCCATTCTACCTCAGCCATAAACAAATCACGGCCACGTCAGTATAAATAATTATAGTAAAATAAATAATTCCCCTAAATCCACCACTGAGTGAGAGGCAATGGGCTGCTCTGAGCAGGCACTTGCTCCCACAGATATAAAAAGCTATATACCTCCCTCCGGTGGGGGGGGTTGGTCAAAGAGAGCTGGCAAGCCTCCCAATAACTCTACGCAAGCCTCCAGAATTCTGAGGTGGGGCTCTTGGGAATTCTGAAGGACGCTTCCTTGTGCGTCACAGAATGGGAAGCTCGGTAGGCCAATCAGATGCAGGGCTGGCAGGACTCCCTCTTTCCCATTGGAGGGGGCAGAGTGCCTTCCGCAGTTCCACAAGTTATGCACTTCCGCCAGCGGTGTGACCAGTCGCGCTAATGAACTGCAGCGGCAGAGGAGGTATCTAGCTTTTTATATCTGTGCTTGCTCCTAGTGGCTCACCTAGAGCCTCATGGCCTCACTGTTTGTTTTTGTCTCTTAAGAGCAAAATCAGTTGTGATGTTGTATCGGCCAGCACGCTAATCATCCTTTTGCACAAGCGCAATCTTTTGTGTTAGTTTATCTCTGAGAGTGTAAAAGGACCACTGCCATTGCTTAAGCTAACACTCAGAATGTTGCTGTGCAGTACTAGTCCCGTTTCTACTGTCCCTTGCTTCTGTAGACTCCCCTGTCCTTTTCTGTCCTGTCCTGTCGCTAACTAACCCAACACCAGTCAACCAAACTAGAACCTGTCTGACCGATATATATCGGTTATTAACCGTTAACCGTTAAACATACTAGCGTGACACTTTTTGCAGACACTTGTATGTGGGTTAGTTGACTTCCACAGTGGGCTCTATCTCCACAAAGGCCACTTGGTTTGATTTTAGGAAAAGCAATGAGAGGATAATATCGTCATAAGAGCTAAAGTTGAAAACCAAAGCTGTGTGTGTTTTAATAGTTGGAGTTCATCGGTAGGTGACAACAACATAAGACATAACATCCACAGACCACAGCATCTGGGGACCTGTAATTCTGTTTCTCTGTAACTGTCCTCTCCTGCCTTTATTTATTTAGGTTGTAGTGGCTTTATTCTTACTGTTCTGATTGTGCTACACTGTTTGTTAACACACGTACAGAATGATATCTCTTAGGAACTACCTGTCACCTGTAAGTGACACAATTATGTTTTGATCTTGCTTGGCACAGAAAGGTTTCTGTTTTAGTTATTGAAATCCTCCTCAGCTTGTGAGTGTTTGGTTTTTGTCATCAAATATTGCCATCTATCAAATTGTTGGCGTTGCTGCCCTTGATGAAACAAAGCAAGCCATGACCATAAAGCCAACCAAATATAGTAATTAATAATTCTGTATTAAATCACTGAAAATCTGCTTCTGTGCATATCAAAAGAATCCTAGAGCAGAGTGGATGTTGTTTATACAATTATAGTTATAATTATCAGGGAAATCATCTCACTTGTCAATGTACTGTAGTAGCTGAAGGGTAAAATACTTGAATTGTCTTCGTTAAATCCCCAGTGTGAAATGTGCCTGAGTTTATACATAGGCATATATACTGCACCTACTGTATGTGATGATGAAGTCTTTAAATGTTAATTAATAGGTGCAAATACTCAACAAGAAGGTGGACCTGAGCAAAGTGACGTCGAAGTGTGGCTCCAAAGACAACATCAAGCACAAACCTGGTGAGGTGCTGCTGGGAATTGTAATCCTGTCCTGACCTATTATATGCTGGTACTATCCACCTGTTTCCGCGAGAATTTACCATAGAATTATCTGTGGGACACTTCCGGAGAACAGCAGACATACAAGCTCACGTCGCGTCGCTAATGCAACCGTTGTGAGCTTGTAGATCACACTCGGCTGCGACGCCGGAACTGCCGCACACCTTCTGCGCAATGCACGATGGGATGTTGGAAAGTTGTGGATAGCCTGCTTGTCTTTAACCACTTAAGTCCTATTTTATAGTACGTATGATGGTGTCAAGCTGCAGAAATAGTCGATCTGCAAGCTCACAACGCATTGCATGGTGACGCATTGCACGGTGCGAGCTTGTAAATATAATATTTTTGAGATTTCTGAAAGTTTTTGCTTATAATGCCATGCCCAAGATATGGATGGCAGGTGGTTAAAGTTACTAAATGTTTTGCTTGTGGGTGCATGTGGCAGCCTGCACTATAGACGTGAGTGCCTGCCTATGGTTCAACTGTGTGAGTCATGACACCAACTAAGTTTGTTTGTGTCTCCTAGGCGGTGGGGTCGGGAAAATCGAGTCCCAAAAAGTGAGCTTCAAGGACAAGGCTCAGTCAAAAGTGGGCTCTATGGACAACCTGGGCCACTCACCTGGTGGTGGCAACATCAAGGTGACATTATCACTTCCTATATAATAGCCTCCCCGTATAATAGCCTCTCTCTTTCAATCTTATTTCTTCAACTATGGCTCACAAAACCACGTTATTATTATGGGGTTTACCGTTATGGGTCAGGAGGTTCCTAAATTGGCTTCAGGCTTACACTCCTCAAGCAGAACTAAATACAAGCGGATCTGGTGTGATGTCACCTGTCCCCTCAGCCTACAGCGTTCCATTTGTGTGTTGTGAGCATTGTTTCCATGACCGCATCATTCATGTACTTGTTGTTCATTCAGGCCTTTATTTATTTTCGAAAAGACATTGAGGTTGCCCTCATTTGCAGTGTCATCGAGATACATCACATCAGTATTCACATCAATGATAAAACAAAACAGAACGGAAACCTTCCCCTAAAGTGTGATACAAAACAAGTTTAAAAACAGTTGTAGACATTTGTGGGTAGGTCTGCAATTAAAGATTTAAATTGACCGTATGTTATGGGAGAACAGATCTTTAATTTAGGTTGTAGTAGACCAAGTGGTCGTATGGGACATTAAAACAAAAGACTGTCTTCCCCAGTTCAGTGTTTGTTTTGGGTACCTTTAGTATGAGCTAGTCACTGGAGCGTGTCCTATATGTCACAGGATTCCAATCCAGCAGAGATTTAATATTATACAACAGTAAAGTCCCATCAATTGCCTTAAAAATAAACCTGTACCAATGTTCGTTTCGCCTCTTGGCCAATGAAGGGGAGTTCCACAGTTTCAATAAAGATTCAATGTATCCTTTTGTAGGCCAGCATGGGAGTTACAGTACCACCACTGCAGTCTTCTAGTGGATTTCTTGCTATGGGTTTTGATAATTTACTAAGAAAATAAGCTCTGTGACTGTTATTGTAGCAAACAAAGGCTTATGATTTTAAAAGCTTTTATTCAAGATAATCTCCACAAATCAACGCAGACTTATGATTATTAAAACAAGCACACAATTAATTTCAGTTACAACTTAAAAAAGTGTGTGCCAAGCTGTGTTGCCGAGCCAGAACCCACAAACTGTGATCACAGCCACTTATGGAATCTGAAAAATCTATCTTGATCACATCACATGTGTATGGATTTGTGAGAGTTTTGGACAAAGTCTGTCTGTTACTGAATAGTAGCAAAAAGAAAATGCAGAAAATGTCTCAAACAAGGCCTATATGTTGGGTCATGATTCATGGGATCCAGGGGAAAAAGCTGTTGATTGTACGACCTACAGGTATGGTTCAAACCAAAAACGCAAAGTGGGCTGTTGTAGCGCCACTATATGATGGATTTGGACAAAAACTGTAGGAGTAATATAAATATAATTATTACATTTTTGTTTAGCAAAAATCTGCCTCCTTGTGGCGCTATAACAGGCCGATGTGAAAAATGCTGGGCAGATGATTGGTGACTGATTGGTTTCTCTTGATATCTGTAGTAACTGTAGCCTTAATGAAAGCTGATTCCATTTTATTTGAATCTTTTATTATACCTAAAATAAATAGCATCAGGTGTTATATATATAGCAGATTAGCAGTTATTCATTTTGATAATTTCTCCACCTCTGTTCATATTTTGCTCCATAGCTGACATTCTTTCTTATTTGTAATCTATTCTATTCCATGTTTTTCCAATTAATTTCTCTATTATTACATCCAGTGTTGGAACAGCCATAACCTGATTTGAGTTATTTTTGTAGCATTAATTCCTTCATCTCTCCATTGTAGCCTGTCTCCAGATCTGTGACAATATAGCTTGCCAAGGATTTTTCTTTTTTTTAATTTGCGTGAATTATTGAACGTACTAGATCGTCACTGTCAGGGTGAAACTGTGTATGTCCAATACTGTTTCCTTTCGGAAAATAGGTTTCAGAACCTCCAATTGATCATTAATCTCGTTAATACCTTTCATTGGTTTAATATTTCTGAAGCCCACAGACACACTTAACCACTTTAATCTGGCATCCCAATTTAGGGCAAGTGATTCTAGGCAATTGTAAATTTCTTTCGCAAAAACTAGTAGATATACTCGCTCACAAAGTGTCACAGGCAACATGTTACAAGCTTGTAGGTTGGCTATTCTTGCTACGTTTGCAAAAGTACATAATGGGCCATTCATTCATGAATAAAAATAACACCTAGTGTAAAGTGAGTGGTGCTATTTATGAGTTAATTTCATTAAGCATCCCGCAAAGCTTGGCCAATGAGACCCTGGGTGTACAACAAACTTTGTGCCAAGATCATGTAGGCCACATGTATGCCACGCTTCGCATCCCGGACAAAGCCAGATGTTGGAGCTTAGCTGCTTCCAGGAGCAACACTCAGAAAAGTAAAACATAATATTGTGGAGGTTTTTATTTTACTTTTACATTAAATGACATAATAATCATAGTCATAATGTTCAGTCATAACGCCCTGCCAGAGTTGGAGCCAGGCTGTTCCATCCCCATCGCCACCATTTTGACACCCCTGCTGTGTGTTTCTAGGCTGAGGGGCCCAAGGAGACAGAGGAGGGGAATGGGGCTCCACCAAGTGGTCCCCCGACCCCGGCCCCAGCCTCCGAGCCAGGGCAGGCAGGGAGCCCTGCTGCCCAGGAGAATGGGCTGAAGGAGGGGGTCCCCTGTGGGAGCGAGGGCATCCGGGACCCCCAGCCTCTGGACACACGCATCCCAGAGACAAGTAAGTAGAAATTAGGTCGAAAAGGAGATAAAAGTTCCTGAGCCCCTGGGAAAGTTCCTGCAAAAAAAAGAAAAGAAAAAAAAGTTTAATAAAGACTGTGTGCGGGTGACCAAATGGCAAACAGTGAACAGTAACTGTATCTTTTTGGGGTAACACTGATTGACAACAGCTGGCTTAGGCAGTGTAATCAGCTGCTGTAATCACATTTTATCATCTTACCGACAGGAAACATCTTTAGCAAGTTTCCACTCCTTGTTTTACATTTGGCCATTGGAAGAAACCACACACATCAGCATTGCTGCCTTCACTGTGTGTCGTTTGACACCTCTAGAGTGTGTACCATATCCAAGATCATGGATTTGGGAAATGCTTCTCTTTCATCTGTCCCAATGTTTTATTTCCTAGTCTGGTGAAAGATGCCAAGGTAAGAAACCTTGGAATCTTTTCACCACATGAATCCTAGTATCCCTATTCTTGGGCCAACCTTTGTTGAAAGTAGTCGATCTACAAACTCACGTGTTGCTCACATGTTGTGACGCATTGTGAGCTTGTAGATCAGCTATTTTTGGGGAAGAATAAGATTATGTAATATAGAAGGGAAATAGAATCAAGCCTCTGGGGACTCTGGTCAACAAAGTAGGACTGTACAGTATGCAGTTAATCTTTTCTATTATGTACTTTCTACTTTGCATTACCTGATGCAACTTGATATATACTGTACGTGTGTTACAAATGCTGCAAATATAGCTGTTCTCATGATCTACTGATTATCAATTTTATTGTGTTGTGACTTTTGCATTGCTTCTGTATTTGCATGAAATTGCAGAGCACACCTAGATGCAGTGCATGCGTTGTCAAATGGGTAAATGTTTTTTTTTGTTTGTTTTTTTCAGATTTTGCAGTGCATTTCTTAAATATTGTCTCAGTGTTGTCAGATTAGTGCAATTGTTGTCTCTTTGCAGCATGTCAGGCTCTCACAGCCCCTTTATACGTGCTCTGCTGTCCGAAATACCTGACCACCCGTCATCTTTTGACTTCTTATTTTGCAGGCATCTAATTCTGCTTTCTTGCTATCTATCCCTCTCTCCTCCTCATTCCAACCCCCACAACATCACCTGCCCCCTCTTGCCCCCCTCCTTGTCCCTTCTCTCTCGCTGTCTTTTCTCCTCTGTTTCCAAACTTTCTGATGCAGATTGAGTCTTTCAAGCTCAAATTCCGCGAGAACGCGCTCTCTCGCACGGACCACGGTGCCGACATCATCACCTGGCCAGCCCTCACGGGCGACAACCCCTATCACCACCAAACACCCCCCCGCAGTGTCTCCCTCAACGATTCCCTGTACTTTGCAGGCTGTCTGGGTTCCCTCTCTACCCCCTCCCTTCAGGTGGAGGTCAGGGGGTCGACAGTAGTGCTCTAACAGGACTTGGATTTTGAACCTTCTATTTTCCCTTCATCATCCTCATCATCATCACAGTACTGTTCATCCTTAAACTTTGTGAATCTGTCAATCAGAGCCCCATCATCCCAACCCTACATCACTGGTATAACAGATCTGAAATCACCCTCTACTGTCAAAATCGTCCTGACACAGTTTGATTCATGTGTGAACTTTGTCTTTAGATAATGAATACACTACCCTCTCTTCCTCCTCCGGCGCTACTAGGGCCCCCCTTTGCCCCCATTCATTTGGCTGAGTTGACTGTGTATAGACTTGAGCATTGGGGGGCGGTTATCAGCGTGTGTGAAGAAAGAAAAAAAAAGAAGGGATTGCAGCGTTTCAGATGAATCCCCATCACAGTATACACACTGGTGGTTGGCTTCACTTTGTTGTATCCTCTGTCGTTGTCCCCCCCAAACCCTTAACAACTACAGCTCTCATTTCATCCATGAACTGACCACCACTTCCATAATTATATGGGACACCTTCCTGGACTCACCTGTGGCTTCCGTATACAGAGTCAAATGTGTAGTGTACCTTTTATTTGTGACCATAAGCGTGCTGTTGTGTGTTTTTTCCCTGCAATCGCATATTCATACTCACTGTTCATCTCAGCTAGTTCGTCACTTGCGGCCGCCCGCATAGCCACACCTCTTTGTCTCTCCTGTCCGTCATAACAGCAGGCACCTATACAAGCTGACAAACACACAGAAGTTACTAGACTACTAGTAGGCTCTTTGAACTGTTTTAGGCTATTTAACTCTTTATTCTCTGTGTTTGTGATGATGTGTTTGAGTGAATAATACTGTAACAATGAACTTTGGCGTTTTGTTTTGTTCTGAGCATAGTCTTTTATTTTTATCTTGTGCTCGATGACTTCTTGTTTCTGTTTCCCCCGTCGGTTTTGTTTTGGTTTAAAAAAGGTTTTATTTCTTTATTTATTATTATATGTTTCGTCATGTAGTAAGTAATGCGGTGGATGGTCCTTTTGCCAATAGCACTCAAGAAACTCGTAAACACGCACAGGTTTTGTGGAAAGCGAGGCACACAGTCGTTGAGAGGAATCTAGACGTTCAGAGGGCAGAAGGATGTGTCTAAAGGAGGTGAGGACAACAGAGGTGTGAAGGAAAAGAGAAAAGTGACATTTGAAGAATATTGTAACGTTATGACAAAACGATAGCTTTCAAACATGTTACAAACTGAAAGAATATAGAAAACAGATAGAGGAAGCCAACTCAAGTGTTGATGGTTTTATTGGGAATGCTGTCCAGAGGGACATAGTTGAAGGAACGGTTACTGTGTGCCTTGTATGTGCCTCCTGTCCCGCGTCCCCAAACACCGCAGTACACAAGCATGATGGACGCTCACACACTAACAGTGGTGAGCCTCCTTCTCCGTGGAGAGACAGACAGACAGATGGACAGATAGAAGTTGACAATAGTTAACAAAACAACGAGAAACGGTAGAAGAAGCTGCCTGGCGTTGCTGTAGTGAAGACGTACCAACTGTCTGTCCCGGTAGTCATGGATAGGGTTGTGGACTCGTTTGGGGTATTTTTTGAGGGTTATGGTAGTATGTTTTTGGCAGTTGACAAAACATAAGGTTTGATGGAAAAGGATTAATAAATATGTATTAATTGGTTTTCTTGTCAAGGTATCGGCAGTGGAACAGTCGACGTGGCTTATCTTCTACTATTGTAGCAATGTATTGAAGTATTGCCTCCAATTGCCTTTATAGTGCATGGCTAGATAACATAATATGCCCAGAGCTGAGCGCCTTTGTGCATTATGACTTGCAGTGTTGTGGTTTAGTACTGTATCTCTGTCCTCGGGGCAATCCTAGATATAGTAGCTTTCCTTGTTATAAAGTCAAATAATGATTGAATGATAAACAGGCAGAAATAATTATTTTGTATTTGTTGGTAGCAGTTCTACATGTTAAACTCTTGAACAGACGACGTAAGATGCATTTACATTGCTGCAATCTATGTGCATTGTGCAGACTTCTACAGCAGGAGAATGGATGCAACATTTGCGTCCCAGCACAATAATGCAGCAATAATGGATTGTCAATATGTTATCCTCCATCATATAACGATTAATTGAATACATTGTGATCCCGAATTATTATTAACATACGTTCCCCTCTATCTATCTATTACACGGATAAGCAATTTAAAATGTTGGTTTCATTTTATTTTCAACAAGTATCTTACACTCAGGGGTTAAAGTTCTCAGTCCTGGGGACTGATTTCAGTCTTGAGGATTCCATAGGGTCTGTTTCTGAGATCAGTGCAAAAACACGAATAAATAAAATAAGGGGGAGGTGTAGCGATGGCCACGGTGTGAATGACGAAGTTGTCAAAAAGTCTAGTGATCTCCAAACTAAAAAGCAGTTACAATTTCAAGATATGAGTATTTGAATTGGCCAGACAAGCAATAGAAGACAACAGAACTTCAGAAGATATTTCTATAAAATAAAGCATAGATTGGCACACATACATTCAGTGAAAGCAGTTCAGAACTTCAGGAGAAAAATAATAATAATATAATTTTAAAAGAAAGTGTGCGCTGCACATGCCATGTTTCAAGAAATCACATATTGGGACATGGTCTGAAAATAATTTCAGTCTTGTGATTCTTTTTGGCTTTAACCCCTGTACACTGTCTTTACACTCTTTACACTGTTCCCCTAATCCCCCCCACCCTCATATTAAATGTAGACTATCAAGTTTAATTGAATCCACAAATTCCCCAGCCCTGATGTCCAAAACACAGATATACAGTACCATGCAAACTGCAAAACGCAAATTAAATTGACACTTAAATGTCACCTTTTGTAGAGAGTTTACACAAGAGAGGGAGAGAGGGGCATAAATACAAATCAATAGCACCTTAATGCTTGAATATCAAAGAACATCATTTGATTAATGATTTAAGGAGAAAAGTTGTAATATTGCCCAATAAGAGCTTTGCACATGCTCTTTATACTAGTAAATACTCTTATTTTTTATTTTATTTGTGTTTTCTTCCCAATTAACAAAATTATATCCCTTTACATTTGAGGAATAGCTTATCAAGCCAACTGAGAAGAATGCAAGTGTTTTGGAAGATATTGGCAATAAACTTTTACTGAGCGAAAGAGTGATTTCTTCTAAAAATGGAAACCTTTTAAATATGGATGTAGGAATGCTTTTTAAGTCCAAACCAGGGCAAGATTTGTGAGAATAGCAGTTGACGCCGTGGATAGCTTTCTTGTGCCACGGTTATTTTAAATTTTCCTTGTGCCTGTTTGCAGCCGTGTTATCTTCAGCTTTTATCCCAGGGTTTTTATTTTACTGTTCTTTAGCACTCTATTGAGATTGCACACGGATGTATATAGATATGTTACCGTTTATGCACTCTGTATCGCCACAGGAACAAAAATAACACCAATGGGGGTTTAAAGCCTAATTTATACTTTCTATACTTTCAAGTGTTGCTCACCAAAAATTTCAGTTTTCTTTAAATCAGTTATTTTCACAGAGCGGCATAAATTAGGCTTAAGTTTGTTAAGAGTAACCTTATGTTCATCTTCCTTTTATGAGTTAATTATAGGAAGTGTTTTATCATTCTGATTATTACGATTATTAATATGATACTATTATTATTGGGCAAGTCCAACGTTTTTGTAAGAAAGGGGTCGTTGAAGTGAAAGAATGTCTTTTGAGAAATAATGTACTAAAGATGCAACACTTTTGTATATGTATTTATCGTTGTGTTTCAGTTGCTATGTGGTGGTTGCGCTGAAAGTGTTATATTCCCCAGGTAGTTGCTCAAATGAGGCCATTTAAGTGCAGCCACATTGTCTATCTACAGTACACAGCCTGCACAAAACAGTGCTCTGAAGTTACAATTTGAAGGGGGGAGGGTGCACACAGCAAGGTCTTTGCTCCAGCACACAAGGCTGAAAATCCCACATAACAGGCTTTGTAGCAATGGCTCAGATTTGAAACTTTAGCTGGCATGTAAAGGTTAATTGCGGGGGGAAAACAAATCTTGTGGTCTGCTGCATTTACCCTTAGAAACAACACCACCCAGGTAAACTTTTAAAATAATACCAGAAACCCCAGTCTTAAGAACTGAATATATATTTGCTGGAAATGTATCTTGATATTAACATGCAGGATACAGTGACCTCTGTGGGTTGGCAGGGAAATTACAACAAAATCTGAATCTAATCTGTATGAGTCACATTGGACATAAATAATGACTCATTGGACCAGGGAATTAGCCAGTAGCTATGCCCCTCCCAAAAAGCTTTTGTCCAATGCTAGCTTAGAATAACTTCCTGCTTGCCAAGTTTTGCCTTGGCAACAGCCTTGGCAAGCTGCTGGTTGCTAAGCTAGCATTGGACATAGCTTAGCATAGCTACTGGCTAATTACTCGTTAAAGCAGAGTTTTGGGGGTTAAGGTCAATGTGCAGATTTTTACTTTGGGAGTATTGTTGCCCATGCTGTTTTGGGGGCATCAGTACAGATTGACCGTTGCATAACTTGACAGTCCTTCACAATAACACAGCAATACACTTGGATATATACATGCCCTAGAGTGTCACAGACAGCCGCACCCTAACACAAACCTTGTTGAAGTTTAAGAAGACTAACTGTAGCTGTCAGGTTTGGCTTGTGTAATAAAGGCTCCCAAGTAATCCATGCTAGGAGTAGGGCTGCATCTAGTGCACACATACCCAAACATGCAAGTGTACTACTAGTTAACAACAACACTTACTGTACCTAAAGAGCATGCGGAAACACTGGGGATGTGTTTGCTAATTGCTAGACCTACATCATTTGCAGAATTTCCTTATTGTTTTATTTTTGTTTTTCATTTATTTCGAACTTTATTTTTATTTTTTGTTTGAAAGAAGTTTTTATTGTGATTACTTGTTAACTCATTAACTGCCAAAAACGTGAATCCCTTAAAAATCCCGTTGTCCCACCCTGCCACGCCCGTGAATCCCGTGAATAAAAAAAAAAAAAAAAAAAAAAAGTTTTTTTTTTTTTTTTTTTTTTTTTCAAAAATTTTTTTTTGGACCCCAAAAACGTTAGTAGGCATGATAGCGATCGCGAAATTGCTTGTTTAACCCCCATACAACCCCCATACAACTCAGGTAGCAGACCTCCAAGCTCACAACAGTGTAAAACATAATGGCTGCTATCTCATGAATGCCTGAACGGATTTCCATTCGGATTTTTTTGTTTGAAAGCTGTGAGCAATGTGGACACACGTGGTGCATTATCTAGGCATGGGTGTGCATGATCCGTGCACTATGAATTACATGGAAGTCTATGGAGACGAATGGCAGTTAAAGAGTACGAAGGTATTGTTAAATGGCAGCATATGAGTTAATTAGTGATGTGATTATTAAATATGAAATAAAATGCATAAAACTGTTAAACGTTTAGACTTGTGTCTTGATGTCCTTGTCCTATACTGCTATCTATCTATAAATGCGACAGATCTCTGTGAGTATGTATGTATGTGCCCCGCGTATCTCGAGAACCGTTCGTCCCACCGGCTTCAGATTTGGCACGCGCGCTCCACGCCACGACGCAGAGTTCAGTGCCGGGCCTCGACCCGACCCGATGCGCGGTTTTCCGAAACCGGCGCAAAACGTTCGGAATCTCCTTATGCGGAGCTGATTGTTGACATCAGGCTGTTCCGGAGGAAGCGCTGACTCATTGTGACATCACTTCATAAAAGGCTCTGACATCACGTACGCCACATGAGTCAACAAAAAATCTCTGTGAATGTGTATGTAGTTAAAGCGTGGAAGCTTCTGCTTTGTTTAAATCAATTCCGTCGCAGACTCGACAAGAAGAACAAACGAGTGTGGAATGTGGATCATAATATCACGCAGCGTGCTCCAGTCCAGTGACACAACAACGGATCACATCAGCGAACATTGGACACAATGGACAGGGATGTTATAAAGCTAAACGTGGTACTAATCTTGCATGTTTAACCAGTGGGCTCACGAGTGCTGTCTGTCTGTATCTGCATTCGGTCGTGTCGGGTGTTCACTGCGCTCCGCTGAGCAGCTCAGTGCTGCTGTAAAAGACGCATGTCTGTAGAGTCGCTACAAGTGCTTTTTGGGGGAGGGCTGATGGGGCATTCAATGCGCCTCTTAAACACAGGATATAATGAAATACTATTATGCAAAAACCGATCCAACCGTGGAATGTACCGATCCAAACGCTCACGATACGATACATCACGATTCCAGCCGTCAATTGTACCGATCCACCCTGAATGAACCGATTCACTCGTATCGCGCACGTTTGTATCGCGATTACGATCCGTACCGGTATATCTTCGCATCCCTAGTATGTATGTATGTAATCCGCGTATCTCGAAACCGTTCTTCCCACCGGCACACGCGTTCTCCATATATGGGCATAAAATGAATGCCCGTATGCGGAACTGATGTCTGACATCAGAGTTTTCTGCAACCGGTACTGTGTGTGCAGAGATCTCCATATATGGGCATAAGGGGACAAAGGCAAACAGATGGTCAAAACGGGTCCTATGACAACAGGTATATTGGGGTTTGCATTAAAGGGTGTGGGCATTCATTCCCTATTTCAAATTCGGCACGCGCGTTCCCCACTGCAGCAGGTAGTGCAGTGCTCGGCCTCGACCCGACACACGATTTTCTGGAACCAGCATGAAAGGTTCGGATTCTGATGTCTGACATCAGGATTTTCCGGAACTGGCACTGTGTCTGCATAGATCTCCATATATGGGCATAAAATGAATGCAGACAGACAGATACAGATATCTACATATATGGGCATAAATGGACACAGGCAAACAGATGGTCAAAGATCTCCATATATGGGCATAAAGTGGACGCAGACAGACAGATACAGATATCTCCATATATGGGCATAAATGGACACAGGCAAACAGATAGTCAAAACGGGTCCTATCTGAAGGGACACTATCTGCGGCATAAAATGGACGCAGATAGACAGATATCTCCATATATGGGCATAAAATGGACCCAGAACTATATCTGCAGTGATCTCCATATATGGACATAAAATGGACGCCGACAGACAGACAGCTACAGATATCTCCATATATGGGCATAAATGGACACAGGCAAACAGATGGTCAAAACGGGTCCTATGACAACAGGTATAATGGGGTTTGCATTAAAGGGCGGGGCATTCATTCCCTATTTACATCGTTCCCGAGTTGGCCAGGTCGCCGACTAGACGCTGTAGTATAATATAAATAAACAGACAGACATATAGGTCAGTTTGAGACGTGAAACATTTCATGTCATTTATCTTCAGATTGAACTGATAATTGGCTAGTTGACCTAAAATTTGTAGAAACTTACAGTTTGTTACTGTAAGGCCTTTCTTAGCTGGCAAAATAACAATCTTGACGCAAACTTGTTGCACTATAATTCTATTTTCTAGTGGTTTTCAACCAGTGGTCCTTGAGGGGGTTCCAGGAGGTCCCCAGCTAAATGATGGAGAGTTGGTAATCTCATCAATGGTGCATGGTCCGTGGCTCAAATGCTCAATACATTATGGAGCTTATGAAAAAGGTTGAAAACCACTGCTCTGTCAGGCCACAAGGGGGAGCTGGGAACGAGAGACCGTGGTGAAGTGGTTTCAGGTTGGATGTTCGTAGCCTGGTTATATAAACCAGACTGCACAACACCACCCCCTGGCAGTGTGTGGCTGGCCCGCCAGGCTAGATTTAGCCGGACACATATATAGTCCCATCAACTAACCCTGAAAAACCACTTAGAGGCAGCAGCCGTTCGCAACTGGTAAAAAACAAACATATCCCATGCAGCCCTACCCTCCCCTGACCCCTCTTTGTATTTACCTACTGTATGTTTTTATTTTTTTATTGTCTCCACCAGCCGAAGGCAGGGGGAGAGTATGTTTTCGCCCCTGTCCGTCCGTGCGTCCGTCCGTCCTCCGAGTTTGTGTACAGCTAATCTTCGGCGCCGTTGGCCCGATCGCTGCCAAACTGAGCACACAAACTCCCTGGATGCCAATTCAGAACCTCTGTCCCACATTTTTCAAATGGACCTATTCTAGCGCCACCATGAGGCCGATGTTTGCAAAACACATTTCTGTACACTACTACCTACAAATCGGTAGACAGTATCTCTACAGTCATGTGATCATCATGGATACGTCCGATTTTCCATATTCCATCCTGATTGGCTACAATTGGCTTCCAAAGTTTGCAGTATTGCTCAGTTTTGAACAAAATGCCTCAAATCATGAACACAGCGTGCAATCTTGGTGAAATTGGGCGTGCACGTTCCCACTAGGTAGAGGAAGAAATGCCACTTCAAATTTCTCAAATCAGCCTCATGGTGGCGCTATAACAGGGCAATTTGTGTGGCCTGGTGGAGACCTGTGCTCGGAAGAGCACTGCTTCTAGTTTTTAAATTGTTTTCCCCTTTTTTCCCTGTCTATATCTACTGCATAGTACGGTGTTCTATCCATCTGTCATTCAATGTTATATGAGATACTTCAATCGTTTCCTATGGAAATAAGCTTAGTCTTTTCTAGGATCTCCTTTTAGTAGACCTTGTACCAGTGAACTGTACTGTCATGAAACTGTACTCTTTCCTATGCAAACTTCTAATAAAGTCTTCAATCAATCAATAAATCAATCAATTTTTCCATGTGTTTGTGTGACATATAGGTTTTTGGTATGACTGTTCTCATGCCCAGTTCTAATGGTTGACTGATAGATAGATTGATAGGTTGGTTGATTGATTGATTGATTGATTGATTGATTGATTTAATGCTTTATTAACAGTCATGCAAAAACAAGCAGAAAAACTCTAGTGCATGTCAGTATTGATTGAAAATTTGTTAAATTACCATGGTCAAAATAAAATATGCTTTCCCATGTTTTTGTGCACGTGTTGTTTAGAACCGCACATTGCACACAATCAACTCAGGAAAACATATAGGCCTACTGTAATAAACATGTAAATTACGATCACACAACTAGACTTATCATACAGATAAGATAACCTATAATACATTAACACACACACACACACACACACACACACACACACACACACACACACACACACACACACACACACACACACACACACACACACACAACCACACACTCACAACACCGGGTAGTATAGGGCCTCTTACGTAGCCTGGCGGGCCAGCCTCTATCACACACTGCGTTTTACCGCCAGGGGGTGGTGTTGTGCGGTCTAGTTTATTAACCAGGCTCTTACGAGGTATCTGCTCGGGTCTCTCTCCCCCTCCCTCCCTCCCCTCTCTCTCTGCTCAGGGGCTGTTAAGTCTGACATCATTTTGTAGGCAGAGGAGAACTTTTGGGGCCAAAAGGCCCCAGCGCACGTGAATCTTTTTACTATTTACACATTTTTCTTCTCTTTGTAAAGTGGTAGAATTATACTTTAGTCGTTGTTTTTGTCTTGGATCTGTTCAAATAGCGAGGGACAGATATTGACAATAAATCTGCTTGGAGGTCTGACTACAAAATTATGTCACGGCTTAAAAGCCCCTATATGTGTCGTCCAGAGATAACTTGTTATGATGTGACACTTTAATAACATTGAATTGAATTGAACAGAACAAACACAATGAAAATGGCAGTGGGCAACGTCTTGTCATATGGGATTGACCTTAGATTACACTACTATGGAATCACAGCAATGTTCAAAGACTCAAAGACTGTTTTCTTTTTTAATGGAAACCACAACTATATGTATTTAAGATACCTTGCCAGAGGAAATATAACATGATATCCTCCTGTCCTCAAGTAAATCTGTCCTCAGCCAGTTTAATAAATTTACTTAGTTGTAGGCTATGTATCTGTTTTGACTGACATGTTTAGCACACCTGCTACAACACACCTTCACATGGAATCACAACAATGTCCAAAGCCTTTGTCATCAACATAGGACAACTGTTCACCTTAAAGGGATATTATATTTCATTTTAAAATAAAATGAACATTTGGACATTAATTTTAAAGGGGGCCTGTCACCTAAAGGATTACTGTCACTTTAAGAATCATCTTAAGCAGTGCTCTTCTTCTTTGAGAAATTTGAAGTGGCATTTCTTCCTCTACCTAGTGGGAACGTGCACGCCCAATTTCACCAAGATTGCACGCTGTGTTCATGATTTGAGGCATTTTGTTCAAAACGGAGCAATCCTGCAAACTTTGGAAGCCAATTGTAGCCAATCAGGATGGAATATGGTAAATCGGACGTATCCATGATGATCACATGACTGTAGATATACTGTCTACGGATTTGTAGGATTTTTGGACAAAATCTGTAGGAGTAGTGTACATAAATGTGTGTGCTCAGTTTGGCAGCGATCAGGCCAACGGCGCCGGAGATTAGCTGTACACAAACTCGGAGGACGGACGGAAGCACGGACGGACAGGGGCGAAAACATACTCTCCTTCGGCTGGTGGAGACAAAAACAAGTTAATATTTGTATGATGTCATTGTGGGGATGCGCAATTATAAGCCAATCAAATTAATTGTCTACATATCCTGACTGTATGACTACTTACTGTACTGGTCAGCTGTTGTTGGGGGGCGAGGGGCAGATTACACTGTGACATGAGCTTCAGACTGTTTCAGACCGTTTTCAGAGAAGCTCATGTCACAGTGTAATCTGCCCCTCAACCCCTTTAGGTGACAGTTCCCCTTTAAGTCAGGAGGACTTCTCAAGCTCAAGGTTGTAACTTGTACCCACTGCACAACTCAACTCAGGAAACCATGTAATAAACCATGTAAATGAGGATCACACAACTAACACAGACGCACGCACGCACGCACGCACGCACTCACACGCACGCACGCACGCACGCACGCACGCACGCACACACACACACACACACACACACACACACACACACACAATTCAACTGAGTTTTTATTGGCATGAGAAAACATACGTTTACATTGCCAGAGCAAGTGTCAAAATATAGGTCTAATGAAAACAGTTGGAAAGGGGGTACAGCGCTGTGTAAACAGAGTTATGTTAGGCTACATTGTGTCGTTATATACTTGTGGGTATAAAGCTTTTTTGAAACAAATAGCAGCAATCTGTTGCAGTCACTTTGGAACAAATTTCACTAGAGCATCCCATTGAGTTGTGCATCAACTTGTTTTCAAGGGCATCCTTGAGAACGTTGAAAACGTGTTCTCGATACGATTTAAATACTACAAAAAAGCCTCATATTTAAAAGGTGTTTAAAAGTAGCAGCTCATACAGTATATGTGCAGCCAGCCAAGGTATCGTAGGCTACCTGCCAGGCGAGTACTGGTGATGGCCCCTGGGCCCCATAAAAAATGGGCTGTGTGTCCATGACGGATGATGAGCCACGTAGGCCTATGCCCCATTGAAGCAGGTGGACTTTCTTTCCACAATTAAAACCATTCTTTCTTTTTTTCGAGCATGGAAGCTGGTTTCCATAGAGATAACATTGAATTACCAAGCTAAACTTTAGCTTTAAAGCTCCCTATGTGAATGAGGCAGACGATCTGCTATTTTCACTACTTGTGTGACACTTTTGTATGATGATGAAGTCTTTTATTTTACCAAAAAACATTTGAAACTTGGAGATACAAGGTTTTTGCCTGACAGTGACTTATATTTATACCATATTTTAGCGATTATGTTGTGAGGAAAACATTGAGATTATAGACATTTTGGTTAGAACTGACTGAAAATAACGTTGTACTTCAAGTTTAAAACTAGAAGCAGTGCTCTTCCGAGCACAGGTCTCCACTAGGCCGTGCGTCCTGGTGGTGCTCGGTGCTCAGGGTGGTGCTCTGGTCCCCTGATTCAGCCCGGGAAAAAGACTTGGAGAGGCTGCGCGCTATAGAGAGAGATCTCTCTCTATAGCGCTGCTGCTACTCAAAGATTTGTGACAAAGTGACAAGCCAGTGGGCCAATTACATGAGTTATATTTCGTCGTTGTCGAGTGGAAACCTTGTATGTCCTAAACCGTTTGTTTTGAATTTATCATTTAAAAAATGATTTAAACTAGTGAAAACAGCCGATCTACAAGCACACAACGCCTCGCACCCTTGAAACAAATTTTTAATGGCCGGCCTGGACCGGCCCGGAATGAACCGGCCGTTCGGGAGTTGTCCCGCTTTTCCCAATGGCCAGCACGTCCCTGGTGGTGCTACTGTATAATAGGCCAATGTAAAAAGGGTGGCATATGTTCTTCACCTTACTGTAGATCTTTCATGGCAATCAGACGCAGCATGCATGATTTGAAGCATTGTGTTCCAAAAATGTGTTTTGCTAAAGTCTACCTGCTGGTGGCGCTGTAACAGGCCAATGTGAAAAAGGTAGCATTTGTTCCTTGACCTAGTGGGAATATGTGTGGCAAATGTCACGGTAATCGCAAGCTGCGTTGATGATTTGAGGCATTTTGTTCAAAAACTGAGCAATCCTGCAAACTTTGGAAGCTAATATTAGCCAATCAGGATGGAATATGAAATATCAGACGGATCGGACTTGATTACCTTCTAGAAATAGCTAATCTTTCACTCAATAGGGGAAATGCCCGTCGCAAGTTGATGATGTCATATAAATGTAATTTGTGATCTATCCCTATGGAATTTATGGCATGCATATGTACAAATAAAAACAAACGTAATACTTCCTATGGTTAATATGAGCATCAAATCAATATTTCAAATGTGTTTGTGTTTTGTTTTTGCCATAAAAATGACGCATGACATTTATGACATCATCAACTTGCGACAGGCATTTCCCTGTGAAAGATTAGCTATTTCTAGAAGAAACTAGACCAGGTCAACCTGGTTGTGCCAGACCCCGGTTCTGCCAACCCTCTGGGCCTATAAACTTAATGGTACATTTATAGGCTGTCTGTCCCTTTATAGGCTGTCTGTCCCTCCCTCATGTCATCATCATCATTTGTGACATCATTGTGACCAAATATGGAGAAAAGAGGGAGGGACAGACCGACACGGTCTGTCCCTCCCTCATGTCATTGTGATGACATGAAGGCTTTGTCTGTCGGTCTATCCCTCCCTCATGTCATCATCATGTCATCATCATGACCATCTATGGAGAAAAACCGGACAGACCGACATTTGCTTATGTAGGCCTACCCATTTCATGGGTCTGGCAATAACATATTTAAGGTGTTTTTAATTTTACATTGTAGTTATAGAGGACAATTATAATGTATTAAGGCATATTTGTCGTATTAGCCACTAAGCCAGGGATCCTTTTAATGCTATCGAGACCGAGATCTCCCCTGGCCCATCTCTGTTGGTTTACTGACTGTCCATGTTGTTACCAAATCTAGCCACCAGATGGGGCAGATGTGTTGACTAACACACAACATATTAGTGAATGAATGATTAGTTACTTTCCATCAAGCTGCACAGTCTTCGAGGATAAACATCAAAGCTGGCTCATGGAGGATGGTGAACATCACTAAGTCTTCAATTTGATCAAACTTTATGTTTTGGGGTTTCTGGGAGTTGATGTCCATCAACTTCGTTCACAGTCTCTGCAACTTAGGGCTGTTATGAGAATGAGCCTTGCCTCAGCTGTCCAATCTTTTCAAGTTATCAGCACAGAGGTACAAGGGTATTGTCTTTCAGACCAAAAGAACAAAGGCTGGAACTGCTAATCTCCTGGCAAAACATGTAACCCAACCCAACTTTACTATTGTTAGGATGTGCTTGCCAGTCTCATTTGATGTGGAGGTCATGCATTTTATTTTTGTCTTGCTGGTGTTTTACATTCATATACTAGACATATTGCATTATTTACATATTGCATTATATGGAGTAGCTATCTGTCTATTGGCCCAGCATTCTTGAACTATATGCCACAGACCTTACATTTATATATATAGGCATATATATATATATATATATATATATATATATATATATATATATATATATCATATATATATATATATATATATATATATATATATATATATATATATAGCCACCAAAAACAGGTACACATAACACACACTTGAAGCAAACACAATGCTTTTAGAATGCTTTATTATCTTTTCTGCTATGTTACATAGACAAAAAGATTTGAATTAGAATGGTCTGTCTGGGTGCTTCACTCCTCATCTTTACCTTTCTGTATGGGGAAAGAAGATTTAAAAAAAATGATGAGCTCACTTTATAACCTCTTTAAAAACATTTAGAAAATAGTCAAATTGTGACATTTGTTCCATGCTTACCTTGCTCACATCACGACTCTTGGCTCTCATCTTGTTGACCTGAGACTCAGCAATGTCAGCCCTTTCCTCTGCCTCGTCCAATTCATGCTGCAGTTTACGGAACTTGCACAAATTGTTGTTGGCTTGTTCCTCCTAAAATAATGTACAGTATGGAGGATTATGCCATGGAGTAGATAATATCCGTTCCTTCTTTACAATGCCTTGACGTTAGTTAGGAGTTAGAACATTAACTCTAGACTCATGGCAGAGACAGCAGCTATTTTCTACCCTCTAGCTTTTCATCTGCAATATTCTGCCAGCCATGACATCTTTGGTATTTAATGTAATCTTTTGTTCTTCTCAAATGTAGTCAAATATTTACAATGTCCAGATTGAATCAAGAAGGATTGATTTGTCTCTCACTCATACAGGTAGCAGGTAAAGCAGCAAAATGTTGGGGTGGCGTGCTCGGCAAAACTGTGCTAACAGCAGCCACACTTTTTATTGTTGAATATTCAATGTAATACTAACATCATTTAATATGAGTGTTACGGAGGAAGTAATTACATTTATAATTAATTGTTCACGATAAATACAGTATTTAGTTATGCCTTTTTGTCTGGTTTAAGGTTCACCCTTTGTTTTGTCAGTAATCCTGTATGAGTATGCTGTCAGGGGCCGAAGGGGCCACAGGTGCACTGATGCTCTAATCCGCACCAAAGTTGAAACAAAAACTGTTCAGGGGTCTAGCATGAGAATAGTCACACCAGGGCCCCCAGTTGACCAGTCAGGGGCCCCAAGGGGAAACAGTTGCTCAGTTTTTCCAATCCGTAACAAACTTGGCACAAACACTGTTCACGGGTTTGGTATGAGAAAAGTCATGCAAAAAAAGCTAAATTCCACACATATGGGGCACTACAGCAGTGTTACAGCACATGTTCTAACTCTTCAAATTACCATAGCTTGGTAAACATTGCTCTGATTAGCGCAATATACCTGTAGGACTAGATTTGAAGGCCACATAGCAGCCTGAAAACCGAATTCTGCTCTGTGTCAATGACTGAATAGCAAATAGGAAAATATAACTTCATTTATTCATGTGTGTAGATAATTCTTAATATTCCTACAGTATAATGACTGAATAGCTGAAATACTCACAGCCTCTTCTGCAGATCTCTTGTAGCATTTAACTTTAAGCTGCAATTTATCCACCAGGTCCTGGAGGCGCGTCAAATTTTTACGATCCTCCTCTGTCTACATAAAAAATAAAAAATAAACATTCCAATTTGAATTCACATTTAATTCAGGTATGCATAAAACCAAAGGTGTATTAAGTCAGCTGGAAATATAAAGATACCTGATAGATGAGCTCCTTGATGCGTCTTTCATATTTTCGAACTCCTTTTACTGAATCAGCAGACTTTCTTTGCTCTGCTTCCACCTCAACTTCCAGCTCTCTTATCTGTACATGAAAGCATATATGTTTGAGGATATAGCATGAGTTTAGGAAAAAAGAGAGTCAAATATTTAGGCAGTCATCAGACCTTAAGAATGAAGCGCACAGTTCTGGGGTTTTTGAGATGATTATAATTAGGCCTGGGACTTATACTGATTCATTTCGATTAATTAATTACAGAAAAAATAATGAGATTTAAAAGAATTAACACATTTTAATTGCGCTTAGTTTTTGCACTCACTGCACAAGTTTCAGGTGTACCGATCATACCGTTGCACCAACCAACAGACAACAAACCCCAATGCAATTAATGGTCATGCAATGATCAGACCGCTTTGCTTGGCCTATTGGGTGAAATTTTGATTAAAAAAAACTCACTCATTGATTCAATCGTTTAATTGAAAAAGAAAAAAGCTTCTCAGTTTAAATATTTATGCCCATAGTCCCTCTCTGATTGGCAACGGGCATACATACACGCCCGCGGCCCGTGATTGGCTAGGGGCGTAAACACAGACAGACGGCCTCCATTCTTCTTGCTTTGGTTCTGTTAGATGTTGCCATTGTTCTTGCTTTGGTTCTGTTAGATGTTGCCATTGTTCTTGCTTTGGTTCTGTTAGATGTTGCCAGTTTACACAGTAGTCAAATTTACCCCAATAGCACTTCCTCTGAACAATTATAAAGTAGTTTTAGAAACCAAGTGTAGTCGCTCACCCTGGCCTCCAGTTTCTGAACCTGCTTCTTGCCACCTTTCATGGCGATTTGCTCAGCTTCATCCAGACGGTGCTGAAGGTCCTTGATGGTCTGCTCCATGTTCTTCTTCATGCGTTCCAGGTGAGAACTGGTGTCCTGCTCCTTCTTGAGCTCCTCAGCCATCATGGCAGCATCAGTAATGGCCTTCTTGGCCTTTTCCTCAGCATTTCTACACTCCTGCACAGCCTCTTCCACTTCATTCTGAAGCTGGGATGTGTCTGCCTCAAGTTTCTTCTTCTGGTTCAACAGGCCGGTGTTCTGAACACGGAAACTTGTTATTAATCTTTTTTGAACCAATTGATCTTTCGTTAAAGGAGTAGTTCACCCCTAAAATGACTTTTTTCCCCTATCGATTACTCACCCCATGCAGACTTGAACTCATGAATATTTTTTCTTTTGTTTTTGTCACATTCCTGAGCTAATAATTTGATGACAATAATAAAGACCCTAGTGTACACAAAGTTTACTCTTTGTGTCTCCTACCGGAATAACTGGTGGTTATCAAATTATTGGCTTAAGAATGTGACAAAAACAAAGAAATATCCATGAATTCAAGTCTGGGGTGAGTAATCGATAAAAAATACGTCATTTTGGGGGTGCACTACTCCTTTAATGTTCACAGATTTCTTATTATTTCTTATACCTGAGAGTGCAGTAGTTGAACTCTCTCACTGACATCGAGCAGTTCCTGCTCAGCCAGTTTACGACCCCTCTCAGTCTGCTCCACCATAGACCTCAGTTCATCAAGTTCAGCCTGCAGCAGATTGTTGCGTCTCTCCACAATGGCAATGTTCTCCTTCAGATCATCATTGGCACGAAGAGCATCGTCCAACTGCAGCTGAGAGTCCTGTTACCATTAAACAAAATGTAATCTTTTTGTCTTGCATCTCTGTCAGTATCTGAAAGAAATTGACAGATTTGTAGTCTGCGATGTTTCTGTTTTCATCATATTACTATACCTTCAGATGGGAATGGAGTGCCTTGAGCTGTTTCTGAGCTTCTGCTGCCTGCCTGTTGGCCTGGCTGAGCTGGATCTCCATCTCATTGAGATCTCCTTCCATCTTCTTCTTCAGTCTCATGGCCTCGTTCCTGCTGCGAGTCTCAGACTCCAAGGAACTTTGCAAGGTGTCCACCACTCTCTGCTGGTTCCTCTTAGCCGTCTCCATCTCCTCGTCCTTCTCAGCAAGTTTGCGCTCGATATCAGCCTTGACCTGGTTGAACTCTAGTTGAGCCCTGAGGATCTTGCCTTCCTCGTGCTCTAGGGTTCCCTGTTGGAACACCACACATCATGAGAAATGTGTCTGACATTTACCTGATAAACTTCTTTAGAGCTTATACCACTCTCACCTCAGCTTCCTCCAGAGCAGCCTGTATATCTGCCTTTTCTTGCTCCAGTTGTTTCCGTGCCTTCTCCAACTCATGGATGCTCTTTCCACTCTCTCCAAGTTGCTCAGTCAGGTCAGAAATTTCCTCTATTTTAAAAGTATTCAATTAATTAAAATTGATCCCAGCTGTGCAAAGCTATCCTCTACACATCCTTTTGATAATGAAGGTTAATGAAACTGTATTATCACCTTGAAGGTTCTTGTTCTCTCTCTTCATGGTGTCCAGGTGATCCAGAGACTCTTCATAAGAGTTCTTCAGTTTGAAGAGCTCAGTGCTGAGAGACCTGGCCTCTTTCTGGGTGCTCTCCAGTTCAGCCTGAGATTCTTCATACTTCTGCTTCCACTCAGCCAGGACCTGGTTAAACAATGGGTCACATTGGATCAGAAAATGCAACACATGATGTAAGTATACCACATTGTCTTTCTAGCATACAACTTTTTTCCCTCAATGTCTATAAGTTTCCAGATCCCAGGAGCCCTTGCATGAAAAATGGTAAATGGTGCATTTATATAGCGCTTTTCTCCAAAACGCTTTACATAGATTGTGCATTACATTCACCCATTCACGCACACATTCATACACCGGTGGCGGAGGAAACCATGCAAGGCACCAACCTACTCACCGGGAGCAATTAGGGGTTCAGAGTCTTGCTCAAGGACTCTTCGACATTAACTCAGGGGGAGCCCGGATTTCGAACTGGGAACCCTTTCGGGAACCCTTCGTGCTTTAATAACGGTTTCTCTACCCCTGAGCTATGCCGCGACATGAAAGTTGGGCATCACTTTCCTGTTCCTCTTAGATGTAGCATAACTCGTGTCCCGTGTTTCATTCTGACTGGTTGCTGTGCTGCTGTGAAACCTGAATCTCTGTTGGTGCTTGTTAAGTAATTTGAATCAGCCGTGTGGAGGAAGTGAAGCCCACAAAACCTTTTCCCCATTAAATAACATTAAATAACATCTAGGAAGTGAAGCCCACAAAACCTTCATTTTCCTACTTATATTGATCCAAAATCACTGGGGGAAATCTCGCTCTTTCGAACGACCGTCATTTCGACGGAGCGTCGGGAGGGTTAGCGACTCATACCAGGTTAGGGTTAGGGTAAGGGTTAGGTTTGGGTGTCAAAAAGATGACACATAGAAACAGCGAAACGCTCCCAATCACTGTCGATGGGGTCTATTAGGCAAAAATGCCCCTGTTGTCCAGTTTCCTCAGCAGCACCCAGCAGCCCAGACCTCACAGCATTGAGTGGAGCCTAAAAGCCTATCCCTTTTACACCATTTGTTGCGGTCAAAAGTGTGTTTTGTTTTCATGAATGTGTTTCTAGTTGTCGTTACAAACACATCCATGCCTTGGTTGTCCCACACAAGCCACCACAATCTCATAAATCATGTTTTGGGGTGAGCATTCGGCACAACTGCCAATCAAAGTGACTGTACCGGCCAATCACAGTGTGTCTTTTCCGGTACTCAGCTAAACATCTGTTTAGCTGAGTGTGGCGGCTTGTGTGGAACAACCAAGGCATGGATGTGTTTGTAATGACAACTAGTAACACATTCATGAAAAAGAAAAATCACTTTTGACCACATTACAACAAATAGTGTAAAAGCGATAGGCTTATAGGCTCCACTCGCTATGAGGGTTGCTGGGTTCTGCTGGGGAAACTGGACAACAGGGGCATTTATGCCTACTAGACCCCATGGACAGTAATTTTGGATCAATGTAAGTAGGAAAATGAGCCTAGATGTTATTTAGGGCGGAGTCCTTGTCCTTTAAGTTCCCTTGGAAACTTGTGGATAGTCGTTATGCCAATTAATTCATCCAACTGCTTGCAACTGTTGTTGTACCCTACTGGGATGTAGCGCCTCAATCCTACTCCTCCTGCTCAATGTTCCCTGCTACCAGGGGCTGGCCCACCCCGTATGTGTGAATTACAAATATAACCCTTCCCGCCTGGCTTCCCTCCCCTGAACATGGGTGTGTTGTGTTCACATAGATGACAGGCCAAGCCGTATTTTACTCCTGCGCCACCCGAGCTAACATATTATTACCTTGTCAAAGTTTCTTTGCTTCTTGTCCAGAGCTGCAGCAGCAGCATTAGACCTCTCCACATCCACCATGAGATCTTCAATCTCATTCTGGAGCCTGGATTTGGTCTTCTCCAGAGAGGAACATTTAGCATTAACAGCCTCCACAGCTTCCTCTGCATCCTGCAGACGCTGAGCTAACTTCTTCCTATTTACAGGAACCAGAAGCTATTAAGATTAATCCACATAATATAATATTAAAAATAATCCACATCTAATTCAGGTGTTTCCTGTCATCTCATAATAACTTTGGCAGATTGATTTTCTTACTTTGCCTCTTCCAGCTCCTCTGTCCTCTGGATGGCATCAGTTTCATACTTGGTTCTCCACTGAGCCACTTCAGAGTTAGCCTTGGACATTCCCCGTTGGAGCTCACACTTGGCCTCCTGCTCCTCTTCATACTGCTCCCTCAGCAGGTCAGAGTCATGGCGAGCAGACTGCACTGCATGGGCCAGCGCATTCTTGGCCTTTTGTGAGATAAAAAAAAAGATTTAGGACTTGTTGCAGAATTCAAAAAGACTTATTGTCTCCATCAGGGAGAAGGCATGGCCGAAACTATGTGGACACGGGTCCAACCTTGCGTGTGCACGCACACTCCATCGAAGCCAGAGCAGAACCTCTGCTCCAAATCTTTCACATCAGCCTGTTATAGAGAAACCAGGAGGCTGATTATTGCAAAACACCTTTTTTTGCTACTATTCCAACAGTTTTTGTCAAAACCTCACGCAAATTTGGTACATCTTATCTCTGTAGTCATGTGATCAAGACGTATCTGTCAGATCTCTTTATATTCCAACCCAATTGGCTATGATTACCTTCCAAGCCTTGCAGGAGTGGCTCATTTTGCACAATCATGAATGCAGCTCCAGATTGCTGTGAAACTGCACTCACAACCACCTCACCCCACATTTTTCAAATCGGCCATATTGTCCGTTTTGGTCAATAACTCTTGAACCTTAGCTCATACAATAAAAAATGTTATCCCCCGGATTCCTTGGATTCGCTCATTCTTTTTAATCTATGGGGTCATGTGATCAAGATGTATGAGTTTGATTTTTCAGATCCCATTCCAAGTGGGCTTGGGTAGTTCTCTTTTAAACTTTGGATCACAATGCTTTTATAAATGAATTTAAGGTAGAGAACAGATAACAACATCACATTTCTAACTACATACCTTTTTATTAAAACATATTCTACCTTGACTTCCTCCTCCAGTTGTCTCTTGAGGTCCTCAACCTGCTGAGTGTATGACTGCTTCCCTCTGGTCAACTGGGAGACAAGAGAGTCCTTCTCCTCCATCTGCCTGATCAGC
This sequence comes from Nannobrachium achirus, assembly GCF_963921795.1. Lineage (NCBI taxonomy): Eukaryota > Metazoa > Chordata > Actinopteri > Myctophiformes > Myctophidae > Nannobrachium > Nannobrachium achirus. The sequence continues at coordinate 47,145,565 of NC_137828.1, forward strand.
TCACCTGTAGACAAACACGTTTTTCTTAAACCTTCAGTTGTTTAAATATACAACATTTAAAATAAAGGTGGAATCAAATCCGTTGCATAACCTGAAATAAAACTCCATCTCCAGAATGAGCTAAATGTGAATATATTTTGTTGTTTTGTCATGACACATTTTAACAGTGTCATACCATTCTCAGTTTGGAGCTTTGCTTTCTGCAAGGTGAAGTCATTAATGGCGCGTTGACCCTCCTCTGCTTTTGTTCGGTATTCGATCATCTGGTCTTCCAGAGTGCGGCACATTTTTTCCAAGGTTGTCTGAAAACAATGTTTAAATCAATTTATTATGAATCAACAAGACCAACTTTACTTTATTCTGCATAGCTACAAATGTTGACTCACTTTGGTCTTAGCGATTTGCTCCATGTTGGAGACCACATCGTCAAGCTCCAGTCTGAGCTCGCTCTTCTCTTTCTCCAGTTTCTGCTTGACTCTCTGAAGGTTGTCAATCTGCTCTCCCAGGTCAGCCACACTGTCTGCATTCTTCTTTCTCAGAGTAGAAGTAGTGGCCTCGTGTTGCAGAGTGGACTCTTCAAGGTCTCTGCGCATCTTCTGGAACTCGGCCTCTCTCTTCTTGTTCATCTCAATCTGGGCAGTAGTGGCCCCACCAGCCTCCTCCAGCCTCTCACTGATCTCCTCCAGCTCTCTGGCCAAGTCGGCCCTCTGTTTCTCCACCTTGGCTCGAGCAGCTCTCTCAGCTTCCAGCTCTTCCTCTAACTCTTCAATACGGGCCTGATAATCCAACATACTTATTTAGCTGAGCACTTTGATATTACCTCTGCCAAGGAGGTAATGGGTTCACTCTGGGTCGGTCTGTCTGTCTGTCTGTCTGTCTGTCTGTCTGTCTGTCTGTCTGTCTGTCTGTCTGTCTGTAATAATCTTTGTTTCTAGATGCCACTGAGTTCTGGTAGCCTGTGTTCATGTTAATGCATGATAAATTTAGATTGGACAAACATTTTATGTTGCGTTCATAGTTACCTGCAACTCCTTAAGTTTCTTCTGGAGTTGGACCCCCATAGCCTGTTCATCCTCAATCTTACTGTTGTACTGGCTAATCTCAAAGTCTTTCCTATCAAGAAAACAGATTAAATGCATTTAACTAAAACAAAACAGACATTTAGGGCATCTACTTTATGTATTTCTAAAACTGCTGCATTAGATTTGTAAGGTTTTGCATGATATACTTCTTCAGCCTCTCCTCAAGTTGCTGCTTGTCATTCTCCAGGTCCATTAGGTTCTCCAGGGTCAACTTCAAGTCTCCTTCCAGCTTCCTCTTTGCTCTTTCAAGATCCATCCTGATTTTTTTCTCTTGTTCCAGTGATCCTTCAAGCTAAAAATTAAGCCATGTCAAACGGAACCCATTGATTATACGCTAACTCTGACAAGACTCTGACAATAACAGTGTTTAAAATACTCACATCATCAACCTGCTGCTCCAGCTTGACCTTGGCCTTGGTCAGAGTGTTGACTTTGTCCTCCTCACTCTGCAGGTCATCCAGCGTTTGCTGATGAGCCTCTTGAAGAGCTTTCTTCTCCTTTGTCAGCTTGGCAATGATTTCATCCAATGCTGCCATCTCTTCGGTCATGTTTTTAACCTAAATTATTAACTAGTTAGTATAATTCACTTGAGTAAATTCTTCATCAACAAGAGTCAGTGCAAGACTCTGTCTCTTACCTTGTTCTCGGTGGCATGCTTCTCCTTTTCCACTTTAGCCAGAGTGAGCTCCAGATCATCAATGTCTTTCTTGAGTTCTGAGCACTCATCCTCCAGCTTCCTCTTCTTAGCAGTCAGCTCTGCGTTCATCTCCTCCTCGTCTTCCAGTCTTTCTGTCAGCTCTTTGGCTTTGGCCTCAAGCTGGATCTTGCTCTTGATCAGACCCTCACAGCGCTCTTCAGCATCTGAGAGGGTGTCTTGTTCCTGTTCAACACAATGTATTTACATGTTTTACTCAGGAATTGTCTTTCTAGCAACAAACAATAATTGATGTTCATGCGAAATGTGTGGCTTACCGACTGGACTTGGAGCTGCAGGTCATTCTTCTCTTGGAGAAGACTGACCATTTTTTCTTCCAGTTCCTTCTTCCTGGCTTCGGTTTTAGCAAACAGCTCTTTTAGCTTTGTGAATTCCTCCTTCATGGTTGCCATCTCCTTCTCAGACTCAGCTGATTTAAGAAGAGGCTTGATCTTGAAGAACATCTTCATCCAGGGCCAATTCTTGACACCCATGAAGGCACGTACATTCCACTGGATCACCAGTAAGGAGTCCCTTTTGATATAAACAGCTATTTTCAATAATTCCTCTTCTATTACAGTATGTGCTGTTTGATTTAGGCAAAATCTGTGATACTATACTGTACCTGCGCTCTACAATTTTCTGGTATTCTATCCTGGCAAGTAATCCTCTGGATCTGGCCTGAATTCCAGTGATGATGAGAGAGAGACGGTCGTCTCTCATCTCCTCAAGAACACCCAGGAGACCAGCTTTGAAGAACACCTAAAATGGATAGAGGACTGTGTGTATGCAACTATAATTATATTTGCAGTAAAATGCTTGGTATACGCAAGGAACCCATCCTCTTCCTGAAACATGCATCTCATTATATGAGTACCTAAGACGAATAAGAGTCCATATTAGATTTTTTTTTTTACTCTTTGCCAGCCAAAGGGGGCCCCTTAAAAACAGGGGTACAGAGGTACTGCCGTGCAATCTTCAATTTATTTATAAACATGTTAAAAAAGCAATGCACCAAATGATAACAACACGCTCGGATCGCTCAGTGCAAGCCAGCAAAACGTGCATGAAGAACGTTTTTTGGTCGGCCAACCTACTTTGATGCTGCTGAAGGCTGATTCCCACCGTTCATTTGCGTGGATCCAGACAAAACAGCGCCCGAAAGTACATTACGTCCTCGTTGCACGCACAGCGATCTAATCACATGTAATCCACTTATTCTGAAGCCTTGATTTCGTCTTTCGTCTGATCGAAAAAGACGAGGAGATGCACTGGCCAACCGGCTGCATACACAATAGAATGGCACGTAATGGCCGCCCGTGGATCCCAGTTTCTCAGTTGCAGATGACGTCATCACGTCTCTGACACTTTACCCCTTTAGATGCTTTCTTAAAGAGACAGAGCACGACCGGCGACTGTTTTTTTTTAAAAATTATAATTAATTTCATTTTTACGATAAAAGTACGGGAAAGTACGAGCGGCTGATTGCGTGGTCCGGACAAGTACGGGCAAGTACGGCCGGCTTAGAAAGTGTTTAATATAGATATTTTTTATTTACCAGACTGTAAACCACAAACTAATCATTTTTAATCTGTTAAATCGTTAATGCACTCCCCCTTCATTTTGTTCAATTGTCTGTTTTAATGTTATCTGCTCCCTTTGTCTGCTGAATATTGCTTGTACGGACTTATACTGTTGTTCCACAAACTGTTGGAGATATACTGTTTTTCCACTTTCCATTATCTATACTATAATTTTGCAAATGTCTGTCTGTCTGTCCCAGCGTTTCTCCTCGGTGGCTGGAGCAATTGATCTGAAATCGCATCACCATCAGCATATGAACACACCTGACATAACTGTGAAGGCCGTTTGTCACTTTCACAAATCGTATGCTGTATATTAGCATTTTTATGCTGTATCTACTATCTATTCTGCATCTAGCATGAGGCACATCTATTCTGCATCTAGCTTGAGGCAAAATGTTTAACCAGCTCTGTGTGTGTGTGTGTGTGTGTGTGTGTGTGTGTGTGTGTGTGTGTGTGTGTGTGTGTGTGTGTGTGTGTGTGTGTGTGTGCAGGCAGGCGGGTGTGTGTGCAGGCGGGTGGGCGGGCGGGCGGGCTGGGGGGGGGGGGGGGGGGGGGGGACAGTATCTCTGTAGCCATTAAACAAAACGTGTTTCTTACATTGATGCTCCTACATCATGCAAGCACCAGTTAAAGTTACTTTCCATCCCTCATATACTGTGTGCACAGTGCACATCCCATAACCCACACACTGCACATCATTTTGGAGCTCATATCTTTGAACGGGTAAGGGCTAGTGTCTTATAATTCCTAATATATATGAGCTAAGTAAAAAAATCGAATTCAACAAAATGAGGGGGGAGTACATTAAGAATTGAACAGATTCAAAACGTCTAGTTTGTGGTTTACAGTCTGGTAAATAAAAATAAAAAATCTCTATCCAAAATTTAAAAAAACTGACTGATTGTTTTTCATCTCAGGTACTCAAATGTTGTGGAAGAATTTTGTACTAATAACCAACCTTTGTGTGTCCAAACTTATACTGCTCAGTATCGAGATCCAAGGAATTCAGCAGTTTTTCTGAAGCCTTCTTGTTGTCCATGAACTGTCCCTCAGGAATTGCATTTGGATTGAGAATACGGTATCTGAATGAAACGTTGTAAACATATTTAAAATCATAGCACATTTAGAGAAGCAGCTGTAAATAGCTGTTGGGGTAAAAGCTTGAGTTTAACCTTTGTTTGAAGTCACCATAAAGGATTCTGTTAGGAAAACCCTTTCTGCAGATCCTGATGCCTTCCAGCACACCATTACAGCGTAGCTGGTGCATAACCAGAGGATTCTCCATGACCCCAGGAGTCTTGGTCTCATTGGGGATGAGGCAGCGCACAAAGTGGGGATGGGTAGACCTCAAGTTGGTCATGAGTTTACCCAGGTTCTCCTGTGGGTTCAACAAAGAATGAGTGTGTTACAATATCTTATTGATGTATTTTGTTGAATTTCAAATGGAAAATATTTTGTCCTGCAATATTTTGCAACTGAGAAATGATCACCCTGTGCAAGGCAGACACAGTCTGAAATGAAGACCCTTTCTTCTTTTTTCCTCCACCCTCTATAAACGACATAAAAGTGGTAGACCATCTTTATTATCAGTAGCTCCTTTAATATTATCTGAACTGCATCTGTTCACTGAGAAGTAATCTCACACACAGTACCTGCTGCAGATTCTGCACCAGCATAGCTAGCGAACAGTGTAGCCAGTAACTTGAGGTTTGACTTCTGGAAGAGGCCCACCACAGTCTCGTTGAGCGGGTCCTTGTTCTTCACCAACCAGTTACCAATGTTGTAATCCACAATACCAGCATAGTGAACCAGGGAGAAATGGGCCTCTGGTTTCCCCTTGACGATCCTGGGCTTCTGGAAGTTGGGGGTCTTGCCCAGGTGGTTGTCATACAGCTTAGCCTTGAATGTTGCATCACTGGCTTTGGGGAACATGCACTCCTCTTCGAGGATTGACATGATACCCATGGGCTGGAGAAATGTGGGGAAAGAGATGCCAATACATATGTTTAATACATTATGAAAAAACAGAGGATGACTATTACTGCTGAGAAAATGGAATTATAAAAAATATATCTGGGATATGATTCATTACTCTAAACTCCCAAAAACCAACCTTTTCAATGAGTTCAATGCAGGCAGCCAGGTCCATGCCAAAGTCAATGAACTCCCACACAATGCCCTCTTTCTTGTACTCCTCTTGTTCCAACACAAACATGTGGTGGTTAAAGAACTGCTGCAGCTTCTCATTAGTGAAGTTGATGCAGAGTTGCTCAAAGGTGTTGAACTGTAAGGGATCACATTACACTAGAATAACTTGTAGTGGTTTGTGGGTCTCTCATAATACCTGTCTCAGTTTCACACAAAGCAAAAGTACTAGATTGCTAAATAGATGTATATTTGTGTTGCTTTTAATGTTGAGTGAGGCCACTGAGTATAAAATGCATGAAACATTCAAATATTCCCTGAGTTATACTTAATGGATATTTGTACCCTCTTCACATGCACACAATTAACCTTGTTGAGCGGTGCCAGCAGCTCCACTGTTTGACAGTGTGTGTGTGTGTGTGTGTGTGTGTGTGTGTGTGTGTGTGTGTGTGTGTGTGTGTGTGTGTGTGTGTGTGTGTGTGTGTGTGTGTGTGTGTGTGTGTGTGTAGGTATGTATGAATGTTGTATGACATACACTGTATGTCTGTATGTATGAGGATGGCCTCAACAGCTGCAATTCCATTTGCTCACAGACAAACAGTACATGTATAGATTTAGAATATTATAACCATCTCTCATTACATGTTCAGTGTGTTCAGAATACTCACATCAAAGATCTCAAAGCCAGCGATGTCCAGCACACCAATGTAGTGCTGACGAGCATTCTTGGTGTCCAGAGACTGGTTGATTCTCACCACCATCCACAGGAACAGTTTCTCGTACACTGACTTGGACAGTGCACCAATAGAGTAGTAGACCTGACAAAAAGACATGTTACACCTTAAAAATGAAAGACTTTTCCCAAATATGGAGATGGCTGACGTCAGAGATGTCTGACATCATAGACCATTTGAGACTGACACAGTATGTCCATATGGGCTTTCCAAGATCTGTTTTTGGAGCTGTGTGAAGCACAGGCTCCCTATACGTGGCCGTGTGGGTGTGTCTGTGTGTCTGTGTGTGTGTATGTAGCCTGAACTTCCTAAACTTCGGCACGCCACTAGTCCCACAGTTTTGCCACCACACACTCGCGCCATATGTCAAATCGACCGGCTTACTCGGGAATCGTGGGCTATTACTTTTCTAAGAGAAAGGTTCTATAGTTTAATTGCTATTAATTTATTAGTGAATAAATTTTCCCCATTGACTTATAATGGGAATCGCAAAAACTCACATTCAATTATTTGTCTCTCGCAAACCATAGGGGCTAGAGTTTCAAGACTTGGAGAGGAGGTTCATAATGATTTCAAGGATTAAATAAAAAATAATTGTGTCATTTGGCCGCATGGTGGCGCCATAACACCCCACTTTACGTTTTGGCCTGTAACTCTTGAACCGTAGGTCGGAAAATTAAAAATATTTTTTCCCTGGATTCCTTGGGTCATGACGCATCTCCCCATATAGGCCACGCCCATTTGCGCCATGATAGATTTTCCGCCATCTTGAATTTTCTCCAAAACACACTTTTTGCTCCTTTTCCTACATATTTTCTTCAAATGTCACAAAAATCGGTACACATGATCCACACACACACACACACACACACACACACACACACACACACACACACACACACACACACAGCTCCACTTCACACGGGTGTGATTTTTGAGATATTTTAGTATTTCAGCATGTACTAGTGATGCGTTTAGCATCATATGATGCAAAACGCATCACTGATGATGCAAAATGCATCACTAGTCATGCTGAAATACTAAAATATCTAAAAACACAGATTGAACACAAAAAATAACTCAGGATTGTGTTGATCGTGTCCCAAACAACAATAAAATAAGATAGGGTTGTCTCAGAGGTGAAGTGGCCCTTTAATGATGACATCAGGGATAATAATAATAATAATATCTCAAATTTATATAGCGCTTTTCTTAGTACCCAATGGGACAAAATGGGGCATGGGGCAACAAAAATATTTGTTTATTAAAGATTATAAAACAATATGACTAAGGAATAAAAACATTTAAAAACAATTAAACATAAGGTAGGTTAGCTGGGGAAAGCAATATGAAAGAGGTGGGTTTTGGGGGAGGTTTTGAAGGTTTGGATATAGGCATAAAAGGGACAAGGACCGACACAGAGATCTCCATATATGGCCATGAATTTATTAGTGAATTAATTTTCCCCATTGACTTGAATGGGGAACATTCAAATGGTAAGACGAAACACATTCCCCGCCATTGAGGAGAATGTTCGGCTTTAAAAAAAAATTGCGGTTCCCCGCCATTGATGTTCCTCAATTGATCTTTTCATTGTTTTATATTACATAGCGGTCTCCTGTACACAGAGATATGCAGGAACTCAATTTCCCATGATGCTTTGGGAGATGAAGTCACCAACAAGTATGGAAGCCTCCATTTCTTTCAATAATAAACCCTAGGCAGATAAATGGCTTTATCTCAGAATGTATCTCCAGATCGCGAGAAACGCTTTTTTTCACCGCCCCTATCTAAGCAGAGGATGTTCGCGGTAACAATGTTTCTTCTCTGGGTGAAAGAAGATGAGAATGTGCATAAACTTACACAACATGGACACGCGGTGTACCAACCTGAATTTAAAAAACAACTCTGGTGGTATTTGCGTTAATGTAAATACATTAGTACAACAAATTGATACTCACTTGATTGACACCCTGACCTTTGGTGACCCATTCATTTCCTACTTTGACCCTTGGGTGGCACAAGCCCTTCAGGAGGTCAGCAGAGTTTAAACCCATCAGATATGACACTTTGTCGGCATCTGCAGCAGCAAGATTTAAAGTCATTCTCACCACAAATGCACACAGTAGCTTGATGTACATTCTATATTTATGTTTTTAATCATTAAATATTACCAGTGATGTAAAGTAACTAAGTACATTTACTCAAGTACTGTACTTAAGTACAATTTTGAGGTACTTTTACTTAACTAGAGTATTTCCAATTTTCAATACTTTTACTTCTCTGAGTTCCACATTTTAGTATTGATACTTATCTTAGGTAGAAAATGTGAATGTTTTTTCCACCACTGCTGAATACATTGTGTATTTATGTTTTAATCATGAAATGTTACCCTCAGTGCCATCAGGCTCAGCCTGTTCTTCTCTCTGCTTCTGCTTGAACTTCATGTTTCCAAAGTGCATGATGGCACCAGTCATCTTGTAGATGCCATTCTTCTCCTCTTGGGTGAAGCCCAGCACATCAAAAGCATCCTGAAACAGTAGGTAATGTAGGTAACTTAATAGTTAAGTTAGTTTTATACTTCATTTACTCTTTAGATATTCTTCATTGTGATACTGTTTTTCAACCATTACCATCGCTTTTCTACTAGTGGATTATTTAGTTTTGCACTTTAGTTGTTTCGCGTTTTGATATTGTCTACCTATGCCACCAGAAGAAGTGTCTCCTCTTTTTCTTTTCTTTTTTCCTTTCTCTTCCTGTCAAGAGTGTTTTCTTGGGAGTTTTTCTTTGTTTCTTTCTTTGTTTTCCTTCTTTCCTCCCCTTTACTCCCTAATTTATTCAAATCGATTCCTCCCCACACACATTTCTTCCCTGAACACGGCCAATTATGTAGACGCTCGACAAAGATGCCCCGCTGTGGATTTGAACCCACGCCCTCTGTGGTGGTGGAAAGGAATGTTGTCTGTTAGGAGTTTTTCATTGCCCAATTGAGGGTCTAAAGACAGGGGTTGTCGTTTTGTTTCCTTTGTTAAATAGTGGCCTGATCCATGATCTATCAATCAATAAAAATCACGAATTCACCTACATCAGTAGCCATCAACTCGTCAGCATCGTTGATGGAAGTTACAGCTATCTCTCCTTGGGAGATGAAGCTGTAGTCATAGGGATTGTTGGTGATGAGCAGCATCTCTGTGAAACATCAAGAATTGCATTTTATACATTTTTATCATATTGAGTATATTTATTAATTGGCACAACATGGTATTATGTTTCAATATTCACCCAGCAGTTCTGGTTTCTTTTGCGACAGAATCTGGTAGAAAATATGGTAGTCTCTCTCAGCTTTAAGCTGATAAGTGACACGGGACTTCTCTAGCAGATCTGAAAGACACAGAAGTTGTATCTGGAAGTGAGTTTTACTGTTTAAATACAATACATTTATAAAAAATAAATGTAAAAACACTTGGATACTTACAAGTCTCAATATCAGCAGATGACAACTTGCCGCTACCACCAAAGTGAATTCGGATGAATTTACCCTAAGGACAGACAAAATACGTTGTTCTTTATGAGTGCAGAAAATCTGGAGGTCGAACTTTCAAGAACTTCTACACACAAAACTATAATCTGACCGTAGTGTGTGTAGGTTGCGTGATAAACGTACAAATCTGGAAGAGTTGTCATTCCTGATTGTCTTAGCATTCCCAAAAGCTTCCAGAGCAGGGTTGGCCTGAATGATCTGATCTTCAAGGGTTCCCTAGAGAGAAGCGTTCTTATCAAGGTCAGCTTTAAATCATGCACTATATCTTTTACTGTAGACATACTGTATCAACACTTTATATTATATTATATTATATTAGATTAGATTAGATTAGATTAGATTAGTTTACATTAGATTATATTTGATTTTTGTCTTGAGTGCAAAAGAAACCTTTTTCTCCTGAGCAGCATCCTTCTTTCCAGAAACAGCTGCAATGCTGGCAAAGTACTGGATGACTCTTTTAGTGTTCACAGTCTTTCCTGCACCAGATTCTCCACTGATGAAGAAGAACATGTTTGCTGTTGTTTGTTTGTTTGTTTTTTATTCTTTAAAATAAATGTGTAGCAGATCAAGGTAGTCATGATTCTGATTCATGATTCATGAACGTTTTACTCACGTGATCAGGACAGACTGATTCTCTCTGTCTGCAAAAGTTAAAGGGAAGGTAATATGATACACAAGGTAATATTTTGGGCAGCCACATTAATATTATTGGTGGACACACCATGCTAGTGTTTTGTAATGTAAAGAGTCACATTTACTACTCAAGTGAGAAGGTTTGCAGTACCTGACAACATGTATTGGTAGGCATTGTCAGAGATGGAGAAGATGTGAGGTGGGGCTTCACTCCTCTTCTTGCCTCTGTAGGCATTGACCACTGACTGGTCGTACACTGGCAGCCACTTGTAGGGGTTGACAGTCACACAGAACAGCCCTGAGTAGGTCTGTGGAGGAAGTCAGTGTCACATTAGTGAAGAAGACACATACACTAGATCACATTATGTCAAACTCAAGGCCCGGGGGCCAAATCAGGCCCGTGAATGAATTATGTTTGGCCCGTGGGATGATATTTATTTACTATTGGAACTGGCCCTCTGGTATATTGCACACACCACCATAATACTACAAGTCCCACAATGCAAATTGAGTGCATTGGCACTTGTATCGATGGCCCGCAAACACAAGGAAGCCTGTGGTCAACTTTCAGCAACCCCTCTCCCCAAAAATGGTTAAACAGAGGTGAACTCTGAAAACAGGGGTTTTCAAGCCAGGTGGGAGGCAGAGTAGCCTACATGTTCACAGATGTATAGGGCAAACCTTTGTGTCTTCTGTGTGGATTTGGTTTACTTTCTCATTTTACTATATGAAATCGGTGATTGGAGCAGAAAACTAAGCTTTAATAATGCATTTTCCTTTTCTAATGCATACAGTTTCATTATTGCATTTATTAAGGGACGTGTTAGATTTTTGAGCGGTGCAAACTGCTCCTATAAGTGGCTGTGCGTGTGTCTGTAGCCTTTTTCCTCAGCGTTTTGTCATAGTAAAATGTGTGTACGTAGCATCATGTTTGTCATATGTCGTATGTCTGTAGCCTTTTTCCTCAGCGTTTTGCCATAGCAAAACGTGTGTGTGTGTAGCCTGTACATCCTAGACTTAAATCCTAGTCTGAAGATGTTATGCAAGCATGACCACCGCTCACTTCACATTGGGTGTGATTTTTTTAAATATTCCAACTGATTTTATGATTTTATGTTTTACTTAAAGTTGTACCATGTAACTTTTTTTATAAAACAAATCTTAAAATTGTCCTAACTCTTAAATCGCTAAAGTTTTAGAACACCCACTCCGTTATTTTCAGCTTCTGAAGCCTTCTCTTTATATGTTTTCTATGATCCTGACCGGGGTCCGGTTTTCGCGCAAAAACTACGTCATCATACACTATCGGCCAATCACAGCGAGGGTTATACACTGCCGGCCAATCACAGCGCATCTTGAAGTGGGGTCGCTAGCTATCACAATAGGGCGGCCATATTTGTAGGCGCCCGTGTGTCTCTATCTATACTCGGGTGAAACACTCCATTTCTCCGGAATGCCTGAACGCACAGGAACCAGGGACCCCTCTAAAGATAGATCTCGGCGAGGTGGAGGCAGACGCGGGGGTGACGCGGGGGTGTGAGGCCCGGCCCGCGGCGAAAAACGGCCGAAAGACGCGGACGCTACTGACCACTAATTGAGCAACTTACACAGTATAGCTTTAATTCATTTAATGATTCATGTTAATAATATAGGCTGTGTACATGATCTTCAGTTCACATTTGGTTGAAGTGACTCACATAGATCATCCAGGCTGCATAACGCTCTTTGAGGTTAAACAGCACGGCAGGCTCATGGAGGAAGGTGAACATCGCCATGTCTTCAATTTTATCAAACTTTGGCGGGTTCTGGGGATGGACATTTTCCTCCTTATGGGTTGCTGTCTGGAAAGAAAAGACCATATAGTATATTCAGTTTATATGGTCATACTTTAACTTCAACCATTTTTCTCCCTCTACTAATGGTGAATTGCCCTCATTTATTAATACACAACACACTTACTTTTCCAAACTCAGTTTCCACGGTGCATTTGTCCCCATCTCTACTGGTAATGGAAGCCTTGACAAACTCAACCTCAGGGTCGGGCACAAAACACTCCTTTTTCATGTCAAATGGTCGAGTCTGGGCCTCCAGACGCTCCTTGTCTGACTTTCGCAGAAAAGAAGCTGCTGCCCCAAACTCTGCCATCAGGGCGTCCCCCATCTCTACGCTTTTAGATGTTTACCTGCAAACAAAGACACAGCACTTAATATCCAAACACCAAATGGCTTTCCCAATGTCACAGAATAGACATTTTGAAAAAAGGAAAAATATAAATCAGTTCAAAACGTAATAGAAATTAACATTTGTTCTTAAAATGTGAACCATATTATAAGAACACAAAGATTGCAGTAACTCTGAGGACCCCCTAGGGGTCCCGGACCCCTTGTTGAAGACTCCTGGTTTAAATATACCAATCATTACAACGATGAAAACTATTGACAGAACTACAGTAGCATTTCAAAAATGTTTTTTACAGTTGTAAACAAATGGCTGTGCCTACAACATGAGCTGTTTCACTTAAAGGACAACTTTAGTTTTTTACAACAAGGGTTCATATTTTAGATTGTAATTAAAGAATATGTAAGATGAGTGTTAAAATTATTTCATTTACTTGCGTACAAGTGGCTAAATATGTCATTTTACACAGAATAATCCCATTCCCAAGATACAACGCAACCTTTCATGGTTGGATGTGACTTATGGGGGCTAGAAGTGTTACTGTAAATAGCAATAAAGAAACTGCTGGCTTATTGTGTCTAAAAAGACATATTTAGCCACTTGTACGCATGCCCCCATGCGTACGCATGCCCCACATTTTAGCATGGTAAACGCGATAAAACAATAGAACGAAGCAAATGAAAACATTTTAACTCTCACTTTTTCTTTTCTCTAATTACAATCTAAAATATGAACCCTTGTTGTAAAAAACAAAGTTGTCCTTTAACTCAAAGTATCTTCAACAATTGTTATTCTGTGTAACAGGACAGTCAAGCACTGTCACTCTCACAATGCTCAACATAATGGACATTTAAAAAGCTGTTTCAGTTGCCTCAAAGGATGGTCTCAGCTTTCCTCATAATCCTTGTTACAGCTGGTTTAATTAATGTTCTCCCTGAACTGGGAGATGGTGCCTCTGAAAGCTTTGTTTAAATCAGGGGTCTTAAACGTTTTCAGGCCAAGGACCCCTTAGCTGACAGAGAGATGAAGCAGGGACCTCCACAAACTCTTCATAGATTCCATATAGTTTCATTGTTTGACAGCACAATCATCAGTGTATTTTGGATTCATGTTAATGTGGGTTTTCAGATATTTAACCACTTGAAACATCAATACTTAATAAACTTGGACTTTCACTGTACTTAGTCTGCTCTTTTTCCCCTCCAAAGCTCTTTGCCGAAAATAGCCGATCTACAAGCTCACAACGCCTTGAGGCGTTGTGAGCTTGTAGATCTGCTATTATTGGCTAAAGTTCTCATAATATGGACGCTAGGGTTCAGGTGGTTAATATAAAAAAGGGGAAAAAACAAGTTTCTATCACACAAAGATTTGGAGGACCCCCTGTAGTAACTCTGAGGACCCCCTAGGGGTCCCGGACCCCTTGTTGAAGACTCCTGGTTTAAATATACCAATTAAGAGATACAGTAAGTAATTGTTTGCAAGGATATTATAGGTGGCTGACCATCAAGTATCTATTTCACACAAACAGTGACTTGCCTTGTTTTGGAACCCAGTTGGATGACTTGGATTTGGTGGTCTCTATTGAAAAGTGCAAACATGGATAATAATAAATGAAGTAGCACTATCCAATCCATTTGCTATTCATAATGTGTCAACTTGCATTGCCTCTCCAGTTTATCTGTTATCTCTCACCTTCAAGTGTCCCGGTGGCCTGTGTTCTCCCAGCCCTGTTCCTTGCTGTATATAAACACTAGCATCTGACCATATTTGGAAGGACGTCATTAATCCCTTCTTCATACTTATGGCAGTTGTTCTGTTTTGGGGGGTTGAGGTGTGTAAGACTTGAGGGGAGCAAATGGAGAGCATCACCCATTGTTTTACTTCCTTTTTTGGAGGCTCCAATGAGATGGCTTTGTGATGCTATTCAGGATGAAATAGCACAAGCTTTGTTCCTCACCTCTTTATAGGGCATGACTGTAAAAGGAACAGAAGTTCCTAGAAATGTCATATTTAAATAATCTAATTTAAATTATATTAAAACATATCTAAATTCCCATCTCAAATCCCACAATCCCACTCCACTGTAAATAATATTAGATTAGATTAAGATTAGCTAAATGTGTAACCATTTCTTCCTGTGTCCTACCCATAAAATCCCTGTGTCATAAATTGAAAAGTAGCCTAAATGTAACACATTTATACTGCATGACAGTGATTTTCTTTTATCGCTCACAACAGTTGTCACAAAGTATTGAAAGGCTACAATATCTTCCATGTAACAAATTGATCTATACACTTTTATCCAGGGATTTTAGTGCTCATACTTTACCAAGTAAATGTAAGTAAGTAAAACTGGTGTTTATCAATCATCATGGTGGATACTATATGTTCTCAAAGATGCAGACAGCTGCAGCTGTTTTCCATCGTTCACGCTATACATTGACACTGAAACTCTATAACTCGACCCCACATAGTGTTGGTGATGAGACTGGTATTGTTCGCTTCTCCCTCTATCCTTGAGGACAAAGATAACGCTGTGATATTGTTTTTGGATTCCTTCTACTGACCATAATGCATACTTGAAAGTCTTTTCTGTACACTTAGTACATCTGATCTCTCCTTTCAAAGATGTAATTGCCTGTGAATAATGAAAGGCCACATACATTATGGCAAAGGGCATGAACTTAAGTTGTTGAGGTCTTCTATAATTATAAGACAAAATAAACATTTTCATAATTTTTAGATGGCATTTCTTTATATAGTTGTTAAATTACTCATCTTGGTGACTGTATTAATATTAAGACACTAATAAGATAAGCTTTAAGCTCCTTACATGGTGCTGAACCAAAGGGTTTCACCTTGTGAGTCAATGTCAAGGGTCGATGTCACGAGTTGTGCATCAGTGAACGTGTAAGGCTGTCTGCAATGCGTTAATTGGGACGCAAACAATCGGGGATAGTGTTACCTTCGAAAGGAACGTTGGCATTTACCAACATAAACCTTTTCAACTCTGAGTGGTGATAACTTACACATTTAACCCTGGATTCCTCATGCAGAACATAATCGGACTCTGCCAAGGGATCCAACAGTCAGCTGTCTTGAGTTATTACTGCAGGGAGGATTTGAGTCTTTTGTGATGTACTTGAATTAATTAATTAACTCACTTGCCACAGTAGCTGCTTATATTTCACTCGTCATGGTCAAACCACCAGCCTTCTCGTTAGTATGATTATAATTTATAAGTTATTCATGACCATTGTTAATGTTAAGACCAACATTTTATGTACTTTTATCCATAGTCTTAAATAAAATGTAATTTACTTTAGTCATATTTGAGTCATCTGTTGTTGACTAAATATCATACGATTTTTGTCATCTAAATCTGCAGTGGATTTAGTCCACACAAATAGAATGGGTTTAATTTAAGTGTTATGCAGTGTTTAAATGTTTCTCGAGAATATCAAAAGTTTTTAAAAAGTAAGAAACTTCTTGACAGTTTATAGACTGCTTAAACTCATTCTGTGCCATCTTTTCAACCACTAGAGGGCGCCCAATGGCCATAGAATGCTACATAGACAAGTGCTGGTATATGCACAAGCCCTGTGCAGCCATGACTCGCCTGAACACTTTCCTTTGTTCATGTACAGGAACAGGATGAAGTTAGCTTGAAGTTAGCTATTGACTACCATCTACCAAGCATTTTAGAAGCCCTATTTTCGGCTATTTAGCCATGATTAAACCTAGCACACCTCATGGATATGCATGGAACAGAGAAAATGAGCTCTAAAGATCCTGGATTGCATTGGAGTAGATGGTAAATATCGGTGGCGCGACGCTCTCGCGGGCCGTGTAAACAGATGACGGCCGAACTAGTTCGGGATCGGCACCCTGATAAGGACAAATAAAGCCGAACTAGTTCGGGATTGGCACAGTAAGAGTTATGGGTAATACCAACAGTTATTATAGGTCAAAATGTAAAGCATCCTTGTATAGCACAACCATGAAGCCTAGAAATATCTGTCAGAGATGACGTGTGCACACACACACACACACACACACACACACACACACACACACACACACACACACACACACACACACACACACACACACATGCACACGCGCGCGTGCGCGGAAAGATGTCTGTCAAGACACAAGAGTAGTTACCTAGTACTTAAATAAACATTGTTATACATTAAGGAAAGTGTAAGGCTGTCTACAAGGCTGTCTACATAGTGATAATGGTCAGGGCCAGACATTGTTGGCTACTTGGCTTATATCCTCTTAAGACCTGTGCATTGCTGATAAGAAGCCCTTTCAACGCTCAAAATGTCTTGTCTAACCTTGAGTGTCTCTGATTAACTTCCAGGGCTGACAATTCCAACCTATGTTAGTCCAATTATCAGCTGTCTTGCAGTCTGGAGTGTGTGTGGGGCCCCTTGCCACTCTTACACACTCTTGCTTGAAGTACAATAGACTGTGTCCTTTTCTCCTGTCACCCCTTTGTTTCCGTTTACTGACTCACTCTGTCCATATATTGTACATTTCAGCCCAGTGGTTTACCCTGTAGGATTAGGACCACATCACTACACTTCATGAAAACTCGAATGTGGTGAGTTATATACATTTTAATAATGTCAATAGCATTACTTTAAATTAAATTATTGCATTCAAATATAATATGTAAAGATATAAGACTGTATCTGATGTATTCATTTTCAAGGAGTTTGTACATGCAGATTGCAATGTGAAAGTACTAATTTATGTAACTGTAATGGTGCAACTGACAAAATGAGTGGACATGTATTTTTCTTTTGATCCACTACACTTCATTGTTCCTTTTACGGCAACATTCATATAGGCCTACTTATGACTTACCTAAGTGTGTAAACTCTTCCCTCTTGAATCTTTCATTTTTGTACCATGGATTACACTCATCGTTAAATAGGCTTCTTTGAAAGTATGTTGTCCTTAAATATCAGAAAAGGATACATTTTAAAGAAGAAGAAACATTTATTAAAATAACTTGTGTGGAATAATGATAACATTACAAGAGCTGCTATGATTTTAGAATATCACCTGTTTTTTGTTTTACAATGTTAGTGGCATGGTCAAAAGTGTCAAATTCTTTGCATGCAGCCATGCACACTCCCAGTAGACCAAATACTTCCATCCCAAATGTTTCACATTGGCCTGATGATGGCTCTATAACAGTAACAGCTCACTCCACATTTTGCTCTATAAGTCTTGAACTGTATGTCACACACTCAGATTAAATATATGTACCGGTATATATTTTTCCCTTCATTCCTTGGATCAGGACAAAACTCCCCATTTAGGCACCTGCCATACTGTATGTGCCAGACTTCTTTTTCATCCATTTTAGGTTTTCTTCAAAACACACGTGTCCCCAAATCACACAATATTATCGGTCACATGATCAAGACGTATCAGCCAGATTTAGCAGATTCCAATCCCAATGGCTATGACTGCCTTCCAAAATTCCAAGGAGCCCAATTTTCTAGTTCATTGTTTATGGATCTACGATTCCTTTTCTTATACTGATATAATTAGACCTTCGTTGCATGTTTTCTATTAATTAGTACAGTACAATTAGATCTGATTGGTAGTTAGATGGAGGGGGCGGGTCTCATGTCAGGAAAATGTTTCATCCCATTTCATAATATAATTTGCAACTGCACTCTCAACTATGTTGTGTATTGGTGGTACAGTAGGCCTATACAGTAGTTGGTAATGATTGTATTGCCATGACTACGAACACTATGGATGGAGAGCACACACACACACACACACACACACACACACACAGATGGATGGCCATATTTCACTCACACAAATCAAGCATGCCATTGCGCTTCTGTATTTTGATGTACAACACTGCCTCACCAAAACATGCTATGTATCCTCTCATTCCTCTGAGGACATGTATGCTAAAAATATGGTGCCTTAATCATATCCCCTACGTCTTTGTTACGCATTTAACATTTCTGCATCCGTTACCTAAACATTAACAATGTACTGTTTGGGGGCACGGTGGCGCAGTGGTTAGCGCTTCGCCTCACAGCTAGAAGGTCCTGGGTTCGATTCCCGCCGGGGGACGCTGTGGGTGCTGGGGGCGTGTTTCTCCCTCCGCGTCATCAGCGCCCACACCCTAGGTGGGGTTGGCGGTAGGGCCTTTCTGTGTGGAGTTTGCATGTTCTCCCCGTGTCTCCTAGGGTTGATACCCTCACAAAAACATGCAGTAATCCTGGTCTCAATAATGCCTCCCCCTGGCCAGCCGGGGCGCTTGATGGAGGGGAAAAGAACTGGTTGGAATAACGTGTTCCTTCCACGCGCTACGTCCATCCCGGGGAAATCCCCCCTGTCAGGTGAAAAGAAACAACTAGGACTACTCATGCATTGAGGGAAGCATGAGGTTAGTCCGTTGTCTCCCCAGGCGCGGCAGAGGGAGAGCAGAGCCCAGGATTACATAGGCAATTGGCACTGGGTGAAAAATGGGTTGCAAAATCGTGGGATAAAAATTATATAAAAAAAAAAAACAATGTACTGTAAATTTTAATTTATGCATTAGAATGTCCTTCTATAATGCGTGAGGGGGCTGCGAATTTTTCCATACATTTTTCCATTTATTTATTTTTACATATTTTTTATGTTTTATTTGAAAGTGGAATACCCCTTTAAGTACAGTACTTGAGTAAAAATGTATAGTTTTGGGTTGTTTGCACAATCTTTAATGAGAAAGGCTCAGGTAATAGGGAGACATAACGTTTTATGCAATCTTATATGGTTTTGAATATATTGACCAATTAACTTCAAAAGGGTGTGGCTCAACATACTGTATCTAAATACACCAAAGTCAACAACTAAGTGCCTCTGACAAGTTTCATTCAAATTGATGACTAGGGGGTACTTACTACAAATGGCCCCAAAAATTGGTGTGGCATAACACAAATCAAACTATAGAAAAAAAAGATAAAACTTGTAATTTATCTTTAATCTAGACCTGTCCGAGGTCTACAGTTTTGGCTTGAAACCCTAATCGCCACTCTGCAGCTATATTGTTCTATTTTCAGTTCCTTATTATTACATTTTGTGATAGCAAAATGTCTTTACCTAGCCCCTGGAAGTCACTTTGGCAGTGACGTCAGAATGGAAAGTGGATAAATGTCCCTTGATGATAAACGCGGGCGGTTCTCTCGGCTGGCTCCACGTATTCTATTGAAGTCAGTGGGCGCCGCCCCGCTCAGCGTGTAGATCATGTGGAATCAACTGCTCCTCCTTCCGTGGGCATTGCTAGTCGCTTTTTTGCCCCCCTTCTTTGGTTTGGGAAAGGCGATAAATGTGTCAGAAGGTGGATGGGCGGGCAGCACAAGGCTTTCTCCTCCTATGCAGTGCCCTCGCTATAGCAAATATGTGGAATCGAGCGCCACAGCCCACCAGCCCTCCCTCTTTTGTGCCTTGATTTCATAGGGGGAGTGGTCTTCCTTTCTCCTCTACGGTTCTACAGCGTACACAGTACACTGTCGTTTTACTCACGTTCAGAGCGATTTTTGGGACTATAGAGACATTGACAGCCAAGAAAAATCCATCAGAAGGACTTCGCCGTCGGAAAGTTCACTTATTATTAAGCACCGATGTGCTCGGATATTTTTAATTTTTCAACGTGTTACACCCATAGAGTTATAATAAGTAGGCCTATAGGTTACACCACGGACAACCGCTTTTCGCTCGCGTCGCGCGCGTGTGTGTGTGTGTGTGTGTGTGTGTGTGTGAGAGAGTGAGTAATTTTTCAACGTGTTACACCCATAGAGTTATAATAAGTAGGCCTATAGGTTACACCACGGACAACCGCTTTTCGCTCGCGTCGCGCGCGTGTGTGTGTGTGTGTGTGTGTGTGTGAGAGAGTGAGTGAGTGTGCGATATAGAGAGAGCGACAGATACAGACAGCGTCTATAAAAACTGCGTGTGTATGATGTTTTAAGCATTGTTGTTTCCCAAGTACTGGGTCTCGACCCACGGGTGGGTCGCGGAATGGGACTGTGACGTGTGTGTGTGCCAATGTTGTGTATTGTAACTGCGTCTTCTATTGCAAACAGTGCTAAACTCTTCAATCAATCAATCAGTCTATACAACAACCTCGCGAATTTGCCTATACAGCCCCCACCCCCACACCACACAAAAGTCCTCAATTCAACATATAGGCTACGTCAGTAAAAGTACAAAAGTATTGACTTGATTTCATAGGCAATTAATTGTTAGCCTACTGTCAAATATTTTGTCCCAGTACAGTTTTTGCTGAAAGACTGTCAGCCCAGACTACACTGGACACCTTACACATGACAGTTCCTGGGTACCCAAAAAATATATGTAATGTCGGTACTGCCTATCGGTTCCTAGATGTGATGCGCAAAAAAAAAAAGACAGCACAAACAGCACAAATTGCACAATCCAAGCACCGCGATGCGTCGAAGCATAACGCTGGAGCGTCTCTGTGTTGAAGTTCGGCGGTCCTTCGGGCCACTCACCTCTAGAGTTAGGGCCACTTCTAGAGTTCACAGCAAGATACTGTGTGTGTGTGTGTGTGTGTGTGTGTGTGTGTGTGTGTGTGTGTGTGTGTGTGTGTGTGTGTGTGTGTGTGTGTGTGTGTGTGTGTGTTGCTAAAATGAAACTGAAAGTGAATTCTCCCCAAACATTGGCAGGCCTATTATAGTAATAATAATAACACAATTAGGCCATAAATGTGCAATTATGCAACTGGAGACATATTACCTTTTATTACCCAATAAATAAATAAATAAAGAATGTTTACAAATAATGTGTGTGTATATATAATAAAAAAAAAATCTCTATTCAGTTTCAGCTAAAAATATATATTTTTAACCATTTTGGAACCGAAATAGGAACCGTTAGGAACCGGAACCGATAAGCAGAACCGGAACCGGAATCGTAAAAATCCAAACGATACCCATCCCTTGCCTGAGCACCACTAAACCCCTTATGTTGATCAAATATAGAGCAGTCGTGCCTGAGCGCCCACAGGGCGATCTGTTTTTTTTCCGACCCTGCTGTCCTCTGCCCAGCTCAGCCTCTGGCCGGACACCTAATTGTCCGGTTTTCAGAGTGGTGTTATTGCTTTAATGGTTACATTTACATATCTCTGCTAATCTCCCGTTTCATTGGTATAGAAAAATAGCAGATACACAAGCTCACAGACACACACGTGTGTGCATTTCATTTATAGAGCTCGCTCGGCAGTCATCGCTTACACTGAACGCTCCGGTCCACCGTCACTCCTCCGTCCTCCCACGCTTATTGTGGATGAAACCACGGCGAAAGTAGTTAGATGAACTGCAGCTCAGATTTGCCCAAAAGACGCCGAAACGAAACGTCATTTAGCCAACAATGGAGCAAAGTAAATTAGTTAATAAAGAAGCGCAGAATTGACGAGTATTATCATGCACTTTGCAGCACTGTGTGCAGTGGCGTAGGGGAGGGGCACGCAACCCCCGCAATGCAGAGGGGGCCCCCACACAGCACACACCCAAATGCTCCCTACTGCTCCAGTCTAATTCTCTCTCCCCCTCCCCCGCCTGCTTGCCCAGTCTCCACACAGCTGTGTGGAATGTAGTTAATGAGCACTCCTTTAGCTTTCCCTTACCAAGAAAGGAATATACATTTACTGCACCCAGCATTTAGCTAGTGGTCGTGTTGGAGCGCCTCAGTCCGCCAGCAGAGTTCATGTGCAACTTCTTCCAGAGAGATTGATTGATTGAAGACTTTATTAGAAGTTTGCATAGGAAAGGGTACAGTTTCATGACAGTACAGTTCACTGGTACAAGGTCAACTAAAAGGAGATCCTAGTAAGCTTTTCAGCTTATTTACATAGGAAACCTTTATGTATGACTCATATAACATTGAACAGATATAACTCCGTCATCATTTGCAAAAGGGCCCCCACCCCCCTCCTCGCAGGGGGGCCCCACAATTTTCAGGAATGATGTCAGCAAAGAAAAGGTAGAACGCAATGCATGTTTAGGTTTTCCTCTTGTCACTAGTAACAAAATAACTGCAGCTGAGCATAATTATATCCACAAGTCTCCCCTTCTCTTCCCCTCTCTCTGTTCTATTATTTGTGCTATGCCAGTCATGTGGATTAGATTTCTAATGGGACAATTTAACTCAAGAATAATTGCAAAAAAGATACAGTGTAGGGCCATCATGAAATAAAATAATTCATGAAGGGTATTTGGGTGCATAATAAATAAAGGAGGTAGGCTAGTCTTAGTTTCAGGGCCGTGCAGCCCATACAGGCAAAATAGGCAGCCGCCTGGGGCCCCACACAGGCTGGGGGCCTCATGAGATATATATTTTCTTTTTTAACTAACATGGGCATGGTGATTCAGCAGTGATTCATGGTGGTCCATTGGCTAATAAGTGTCAATTTAGGGGTCCTTGACATAAAAAGTGGTGTAACTTGGAGGGCGCTGGTTTAAGCTTCGCTTGTTTAGCCTTGGATCAAGACAGTCATAGGTCAGTCTTGTTAACTCAAATATTTACTTCTGGGGGTCCCTGGAACAAAATATTTTGGGATGGGCAGGCCATGGAGCCGCTCCGTGGACCAAATACATATCATTTGTGCATTTCCAGGGGTTAGCTGACATTTGGTGGGTGAACACTAGGCACAATCATTGTCATTTTGTGCCATACATTTTAGGCAGATTACCCCCCCGGACCCCCTGCGGCTTAACACATTAAGAAAACAACAAGCAACAAAATGTTATTATTGAAATATTCAATTCTAGTTTATTTATGCATTTGTTTGTTTTCAACTCATCAAGCTTTTTTAATCCACAGTCTGTACAATTTAGAGCTACTGTGACTACCTTGCCTAGTTGAGTCACATTCTCAGCTGTTATCAGCACAGAGGTGCAAGGGTATTGTCTTTCAGACACAAGGAACAAAGGCTGGAACTCTGCTATTCTCTTGGTGAAACATGTACCCAGCCCTACTTTACTTTTGTTGGATACTGGTATGCTTGCATGAGTCGTTTTATGTGGTGGTCATTGATACATGTTTTGCTTGCTCTCGTTATAAATTCATATCCTAGATATCTAGCATTAGGCTACAGTAGCTGTTTCTATCTCATTATAATGTATATGACAAGGTGTATAGGCCTAGACTTAATTGTAACAATGGGCTTCTTTCTCCACATTTTTAATGGACATAAAAAAACGGTAAGCACAGGACACAAATTCACAACTAAAACAAACAAATGTTTTTAGATTGCTTTATTATTATTTTCTGCTATGTTGCATAGAGAAAAATGATTTCATAACAACAGTCTGTCAGGGAGCTTCACTCTTCACTCTTCATTACCTTTCTGTGTGGGGAAAGAAGATGATACAAATAGTGAGTTCACTTTCAAAACTACTTTCAAAACATTTTCAAAATAGTCAAATTGTGACATTTGTTCCATGCTTACCTTGCTCACATCACGACTCTTGGCTCTCATCTTGTTGACCTGAGACTCAGAAATGTCAGCCCTTTCTTCTGCCTCATCCAGTTCATGCTGCATCTTACGGAACTTGCCCAGATTGTTGTTGGCTTGTTCCTCCTAAAATGATAAATGGAGGATTATTCCATGGTGTTGATTTTTTAATGTCCTTCTTTACAGTCCTTGGTTTTATTAGGAAAAGTACAGTAGACTCATAGCGCAGATAGCAGCTATGTTCTAGTCTCCAGTTTTCCCCATCGGCAATCATCTGCCATTCGTAGCATTGTTGATATGGAACGTTATACTTTCTTCTAGTCTATAATTGTAGTTCATTGTTTGGTATGGAAAAAAGAAATACTGGAAAATGCATAAATAAATGTCAAGTGTTGGAGGAAATCACTTGCAAATAAAATAAAAATGAATAGTTTTAGAGAAGTTGATTGTCAGAAAACACATTTATGTTGGAATGGTTATTGTGAAATATCCCAAATAACCTTTGTTTAAGTGAAAAGGTTACACAGTATGACTTTAATTTACAAGAGCCCTGCTTATATGCAGTGTTGAAAATTAACAAAGTACATTTTTACTCAAGTATTGTACATTTCTTAGGTACTTTTACTTTACTGGAGTATTTCAATTGTTGTAAACTTTTACTACTCCACTACATCTCAGAGACAAATATTGTACTTTTACTCTACTAGAATTATTTTAAACTTTTAGTTACTAGTTACTTTGTAGATTTCGATTATTATTATTACAAAACATACATTACCCACTTCAGCCCTATACATTTCAGCCATTTGAAAATAGCCGATCGATCTACAAGCTCACAGTGCGTCGCTATTTTCAAAAGATGTGTACTTTTACTTTTGGTGCTTTAAGTACATTTTGATGCCAATACTTTTGTACTTTTACTCAAGTACATTTTGAATTCTGGACTTTTACTTGTAACAGAGTATTTGTACATTGCTTTTACCACCACTGCTTATGACAATATTTTAGATACACTACACTACACTACACAACACTGCACAGCAAATAAATCACAGCTCTTTGTCAATCTTTAGGTCTTCACCAGAACAAATTGGCTGGACATGGTACTAATTAATATTCCTATAGTGACTGAATAGCACAGTATATAGCAGGGGTCAGCAACCTTTTTGAAATTAAGTGCCATGTTTTTATTTTCTAGATAGTCAGTTTGCCATGTCAACATAAGTTTTAATGACACGCCATAAAGATTTGGACATATTTTGATTGGCAGGACATTGTTATAACTGTCATTAGTCTCAATAATCCACCTACCGGTATCTCCCTGACTCCCTCCCCAGTCAGAGTTTTAATGAATGTAAAATTATGTGCAGGATGTAATTTGCTGTAAATTAGGTAACTTAATTTAGTTGACCACGTTTAAAACATAATGTGATCTCTCACACTTCTGCCAGTGTGCCAGCGATCACCCTCCCCTGTGCCAATGTTGGCACCCGTGCCTAAGGTTGCCTACCCCTGCTATATAGCATACAGTAGTATCTAAAAAATACTCACAGCCTCTTCGGCAGATCTCTTGTAGGACTTGACCTTAAGCTGCAACTTATCCACCAGCTCCTGGAGGCGGCTCAAATTTTTACGATCCTCCTCTGTCTGCAAAAAACACATTTGACACATTTGGTACATATGAAACAAAACTGAGTATGAAAGTAAAATAAATCTAAAGATTATACCTGATAGGTGAGTTCCTTGATGCGTCTTTCATGTTTGCGAGCTCCTTTTACAGCATCAGTAGACTTTCTTTGCTCTGCTTCCACTTCCACTTCCAGCTCCCTTACCTTAAAGGAAAGCAATATGTGTGAGTATATAGTCTGAGTTTAGTTAAAAAACAGGCAGTGATCTACACTGGTGTCTAATTTACTCCACTACCACATCCTCTAATGCTTGCCAGTGTGATCGCCCACCTCATCGTTTACCCAGAACCGAGAGGTAAGTGAAGCTCGGCACTCCTGGTGGCCAACTCTGGAAGTGCAGCTGGGGCACAATACATGAACGAGCGAAAATGGTTTAAAGATGCAGTCCCCCCCCCCCCCCCCCCCTCCCAAAAAAAAACAAAAACAAAAACAAAACAAAAACATCATGATCAGGTATTATGATTATATTAGGAGGAAGATTAAAAAAAAAAGTTGACAGAAAGTGTTAAAATTGGGTTTTTATGTAGCCACACCCACCAGTTCATTAAAGGGATATTCCACTTTCAAAAAAACTTTTGGTAATTTTATTGTCTAATCAGGCTTTTATGAACACTTTGAACAGTTTTTAATTTGCTTGATTCAATATTTAGATATTTGATGTAAATGTTATGGAGTTGCGCATGGAGGTTACCCTACTGCGCATGTGAGACATTATCTCTATGACGCGAAACAACACAGAGGAGGCCTGCGACGTCACCATCCCCAAACTCGGGCAGGGATTTCCAGTCATCACTCTAGTTCTTTTGTGACTTTGTTGGTCGCTCACCCTGGCCTCCAGTTTCTGGACCTGCTTCTTTCCACCTTTCATGGCGATTTGCTCAGCTTCATCCAGACGGTGCTGAAGGTCCTTGATGGTCTGCTCCATGTTCTTCTTCATGCGTTCCAGGTGAGAACTGGTGTCCTGCTCCTTCTTGAGCTCCTCAGCCATCATGGCAGCATCAGTAATGGCCTTCTTGGCCTTTTCCTCAGCATTTCTACACTCCTGCACAGCCTCCTCCACTTCATTCTGAAGCTGGGATGTGTCTGCCTCAAGTTTCTTCTTCTGGTTCAACAGACCGGTGTTCTGAAAACAACATCACAACATTGTGATAATCTTTTTAAATTAGGCGTAATACAACAATTTTATAAGATGCATCCTAAGTTCTTCGAATGTTCACTGATTTGTGATGAAAGATTTACCTGAGAGTGCAGTAGTTGAACTCTCTCACTGACATCGAGCAGTTCCTGCTCAGCCATTTTACGACATCTCTCAGTCTGCTCCACCACAGACCTCAGTTCATCAAGTTCAGCCTGCAGCAGATTGTTGCGTCTCTCCACAATAGCAATGTTCTCCTTCAGATCATCATTGGCACGAAGAGCATCATCCAACTGTAGCTGAGAGTCCTGTTAAAATGTTAACCATTAAACAAATGTAATATTTTCGTCGCTACTTATCTGTCATTAACTTACATAATGAAAGATTATTGACAGACTAGTCCTGTGCCTGGGGGTATGCACACTCACAG
Organism: Nannobrachium achirus; assembly: GCF_963921795.1. NCBI lineage: Eukaryota > Metazoa > Chordata > Actinopteri > Myctophiformes > Myctophidae > Nannobrachium > Nannobrachium achirus. The sequence continues at coordinate 47,172,923 of NC_137828.1, forward strand.
AATATGAGGGATGTCTCAGCAGTAATGTTGGAGAACCCAGACTGGTGCCCGTTGGGCAGAACAGTCACCATTGACGTTAGGTTGTGCAATATCCGTTGTATCAGTCTGTGATGTCAGTACTATGATGTCAGAGTATGACGTCAGCATGCAGACAGACAGCCATGGTGGCGACACTGTTTATTATCATCATGCTCATCTCCAAATTTGGGCATCGTTTCTGCAAGCGGCTGTTACCATGGAGGATGTCAGCATGCTGATCTCCAAATTTGGGCATTGTTTCAGCATGCGACTGTTACCTACCATGGTGGCAACACTGTTTAGTATCAGTGATGTCAGCATGCAAACAGACGGTCAGACGTTGGACGCCGTACGGACAGACATTTGTTAACAGTGTTCTTGTTTTCACAATATTATTACTATACCTTCAGATGAGACTGGAGTGCCTTGAGCTGTTTCTGAGCTTCTGCTGCCTGCCTGTTGGCCTGGCTGAGCTGGATCTCCATCTCATTGAGATCTCCTTCCATTTTCTTCTTCAGTCTCATGGCCTCGTTCCTGCTGCGAGTCTCAGACTCCAAGGAGCTTTGCAAGGTGTCCACCACTCTCTGATGGTTCCTCTTTGCCGTCTCCATCTCCTCGTCCTTCTCAGCAAGTTTGCGCTCGATTTCAGCCTTGACCTGGTTGAACTCTAGTTGAGCCCTGAGGATCTTGCTTTCCTCGTGCTCTAGGGTTCCCTGTTGGAACACACATCATGAGAATGTTTCTGACATTGAGCCAATAAACTCAATATATTCAAAGGTTATTCTAGTCTTACTTCAGCTTCCTCCAGAGCAGCCTGTATCTCCGTTTTTTCTTGCTCAAGTTGTTTCCGTGCCTTCTCCATCTCATGGATGCTCTTTCCACTCTCTCCAAGTTGCTCAGTAAGGTCATGAATTTCCTCTATTTTAAAAGTATTCAATTCATTAATTGGTCCCAGCTGTGCAAAGGTTTTCTCTACATCCATTAGATAATGACGGTTAATTAAACCTTATTACCTTGAAGGTTCTTGTTCTCTCTCTTCATGGTGTCCAGGTGATCCAGAGACTCTTCATAAGAGTTCTTCAGTTTGAAGAGCTCAGTGCTGAGAGACCTGGCATCTTTCTGGGTGCTCTCCAGTTCAGTCTGAGATTCTTCATACTTCTGCTTCCACTCGGCCAGGACCTGGTTAAACAATGTGTCACATTGGATCAGAAAATGCAACACAATTATTACAAATTGCTTTACCATGTTGTCTTGACTTTCTCACATACCTTGTCAAAGTTTCTTTGCTTCTTGTCCAGAGCTGCAGCGGCAGCATTAGATCTCTCCACATCCACCATGAGATCTTCAATCTCATTCTGGAGCCTGTGTTTGGTCTTCTCCAGAGAGGAGCATTTAGCATTAACAGCCTCCACAGCTTCCTCTGCATCCTGCAGACGCTGAGCTAACTTCTTCCTATTCAATGGGCACAGAAGCAATTAAGATTGGCTACGTCAAATAAAAGTAATCGGCCTATATATTTCGGGTGTCTCTTGCCATCTCATAACAATGTTGTTTGGCTAGGTGATTTTCTTACTTTGCCTCTTCCAGCTCCTCTGTCCTCTGGATGGCATCAGTTTCATACTTGGTTCTCCACTGAGCCACTTCAGAGTTAGCCTTGGACATTCCCCGTTGGAGTTCTCCCTTGGCCTCCTGTTCCTCTTCATACTGCTCCCTCAGCAGGTCAGAGTCATGGCGAGCAGACTGCACTGCATGGGCAAGCGCATTCTTTGCCTTTTTTGAGGGGAAAAGGATATTTAGGACTTGTTTCAGAATCCTCAAACACTTTTTAACACATTTATAAATGAATTCATAGTCAACATCATATTTCTGACTATACTGTAGCATATTCTACCTTGACTTCCTCCTCCAGTTGTCTCTTGAGGTCCTCAACCTGCTGAGTGTATGACTGCTTTGCTCTGGACAACTGAGATACAAGAGAGTCCTTCTCCTCCATCTGCCTGATCAGCTCACCTGTAGATAAACACGTCCATCAATCCTCAATTATTATAACATAGCCTACACATTTTTCATTGTAGCTGAAATCAAATCCATTCGTCAATTCAGTTAGCTTAGCTGCAATCGAACAAGACCTCCTGAATGATCTGCATATACTTATATTTCAATTTTTCTGCATGTTGCCGCAGTGGTTTTGTATTTACCCATTTTAACAGTGTCATACCGTTCTCAGTTTGGAGCTTTGCTCTCTGCAAGGTGACGTCATTAATGGCGCGTTGACCCTCCTCTGCTTTTGTTCTGTATTCGATCATCTGGTCTTCCAGAGTGCGGGACATTTTCTCCAAGTTTGTCTGAAAACAATTTATACATATTTTGTTCTTCAATCAATGTCACAATAACATGTACTGATTCTGCATAATAAGGACTTTTGACTCACTTTGGTCTTAGCGATTTGCTCCATGTTGGAGACTACATCGTCAAGCTCCAGTCTGAGCTCGCTCTTCTCTTTCTCCAGTTTCTGCTTGACTCTCTGAAGGTTGTCAATCTGCTCTCCCAGGTCAGCCACACTGTCTGCATTCTTCTTTCTCAGAGTAGAAGTAGTGGCCTCGTGTTGCAGAGTGGACTCTTCAAGGTCTCTGCGCATCTTCTGGAACTCATTCTCTCTCTTCTTGTTCATCTCGATCTGGGCAGCAGTGGCCCCACCAGCCTCCTCCAGCCTCTCACTGATCTCCTCCAGCTCTCTGGACAAGTCGGCCCTCTGTTTCTCCACCTTGGCTCGAGCAGCTCGCTCAGCTTCCAGCTCTTCCTCTAACTCTTCAATACGGGCCTGAAAATACAATCTATTGTACATATTTAGACGAACACTTTATTACCTCGGCCTAGGAGGTCATATTTTTGGTCCTGGGCCAAGGAAGAACTGATTAACTACACTTTATTACCTCGGCCTAGGAGGTAATATTTTTGGTCCTGGGCCAAGGAAGAACTGATTAACTTTTCAGACCGATTTGACTTCTCAAGAGATTAACATTCATCATAATACTTTGGGGGAAAAAAAGTTTTTTGTGGACCCATAAGTTAGTAAGTAGTACACCTTTATTGTCAATCTCCAGAGGAGTGTTATATGCTAAGGCATCATGAATTCATACTGTATACACCTTAAAAACTGACCCTTGGCAGAGGTCTGTGTATGCTTTAGGCCCTACTCAGTCATTTTCTAGTTGTGCATGCATCATTTCATTTTATATTGGGTTGGTAGTTACCTGCAATTCCTTCACTTTTTTCTGAAGTTGGGCCCCCATAGCCTGTTCATCCTCAATCCTACTGTTCAGTTGGCTAAACTCAAAGTCCTTCCTATAAAAACAAAATAAAACGTTTCATTTAAGTAAAAGGAAACAGACATTTTGGACCTCTATGTTTATCTAAAACTATTGTATAAGATGTGTAAGGCTCTGCGTGATGGTAATATACAGTAATATAAAGTATTGTACTTCTTCAGCCTCTCCTCAAGTTGCTGCTTGTCATTCTCCAGGTCCATTAGGTTCTCCAGGGTCAACTTCAAGTCTCCTTCCAGCTTCCTCTTTGCTCTTTCAAGATCCATCCTGATTTTTTTCTCTTGTTCCAGTGATCCTTCAAGCTAAGACATGAACAATGTCAGGATAAGGAATAATACATTGATTACACTCTGCTCAGCATTGCAGTAAGTAACTCTATGCTAGTAACTCCAAAACTATGCCAAAAGGTACTTTCAGTACACATCAGGAGCTTGAGGAATACATGATCTGATCGTCGCAAATATTTCACATCAAACTGTTATTTTGAATGATGCCTCATTCTGAATAGTGGTTGTTTGATGCTTTTATATGCTGTGAAAAATCGACCTTGTTTCTAAAAATAATGACGTTGCCTTCATGTTCTGTGTGGATGTACTCATAACAGCCTTTTGAATTAAAGTGAATTAATCCCATGAAATAAATGCTCCTGGTGTGTTAGGACCTTAATAGTGCTTAACATACTCACATCATCAACCTGCTGCTCCAGCTTGACCTTGGCCTTGGTCAGAGTGTTGACTTTGTCCTCCTCACTCTGCAGGTCATCCAGCGTTTGCTGATGAGCCTCTTGAAGAGCTTTCTTCTCCTTTGTCAGCTTGGCAATGATTTCCTCCAACCCTGACATCTCTTCGGTCATGTTTTTAACCTAAATTATTAACTAGTTAGTATAATTCACTTGAGTAAATTCTTCATCAACAAGAGTTAGTGCAAGACTCTGTCTCTTACAATACCTTGTTCTCGGTGGCATGCTTCTCCTTTTCCACTTTAGCCAGAGTGAGCTCCAGATCATCAATGTCTTTCTTGAGTTCTGAGCTCTCATCCTCCAGCTTCCTCTTCTTAGCAGTCAGCTCTGCGTTCATCTCCTCCTCGTCTTCCAGTCTTTCTGTCAGCTCTTTGGCTTTGGCCTCAAGCTGGATCTTGCTCTTGATCAGACCCTCACAGCGCTCTTCAGCATCTGAGAGATTGTCTTGTTCCTGTTTGGAACAATATATTTACTTCGGAAAGGTTTTTATGGCAACAAAACGATTACAGCAGAGGTCATCAATATGTCCGGCGGACACAGACAAATGTGTCAGTGGCAAGACTTGACCCCCTAACTCTGGGAGTGTACAAATGGAACCAAATGTACCCTTTGGTTCATTTTTTCTCTCTTTGCGTGTTTGCCCTTCATTTTGTAAGCAAAGTTTTACAAAAATGTCCACCACAAGCCAGCATGGCAATGAACCTTGTATTACAGTGGACATATTTATGTGAATTGAGTTAAATTGATGACTTACAGACTGGACATGGAGTAGCAGGTCATTCTTCTCTTGGAGAAGACCGACCATTTTTTCTTCCAGTTCCTTCTTCCTGGCTTCAGTTTTAGCAAACAGCTCCTTTAGCTTTGTGAATTCTTCCTTCATGGTTGCCATCTCCTTCTCAGACTCAGCTGATTTCAGAAGAGGCTTGATCTTGAAGTACATCCTCATCCAGGGCCAATTCTTGACTCCCATGAAGGCACGTATATTCCACTGGATCACCAGTAAGGAATCCCTTTTGATATAACAGGTTGTTTTTCAGTAATTCCTTTTTTATTACAGTATTGAAGTTTTACTTAAGCAATGGCAGTGATACTGTACCTGCGTTCCACTATTTTCTGGTATTCTAATCTGGCAAGTAATCCTCTGGATCTGGCCTGAATTCCAGAGATGATGAGAGAGAGACGGTCGTCTCTCATCTCCTCAAGAAGACCCAGGAGACCAGCTTTGAAGAACACCTAGTAATGGATAGAGAACTGTGTGTGAACAAATAGAATACAGTATTATTTGCAGTGACATATTTGTTCACTTTTGGATGAAGGTCGGGTGTTTTTAAAGTGAGCTTCTCAATTCAACAAAAAAAAAGTTTGATTGTACTGTATATAAGCCTATGAGAAAATTACCCTTCTTTTCACTTGATGTATTTTTATTGTCTTTGTTTTCAAATGCTAGTTTCAAGTAGACCTATATCAACACAGCATGATGTTCAGTTTCTAAATCATGGTCCCATTTAGAGTAAAATAGATGATAAAGAATGGCATGCTTTTGGGCATACCTATGTTTTATTGACAAGCCTCTACCATTGTTTTAGCACTCAGAGGGCCGGATTGAACACTGTGAAAATATGACATTTATTTTTCTGTTATGACCGATCTTTGGTGAACTGCCCAAGAATGAGATACATCCATGCCAGTTCCGCGCCAGGTGCCGTTGCCGGAGAATAGGCTACATTCGCTCATCCTGGAGGTGTGTGTGTGTGTGTGTGTGTGTGTGTGTGTGTGTGTGTGTGTGTGTGTGCGTGTGCGTGTGCGTGTGCGTGTGTACTATTTAAAAATACCAACCTTTGTGTGTCCAAACTTATACTGCTCAATATCGAGATCCAAGGAACCCAGCAGTTTTTCTGAAGCCTTCTTGTTGTCCATGAACTGTCCCTCAGGGATTGCATTTGGATTGAGAATACGGTATCTGAATGAAACGTTGTAAACACATATTTAAAATCATAGCACATTTACAGAAGCAGCTGTAAATAACTGTTGGGGTAAAAGCTTGAGTTTAACCTTTGTTTGAAGTCACCATAAAGGATTCTGTTAGGAAAACCCTTTCTGCAGATCCTGATGCCTTCCAGTACACCATTACAGCGTAGCTGGTGCATAACCAGAGGATTCTCCATGGCCCCAGGAGTCTTGGTCTCATTGGGGATGAGGCAGCGCACAAAGTGGGGATGGGTTTGCCTCAAGTTGGTCATGAGTTTATGCAGGTTCTCCTATGGGTTCAGCAATTAATTCATGTGTTACAACATCTTACTTATTATGGATATATTGTATAGTCTCAAATGTAAATGATTTTGTCCGGGACGTTTTTGCCACTAATAATAATAATAATAATAATTTTTGCCACTGTGAAATTATTACCCTGTGCAAGGCAGACACAGTCTGGAATGAAGACCCTTTCTTCTTTTTTCCTCCACCTTTTTCATCTGTAAATGACATGAAAAGGGTAGACCATCTGTATTACCAATCCCTCCCTGAATATTAACTGAACTGCATCTGTTCACACAGAAGTAATCTCATATAGCTAACTCTCCTCCGCTATATAACTCTGAGATGAGGTCCCGCTAGTACGTAGGGAGCTGGCAGAGTGCGCCGCTGGCGACCAGTTGCCAATGTTGTTGATTCTTACATTTTCCCGCACATTGTATCCAAAAGGATTTCCCCCTGCTCTAAGATGTTTTAAATGTTAGTGGTCAAGAATCTATTAACGACTTGTTGAAACAAGCATTTAAATAGCTATTTTAGTCAGGAGCTTAAGCAGAAGATATCATATAGCCTACCTGTAGATTCTGAACCAGCATAGCTAGCGAACAGCGTAGTCAGTAACTTGAGATTTGACTTCTGGAAGAGGCCCACCACAGTCTCGTTGAGTGGGTCCTTGTTCTTCACCAACCAGTTACCAATGTTGTAATCCACAGTACCAGCATAGTGAACCAGAGAGAAATGGGCCTCTGGTTTCCCCTTGACGATCCTGGGCTTCTGGAAGTTGGGGTTCTTGCCCAGGTGGTTGTCGTACAGCTTAGCCTTGAATGTTGCATCACTGGCTTTGGGGAACATGCACTCCTCTTCGAGGATTGACATGATACCCATGGGCTGGAGAAAAGTGGGGAAGAGATGCCAATACATATGCCTAATACATTATAAGAAATCTAAATATTAGCCTATATTACTGCTGTGAAATTATTTCTTATTTTGAATTCAGAAAGTAGCAGAAACCAACCTTTTCAATGAGTTCAATGCAGGCAGCCAGGTCCATACCAAAGTCAATGAACGTCCACACAATGCCCTCTTTCTTGTACTCCTCTTGTTCCAACACAAACATGTGGTGGTTAAAGAACTGCTGCAGCTTCTCATTAGTGAAGTTGATGCAGAGTTGTTCAAAGGTGTTGAACTGTAAGGGATCACATAAGAACAACTTGTAGATAGATTTAGAATATTATAACCATCTCAAACATTTTCATTCGTTCAGAATACTCACATCAAAGATCTCAAAGCCAGCGATGTCCAGCACACCAATGAAGTGTTGACGAGGTTGCTTGGTCTCCAGAGATTGGTTGATTCTCACCACCATCCACAGGAATAACCTCTCATACACTGACTTGGACAGTGCACCAACAGAGTAGTAGACCTGTAAAAAGACATGTTGAACTAAGCATTTAAAACATTTAGGGGGCATTCACACCACAATGTTTTACTGCGATTTAAAAGAAGTCTGGAGCGTATTGTCGTAGTGCGCTTGGTTTGGGCTGGTGTGAAGGCTCATGCGAATTCTGGTGGGGATCAAACAATCAAATTCTATTCCGCAAAAAAACGGTGGTCTCTTTTTGCTTACAAGCGCACTATAGTTAGGTTCACTGTTGTCAGGAAATTAACCAAACCATGTGGCATTGTGGATTGAAGAATTTGTAAACATGTGGGGGAGAAGGAGGAGGCATTGTTACGCAGCGGAAAAAGATGCCCAGTGGACCGCTTCATATTTGTTGTTTGGTACGATTCCTTGTTGCGGTTGACAAAGAGCAGTGTGAACGCAAACGCACTAAATTAAAAATGCAACAATGTTGCAACTTCAGCCCCCAAAATCAAATTTTTATAAATTCCGGATGGGGACCCGAATGCATTTGGGTCCCCATCCGGAATCAGTGGGGGTAAATTCACTGTCTTGGGAATGCGACAAAAAACAAAAAATATTATTGAACCCAAGTATCCATGGCGTGAGTAATCAATAGAAAAAAAGTCATTTGGGGGGTGAACTACTCCTTTAACAAATAAGATCTCAGCTTAGTTCTGGGTGCAGTAGGTAGGCAGTGTGGGGTCTGTCCGACTCCTAACTATAGCCTGCACCGCTGTTACTACGTTATGTTATGATCTAATTCGAGTTAGTTAATTTGTACAGCAGTACAATAGCTGATACTCACTTGATTGACACCCTGACCTTTGGTGACCCATTCATTTCCTACTTTGACCCTTGGGTGGCACAAGCCCTTCAGGAGGTCAGCAGAGTTTAAACCCATCAGATATGACACTTTGTCGGCATCTGCAGCAGCAAGATTTAAAGTCATTCTCACCACATATACACATCATCTATAAGAAATACATTCTGTATTTAAGTTGCAATCATGAACTGTTACCCTCCGTGCCATCAGGCTCGGCCTGTTCTTCTCTCTGCTTCTGCTTGAACTTCATGTTTCCATAGTGCATGATGGCACCAGTCATCTTGTAGATGCCATTCTTCTCCTCTTGGGTGAAGCCCAGCACATCAAAAGCAGCCTAAAACAGGAGATAATACTAATGGTCTCCCTCCTTGTTTGTTTTATTTTATTACGTATTGCTATTACAGTACTTAATTCTATGTTCACCATTACTGTAAAAAAAAGAAATTTCACTAGCATGGACAATTAATAGTCTGGCACTTTTGCTATTTTGCATTTGGATATCCCACTTTGCACCTATTGCACACAATCACACATGCATGGAGGAATTAAGTGATTAAGGTCTATACAAATATAGCTGACTTGACTTGTGAAATGACTTGACTTGTGAAATGACAGTGGTAAATCATTTTTTATTTTTTTTATCCATAAATTCACCTACATCAGTAGCCATCAGCTCCTCAGAGTCATTGATGGAAGTTACAGCTATCTCTCCTTGGGAGATGAAGCTGTAGTCATAGGGATTGCTGGTGATGAGCAGCATCTCTGTGAAGCGTCAAGAACAGTTTAATTGTTATCATATAATGAGTATTTATTTATTGGCATGACATCGTTTTATGTTTCAATATTCACCCAGCAGTTCTGGTTTCTGTTGAGACAGAATCTGGTAGAAAATGTGGTAGTCTCTCTCAGCTTTGAGCTGAAATGTGACACGGGACTTCTCTAGCAGATCTGAAAGATGGTAGAAGACATGGTACTTTTAACTGATTCTGTATTTATTTTTATTTTTTTATTGCAACAAATGTATAAAAGTCGCTTACATACTTACACGTCTCAATATCAGCAGATGACAGCTTGCCACTAACACCAAAGTGAATTCGGATGAATTTGCCCTAAGAAATATGACAGGCAGATTAGTTTGGTATTTTTGAGTGCAGAACACCTGGGGGACGAATTGCTAGGTTTGGGGGCGGGGGTAAACGTACAAATCTGGAAGAGTTGTCATTCCTGATGGTCTTGGCATTCCCAAAAGCCTCCAGAGCAGGGTTAGCCTGAATGATCTGATCTTCAAGGGTTCCCTAGAGAGAAGCAGAGTTCATATCAAGGTCAGCTTTAAGTCATGCACGATACCTTTTACTGTAGACATCCTGTATCAGCACTAGATTAGATTAGATGAGATTAGATTTTTGTCTTGAGTGCAAAATAAACCTTTTTCTCCTGAGCAGCATCCTTCTTTCCAGAAACAGCTGCAATGCTGGCAAAGTACTGGATGACTCTTTTAGTGTTCACAGTCTTTCCTGCACCAGATTCTCCACTGATGATAGAGAATACGTTTTCATTCGTTTGTTTTTTGAGGAAATTATGTTATGCTTTTTTTTCTTTTCTTTTCTTTTTGTAGCAGATCAAATCTGTAATATTTTACTCACGTGATCAAGACAGACTGATTCTCCCTGTCTGCAAAAGTTAAAGAAATGTTAATATCATATTCAGTACTCATTTGGGCAGTCACATTAATATGTTGGTGGACACACCATGACTATGTTTTATAATCTACAGTCACATTTACTAATGGTAAATGGGCGGTATTTATATAGCACTTTTCTCCAAAGCGCTTTGTACTTCACATTCACCCATTCACACTCATTGATTGCGGAGGAAACCATATGCAAGGCCAACCAACCAACCCGCTCAGTGGGAGTAGTTAGGGGTTTAGTGCCTTGCTGATGGACACGTTGACACATAGCCAGGAGGAGCTGAGAATCAAACCTGGAACCTTCAGATTCCAAGACGGCCACTCTACCTCCTGAGCCACTGCCACCCGAATTAAGTGTGAGAAGGTTTGCAGTACCTGACAACATGTATTGGTAGGCATTGTCAGAGATAGAGAAGATGTGAGGAGGGGCTTCACTCCTCTTCTTGCCTCTGTAGGCATTGACCACTGACTGGTCGTACACTGGCAGCCACTTGTAGGGGTTGACAGTCACACAGAACAGCCCTGAGTAGGTCTGTGGAGGAAGTCAGTGTCACATTAGTGAAGAAGACACATACACTAGATCAGGGGTGCCTAAAAGGTAGATTGTGAACTACCAGTAGATCACAAAGGCATTTTTAGGGGCATGTCAGGTAGAACACAGGACATGTGACCAAAAAAGAAAAAGAAATCACAAAACCTCTCTTTTTGACATCTATCAATTAAGGTGACTTGATTGATTGACATCAAGAAGGGCCTGTGAGCTCCCTTCATAGCTTGTAAAGTAGGGGTTAACCCCGCCAAAGCAATGCTTTGTTTTCAAGACTCAGTAGCATTACAAAAGAACCCGAAAACCTACCACTTCCATACAGAATGGATCAAGTGTGTTTGCCTTATATGTAACGCCAGTGTCGCTATAGACCTTATTCACACCGTGGCCATCTTGGATCACATGACTTCCTGGAATAGCAGCCTGCATTACAAACCATTGTGAACAATGGAGCGATGGTCCCAAAATATGAGTTCTATTCAACCAATTTCTTTTTACCAAATTGACAAATGGCCAGATGACAACATCAACATCCCCAAAATGATTAAATAGAAGGGCTACAGTAGATTGATTACATCCATGGTAACGATATTCAAGGTAAGTTAGGTTGCAACCTCACTGTGTATAAAGACTTGCTATCTGTGCAGTGCTTGCTCCACCATCATATTAACTATTTGATGTTAGATTGTTCCTGATTAATATGCAAAGATCACGATACAGTAATATTAACTATGATGGCAGAGCAAGCACTAGTCTACACAGATACAGAGTAACAGTGTAACCTAACTACCATGAATATTGTGGATGTACCCTTCTATTTAATCCTTTTGGGAATGTTGATGTTGTCATCTGCCCATTTGTCGATTTGGTCAAAAGAAAATGGTTGAATAGAACTCATATTTTGGGACCATCGCTCCATTGTTCACAATGGTTTGTAATACAGGCTGCTATCCCAGGAAGTCATGTGACCCATGATAGCCGTGGTGTGAATAAGGTCTATTCCAAAGCTCCCTCAGGTATATTGCAGTGACTCACATAGATCATCCAGGCTGCATAACGCTCTTTGAGGTTAAACAGCACGGCAGGCTCATGGAGGAAGGTAAACATCGCCATGTCTTCAATTTTATCATACTTTGGCGGGTTCTGGGGATGGACATTTTCCTCCTTATGGGTTGCTGTCTGGAAAGAAAAGACCATATAGTATATTCAGTTCATTGCGACCGTCAGGTCCCAGTTACAATCAAAACCTCCATTGGCTGTCAGTCAGTCTGTCAGTCTGTCTGTCTGTCAGTCTGTCAGTCTGTCAGTCTGTCAGTCTGTCAGTCTGTCCTTCACATGTCACGTCACACTTTTGCCCTAATCATATCTCTGCCACCGTTGCCCCGATCCATGCCAAACTTTGCACACACACTCCTTGGCTGCCAAACCACAACCTCTCATTTCTCACATGGCCCTCTTCTAGCGCCACCATGAGGCCAATTCTTGCATTTTTGGACATTGCTCCTACAGATTTTGCCATGAAATCATGCAAAGCGGTCTAAAGTCATGTCATCAACATGGATCTGTCCCATTTCCCATATTCCCTCCTGATTGGCTACCATTGCCTTCTAAAGTTTGTGTATGCGACCTGACAGTCGCTTATCTCCCGATTAGGGAGTCTTACTGGTATGGTCATACTTTAACTCCAACCATTAGTCTTTTTGTTTTAAAATATCGTACATTTGACTGCTTTATTTTGTGTGGTTACAACGGTATGGGAAAATGACATTAATTGGCAGCAATCAATTGGCAACATTTTTCTCCCTCTACTAATGGTGAATTGCCCTCATTTATTAATACACAACACACTTACTTTTCCAAACTCAGTTTCCACGGTGCATTTGTCCCCATCTCTACTGGTAATGGAAGCCTTGACAAACTCAACCTCAGGGTCGGGCACAAAACACGCCTTTTTCATGTCGAATGGTCGAGTCTGGGCCTCCAGACGCTCCCTGTCGGACTTTCGCAGAAAAGAAGCTGCCACCCCAAACTCTGCCATGTGGGCGTCCCCCATCTCTACGCTTTTAGATGTTTACCTGCAAACAATTAGATAGAACTTAATATCCATAGTCCAAATGGCTTCCGCAATACTTACAATTAATTCTTGATACAATCATAAGATAATCTAGTGTCACTGAAGGTGACACTAGACTTACATGGACGGACCACATCAGAAATGTGGACCTCTATGGGGACCTACCACGGGTCACAAAGTCAGAGAGAGAAGGATGAGGCTGGCAGGGCTCTGTGTCAGGCACCCAAAACTAGAGGCAAACAAACTAACTTTGTGGGAGCCAAACCAGGACAAAGCCAGGAAAGGCAAGAAGCGCACCGCCTATGTAGATGCACTGCAGCACAACAGCTTAGCTAAAAACACTGTAGAGCTCAAGACCCTGATGTTAGATAGGAGAGTGTGGAGGGCAGCGATCCAAGAGTCCTGAGTTGATGTTGGCTAGACCACACTAAAATAGACATTTTCAAATTAGCTATATGAATCAGTTGAATTTACAAATTAAAAAAATATAAATGTGTTCTACACCAACATACAATGACTGCTGGTGAGTTATAATCAGCAACATCACAGACATTAACCAGTTGATTACAACAGATATGATGAAAACAATTAAAACAGGTGTCCCAAATTAGAAATGTAAAGAGCTGTTTCACTTGCAGCCTCACAGGGTGCTTTCCAGCCTTCCCTATAACCTTGTTACAATACAGTAGGTTGAATCATTATCTCCATAAACTCAGATGTAGCAGAGTATCCTCTGAAGGCTTTACTTCAATACATCTACAAGAAGATAAGTATTTGTTGCAATGATGTTTAAGGTGTCTGACCAGAAATAACTACAATATATCACAAAACAGCAACTTACTTTTTTTGGAACCCAGTTAAATTACTTTGATGTGGTGGTCTGGTCTCTGTGAAGAAATGTGAACATGGATATAAACAATTGAAGTAGCACAATCCTATCTTAGTTGTTATTCATCATCGGCTAACTATCTCCTGCTATCTACCTGTTATCTCTTACCCTCAAGTGCCCTGTTGTCCTGTGTCCCCCCAGCTCTGTTCCTTTCTGTATATAAACACTAGCATCTGACCATATTTGGGGGGAGTTCATTAATCCCCTTGTCATACCTGGTGTAGTTTTTCTGTTTTGGCGAGTGGAGGTATGTAAAACGCAGAGCCAATATGGCCTGATACAATGAGCTATGATTAAGGACAGAGGAGGGGAGCACATGGAGAGCATCACCCTTGGTTTTGCGTCCTATTTTGGAGGCTCCAATGAGATGGCTTTGTAATGCTATTAAAGATTTAATACCATAGCACAAGCTTTGTTCCACCTCATATACACTGGGCCATTATATAACCAATGAATGTCATTTTAAACTTATCTGATTAATATTCAAATCTTTATATAAAAACATGAAGAAATGTATATACTGTATATTTCCTTCTCAAATACCACATCATTTTAAAGAATATGTGCACTCAAGATAAATCAGTATGTAAGGTCTTCCTGTGTATTTCACCATCAAATCCCTCAAAATTTAAAAATACATTCCTGTGGCAGTGATTTATTTATTTTTTATCAATCAATGCTGTTTTCACAAAGTAGTGAAAAGCTATATTATTAGTAATGAATGGATGTACAGGGATTTTAGTGTTCATGTTGTTTGTTTACCAAATGTATTCATTCAATCATCACAGTGGTTATTCTGCAGTTTCTTCTTAAAGATACAGACAGCTGCATCTTAGCCATTGTTCATACAATTTCATCTAAGGATAATACTGTGAAACCTTTTTAAATTAAACAAATTTTATTTTAGAAACTTTCACTAGTATACTTTTCACAATAACCAATCCACATAAAATGTGTTTTTGACAACTTTTCTAAACACTATTAAACACAATTTTGAATTGTGAGTGTTTGCCCTCGACACTCACTCCCCAAATGACTTAGGCGCTGGAAATAAATGGTACATTTGTATAGTGCCTTTATCCAAGGCGCTTTACATAGATTGTGCATTTACTTTATTCATACACAGATGGCAGAGGAAACCATGCAAACCAGGAGCAACTAGGAGTTCAGAGTCTTGATTAAAGGGGAAGACCACCCATTTTCAATATTAAACTATGTCATTAATATAACTTTGTTAGGAGTTGTGTGGAAATAAATAAAAAAGTTCCCCCCTTCTGTGTTGCCTAGAACTGGAGGATTGATTTTGGGGTTTGTATTGTAAAGTACAACTGTGTGATGTCATCAAGTTGTACTTTACAATACAAACCCCCAAGGTTAGGCAACACAGAAGAGGGGGAACTTTTTTTTTAATTTCCACACAACTCCTCTAAGTTATATTAATGACATAGTTCAATATTGAAAATGGGTGGTCTTCCCCTTTAAGGACTCTTCGACACTAACTCTGGGGCCTGGATTCAAACTGGGAACCCTTCAGGAACCCTCTGTGTTCTAAAGACGGTTTCTCTACCCCTGAGCCAATGCCGCCCCTGCCGGAAATATATATGTATGTGTGTTTATGTACATTAATAATTACAGCTTTTGACAACGTGATGCTGTTCCAAAATATCCTCGTAGTTAGGACCCTGTAGCATTCCTTGCTGACACGGTAATGGCGTAACTGGAACAAAAAAGCTTTTCCTATTTCTTTAGGGAAAAAAAGAAGAAAAAAAAAACTCCACTTAGCATAATGTGTATGTGGTGAGGGGCTGGACGCGAGGTTGATGCGAGAGCCTCCATCTTTCAAATGGATGGATGCGTCTGGACCAGGATTATTTTCAGAGCGTCGCACAATATTCTGTGATTTTTCAAAGGTTAGTGTGGCGGGGAACGACCAAAGACAGAAAACTATTCTGGCAGTAAATTAGTTAAAGGAGTAGTTCACCTGCACACCCATGAAGCCTTGAATTCAAGGAGATCTTTTAGTTTTTGTCACGTTCCTAGAAGTGTTCACGTAACAAAAATCTTTAGAATAATTATTGTGAAAGAATACGGCAGTGAAAAATAACATCAACCATGACTTATTTTTTTCCCAATACACATTACATTACACATTACATTAGCCTTTTTCTATTGTTCACCCTATTAGTAAATTGGCATTACACCAGACAATATTCCTCAGCATAACTCTACACCACATTGTTTTGGTGACGTGAGTGGTATTGTTTGCTAATCTCTATCCTTGAGGACAAAGATAACACTGTGAAATTGTTTTTGGATTCCTTTTACTGACCACAAAGCATACTTCAAAGTTTTGACTGTACACACTCTCTGTGGGCCACATACATTATGGGACATGACATGATCTCAACGAGTCATTTAGGTCTACTATACATACAACTGATGACATAAAAAATGTCATCCGTAGTACATGGCATATTTTAAAGCCATTTCCAGACAGTATAATTACCAATCAGTGTATCTATTTATTTTAAGAAATAATCTTCAAGTTCTTTATATGGCATTGATCCAAAGCTTTTCACCTGCTGAGTATATTGTTAATTACTAAGGTCAGGGGTTGATGTCAACAAGTATTTATTGCGCATCAGGGAAAGTGTAAGGCTGCCAGGAAGGTGATCATTTTGGCCACAGACAATTGGAGATAGTGTTACCAACAGCTCGTCATTCATCAACAGAAACCGTTTAAACTCAGGCTAGCGCAGACTTACACTTTGACCTTGGATTCATGGAAAATGCAGTCCCTGCCAAGGGTTCAGCTGTCTTGAGTTATTACTGCAGGGATCATTTGGGTCTTCTGTTATGTACTTGAACTAACAGACCTCAACTGATTCGCCTGCTGTCCATTGTCTATGTTTAGCTGACAGACCCCAGGAAACCACTTGTCATGTTCAGACCACACTGGTTAATGTGCTGTTCCACCATTATCAACTTGAACTTGGCAATGCACACTAATGCCTCTAGTGCATTTGTCTCAATGCCTTATGAAAAACCCTACTGGGAACTTTCACATGGCTGAAAATTATGACACATGTACTGTGTAGGTTAAATTCAATATTTGACTTGTATATTGTGATAAGCTTGTCCTTGTCTGAGCACTAAGTACCCTGTGATTTCTTTTCTGAATAACTAACTATGAAAATAACAGTTCTTATACTGTATACCTAATGTACAGTATGTTGTAATAGTAAGATATTTATATACCTGTATTACATATTTCCATATTACATATAGGGTAATATGGAAACAAGTCAGTCGAAATTCACGTCCAGTGCCAGTTCACGGCTCAACAAGATTCACTGTAAAAGAAATGCCAGAACTCACAATTCCAGTCTGGTATTTTAATAAGGCACAGGCAGACACAGACCAGTGTTGCCATGTCTGGCTATTATAAGCGACTTTGGGCTTGTTTTTCTGTAAAATATTGGTAGTTGCGGGTTGCATATAAATTAGTTTGGGCTTGTTTTTAAAGACTTCTTTTTGGGCTTGCTTCCAACTAGTGTTTCACAAACATTTTCATGTCATGGACTCATGTAAATGTATATTAAATTTGTCCCAAACCCAAATCCGAAAATGTTTGCTGACAGGGAGACCCGTAGCTGATTTGTGTTGTGAGAATGTTTGACAAATCTTCCACATTTAATATAAGATTTTTAGAAAGAAAAATCTTGTAGATTGGCTAGTTGGTACATACAGTAGATTTATTACGTCAAGGAAAGTGTAAGGCGGTCTCCGGTCTACCAAGTGATAATTTGCGTCAGACATAGTTGGAGAGAGTGTCATACTGTATATCCTTGAAGACCTTTGCATTGCTGTCTTGTCTAACCTGCAGTGTCTCTGATTAGCTTCCAACGTTCTCAGAATATGGACGCTAGGGTTTAATATAGAAAAGGAGAAAAAAAAGCTTCTATCACACAAACATTTGGAGGACCCCCTGTAGTAACTCTGAGGACCCCCTAGGGATCCCAGACCCCCTGTTGAAGACCCTTTCTCTAGTCTACATTTCAGCATCAGGTCAGATTGAGACCTCATCCCTACACTTGATGAAGACAGATGTCTTTTCTACTTGCAGAGTAAAGAAAACTGCAATAATGCAATATAGTCCGGCTGCCAACTTAGCATTTATGCTAAGTTGGTATCATAGATATGATATTTGGTATATAGTTTTTTTTATTGGCCTAATATGTTGTCTATATATATACGTTCATGAAACCACCTGCTGACGGCCTGTCAGCATTGAGCAATTTCTTTTATAGGGGGTAAAAGTTTGGGCCCATCACTTACTATACAAGAAAAAAATACCCCCAAAAATCTGCTTTAAGTAGCATGTGAGGGGTCAAACTAGGGGTTTATAATTATTCTGAATCCATTGCAAGCATTGGTTTGGCATAAAAAACATTCCTTGGCCTAAAAACAGACGCACAAAAATATGATTTTGTGATGAGTCATCACTTTTGACAGTTTCGTTGGGGCTGAGGTGGGGTATGGAATGAGGTATATAGTTTTTTTTATTGGCCTAAAATATTGTCTATATACATAGAGTCATGAATCCACCTGCTGACCGCCTATCAGCATTGAGCAATTTCTTTTATGGGGTAAAAGTGTGGGGCTCATTCATTTACTATACACTATACTATAAAAGGAAAGAAATACCCCCAAAAATCTGCTTTAAGTAGCATGTGAGGGCCTGAGGGGTCAAACTAGGGGTTTATAATTATTCTGAATCCATTGCAAACATTGGTTTGGCATGAAAAACATTCCTTGGCCTATAAACAGACAAACAAAAATATGGTTTAGTGATGAGTCATCACTTTTCACAATTTCTTGGGGGGATTTTTAAGCCCAAGGAAGGTTTTTCATGCAAAACAAATGCTTGCATTGGATTCAGAATAATTATAAACCCCTAGTTTGACCCCTCACATGCTACTTAAAGCAGATTTTTGGGGGGGGTATTTTTTTCTTGTATAGTAAGTGATGGGCCCAAACTTTTACCCCCTATAAAAGAAATTGTTCAATGCTGACAGGCTGTCAGCAGGTTGTTTCATGAACGTATATATATAGACAACATTTTAGGCCAATAAAAAAAACTATATACCAAATATCATACCTATGATACCAACTTAGCATTTATGCTAAGTTGGCAGCCGGACTGGTCATCATCCCAGAGTTGCTTCTTCTAATTTGGAGTTTGCCGTCCACGATTATGTGATCCTTTGAGGTTGATGTTTTCATTGACCAAAATGCTTACCCACAAATTCATACATTTGTACATACTGTCAGGTATACTCCAGTACAACTGACCAAGGCCGCAGGGGCCGAAAAATTGTGTTTACAGTTTAATAAAAAATATATTTTTGGAAGCATTAAGACATTGTGTGGAACTTTCTACAGTTGTAAAATTATTGAGTAGATTTCTTATTCTAGAGTACAATGATCTCAGAGGCAGATGTAGACGATAAAAATAACAAAAATAAGACGTGCTTAAAGTGTTGAGGATTGAGGGGAATGAGAGGATAATAAGGTGGTGAGCTAAGGGCCACAAGGTGTAGGATTTACAACTTGTTAATCGCCAAGGGTCAAGATACCAGTCAAGAATAACATTACTTGTCTATCTCAGCGAACGTGATCTATAATGTGATAATAAGGTCCCATACATTACAGGAGAAATTGTTTGTGTCTTTTACGACCTTTTGCTTCTGGCTTCTCTTCATGGCTCTCGACTTTCACAACTCAACACCCAATTGTGTTCATAGTGCCGCTCTAACCTTGAGATTCAATACGGAGCTTCCAGGGTGGAACATTTCAATCTATGTTAGGAGTCCGTGCTCAGCTGTCTTGCACTCTCGTTACAGGGATATTTGGACTTCTTGTTGAATGTCATAACCACCCCCTCATCTTTCTTTGTCTGCAGCAGACAGGCTGTTGTCAGCTGACGTGAGCGGTGCTGCCAGCCAGATTCGTGTGATCTCATCTCCACCCTCCATGGACTCTTTGGAGGAGAATGTGACTGTGCTGTACATGAAGCAAAGGTGGTCTCTGTCAAGAACATTACCATTATAATTATAATGTGCTACTGTATATGCTTTTTTCTTCTTCTTCAAAAAAGACAAAATAGTAAAGCTACAAAAACAAAGGCTAAAACTAAACAAAAACAAACACATACAAGTCAGGTTCAACACCGCACAAGACATCCAACAACATATGAGTAGGTTTACAATGCAATATCTAGAGTTTAAACATTAAGAGGCATTGTCAGCTGATCAACATATGAAAGAAAAGGCTGACACACTCTAGTAAACTTATCAGCATGACCTCGCAGATGTATATGAAGCAGAGGTGGACAGAACTGTCCGTCTGTGAATTGGGAGATGCGTTATCTATGCCAATGGTGGTTCTCAACCTTTTTTGTCTCAGGTCACCCCTGTAAATATGTTTTTCATCCACGGCACCCCTGAATTACATTGGTACTTTATAGCACCGTTTGTCATAACGATACGTACCGGTAAATATGTAAATCTTTCCCCCAAACGATACAGTACAGTATGTCATGAGAAAAACTGGAGGGAATATTTGTTTCTTAGGACAGACTGAAAATAACTTTTATAATTGGTGTTTACCCCCTTACACCCCAGTTAAACTGAAGTGACAATAGAGTAAATGTATTAGGTAAATGTCTCTGTCAAGAACATTACCATTATACTACTAATGTGCTACTGTATATGAACCAGAGTTGGACAGAACAAACGTCTCTCCATCTGGGAATTGGGCCATGCGTTATCTATGCTGTAGTTCTCACTGCTGCACACTGGCTCCTGCAGACGACTGTGGGAGGGTTACTGAGCACAATGGTAAGAGAGACAACACTATCAGATAATTTGTATAATGCAGAGGTCTGTTTCTCAGTCAATATTTATATTTTTCAATTTCAATTGGATTTGACATATTCTAAATTAAACATGACTAAACTAAAGATCCAGTCACATGCCAGGGTTTGATGTCTTTTAATTAGAAGTGTTGGATCACAGACAACTATGTCTATGTACTAACTAGATCAAGGCTGTTAACACCATCTCCAGAAGTGCCCTTGAACTGCGGTACGTTCGTCTATGAGCTCATCAAATCACATTTTAATTGCTCAGACAGAGGTAGAGAGCCTCTGTCTGAGCTCATTTTGGGCTTTCTTTTTAAGGAGTTGTTTGAACCATGTACTTATTTGGTACTATACTAAGTACTGTAAGTAACTTAAGTGGGTATAAGTAGACCAGAGTCTTAATTGTCTATAATATAAACCCCCCCTTATTCTTTTCCTCCACAATAAATATCTTAGCTGAAAATAGCTGATCTATCAAGCTCAATGTGCAACGCTTTATGGGCTTGTCGATCTGCTATTGTTGCCAAATGTACGCCCACAAAATAGGGACACTAGGGCAGGGACGTGCAGAGAATCTTAGAGAGGCAGGGGCTGTGCCTTTTGGTGGAAGCACCGAAAATAGCAGACCTCCAAGCTCACAAAGCGTTGCGCTGCGTTGTGAGCTTAGAGGTCGGCTATTTTTGGTGTGCGAAACCACACTGAACCATAACCAAGTCAATCCTGGAGATGTGCCGTAATGGCATGGATTTCTACACAGAGAGGGCAATTCTTTCAACATAAGATGCTGAAGTTCAGGAGAGTTTTGACAAGGCAATATTGCAATTCTATTGAATGCTGCCTTCAGGTATGGCATGGAAAGAGAGCATTTGTATTTCTTTCACCATAGTAAAAATTGCATTTATGGTCTGGAAAGGGCAGTTTTTACAGACAGATAAAAGGGCAGGGGCTCAAGCCACCTTTGATGTCTATGTGTGCACGTGCCTGCGCTAGGTATCAAGTGGCTATGTCATGAGTGATCTGCACACACTAGCTAACAGTGTACAGTAGATGTCTTTGACCAGCTCCCATTCACAGCTGTTCAGAGCTCAGAACCTTCATGTCAGCAGTATCAATAAATCGTCTCAATGTTATGTTCCATTTCCACATACAGTATGGTTCCCAATTATCCATTTTGTATCGCTGTCTCCATTCAGATATTGCGTGACCAAACATACTGTATATGTTGAAAGTAACCTTTTCATGAATGGTTATTGTAAACAATGTCTGTTTTACTGTTTTAGCAGATCCATAAGCTCAAAACCCGGCATGAATTGATGCGTTTTGACCGTGTCGATCTGCTACTTTTGCAGTTTTTGAATTTTAATCCTGAAAAGTAACAGTTTTGGAGGTTTCCACCCGACAGATTATTTATATTGAAAGTTGCATATATATATTGTTGTTATCAATTGTTTATTCATCACATAAGGAATATAATTATGCAGTATGGACAGATGCATCATGAATAAAAATAAGAATGAAACAAACAAAAACAAGATACATTTACATACAACACATACACAACTAACACAACAAAAAAATCAAGAAAAGAAAATAAGCTTATAGTTTATTTGTGTTTAGGTTTACAATATAATTTATTGTATTTTGTACTGCATGATATTTATGGCCTGAGAGGTATGCCTTTTATCATGTATTGTCTTACAGTACTGTATGTCTGCATGTACTGCTGGTTTTAGTCTTTTACTTCAAGACAACTTTCTCCTATGGAAGACAAATAAAGTGAACCTTAAACCTTGCTTTCTGGTGACTCATGTAGTGTTTTGAATAATTCCTGATTGAATCAGAATTGTGCCGTAACTTCATCTGAATGTACTGTAGGAAATTACATCATAGTGGGAATGCACGTGAGGCATCATGACCACAGTCAACAAATTGATTGATTGAAGACTTTATTAGAAGAAGTTTGCATAGGAAAAAGTACAGTTTCATGAGTACAGTTCACAGTTCAAATAGAAACAAGTGGGTCAAAAGGATCATTTAATTTCCTCAGTAACATCACTAGTAGTAGGCATATCTCAGCCCCCTGCTACATGATGAGAATGTAGCAGGGGGCTGAGATTCAGCTATTCTGAATTTGTGCCTTTTAAATTAAATTGAAGTTCTGATCTCAACATTCAAGGTGTTTGTCACATGACCTACAAGCAAAGCAGGTTTGACTTTGACTCACCGCTGACTGAGTGTGTTGAGTTTACATCTTATATCTAAAGGAGACACAGTTTAGATGATTTGAATATACTTTCTCTATGTCATAGCAAAATAACATAATATAACATAACATCACTGAGCAAGACAATCCTGTGTGTGTGAGTGCCATCTACTGGACTAGGTGCATTCCACTATTTAACAGTGGGTAGAAAGCATAGGTGGAAAGCCTCTGCGCTGTGTCATTTCCTCAGAGGAGGAAAAGATGGTGGATTTTTTCAACTTGGTCAATTTATTTTTAAATACATCTTTATTCAAAAGTCATGACATACAAGACAATACAAAACAGACAGTGAAATACAGAAAATACTTTTCACTGGTCTTGAACCACCAACCTTTGACTTTGCAGGCAAAGTTCATTCCTCTGTGCTATAGAGCCATAGAAAGACTATGGGGGACAAGAAATATATCAAGCTTATAGGATTCAGAAGCCTTAAGCTTTCTTTTCATAATTTAAACGTTTTTTTCCCCATTTAGGTGGACAGTGAAAGACAGAAAATGTTCATAAAGGTGTCAAAGGACATTCATTTTTGCCATTTGTCTCATGAATGATGATAGGGTCATGGGTGATGTATTGACAGCTAGCAACTTGCATAAAACACATTTAAAGCCTTGTTTTAGCTTGTATCCACGTAGATGAGAAGAAAGAACGTTCTGTCAGTAGGCCCTAACATCAATGCTGATTGACCGCTTCTTTCCTCCATTCCACCGAGGAATGGATGATTTTTTTTCCTGTGTTGATGTATTGATAACTTGTCTTTTGTGTTTGTGTTTGTGTTGTTCTGTACTGTATTGTCTGTTTTGTATTGTCTTGTATGTCATGACTTTTGAATAAAGATTTATTTATTTTTAAAAATAAGAAAAAAAAACTTGACCAAGTTGAAAAAATCCACCAAACTTTCCTCCTCTGAGGAAATGGCACAGCGCAGAGGTTTTCCACCTATGCTTTCCACGAGGAGGAAAGCGGTGGAAAACATAGGTAGAAAGCTTCTGCGCTGTGCCATTTCGTAAGAGGAGGAAAAGTTTGTGGAATTTTTCAACTTGGTCAAGTTTTTCTTTTTTTTTAATAATAAATCTTTATTCAAAAGTCATGACATACAAGACAAAACAGACAGTGAAAGACAGAAAATGCTTTTCACTGGCCTTGTACCACCCACCATTGGTTGTCTAGGCAAAGTCCTTACCTCTGTGCTTTAGAGCCACAGTAGACCTACAGAGGACAACAACGTTATTAATCTCATAGGATTCAGAAGCCTTGGGCTTTCTTTTCATAATTTAAAAGAGCTTTTTTTTTCATTTAGGTGGACAGTGAAAGACAGAAAATGTTCATAAAGGTGTCAAAGGACATTCATTTTTGCCATTTGTCTCATGAATGATGATGAAGTATAGGGTCAAGGGTGATGTATTGACAGCTACATTTAACATTTAAAGCCTTGTTTTAGCTTGTATCCACGTAGATGAGAAGAAAGAACGTTCTGTCAGTAGGCCCTAACATCAATGCTGATTGGCCGCTTCTTTCCTCCATTCCTCCATTAGAGGAACTAGACGCTGGGCCGCCCTTCGGGCGGCCCAGCGTCTAGTCGGCGACCTGGCCAACTCGGGAACGATGTAAATAGAGAATGAATGCCCCGCCCTTTAATGCAAACCCCATTATACCTGTTGTCATAGGACCCGTTTTGACCATCTGTTTGCCTGTGTCCATTTATGCCCATATATGGAGATATCTGTATCTGTCTGTCTGTCGGCGTCCATTTTATGTCCATATATGGAGATCACTGCAGATATAGTTCTGGGTCCATTTTATGCCCATATGCCCATATATGGAGATATCTGTCTATTTGCGTCCATTTTATGCCTGCCCCACCCTTTAATGCAAACCCCAATATACCTGTTGTCATAGGACCCGTTTTGACCATCTGTTAGCCTTTGTCCCCACCCTTTAATGCAAACCCCAATATACCTGTTGTCATAGGACCCGTTTTGACCATCTGTTTGCCATTGTCCCCTTATGCCCATATATGGAGATCTCTGCACACACAGTACCGGTTGCGGAAAACTCTGATGTCAGACATCAGTTCCGCATACGGGCATTCATTTTATGCCCATATATGGAGAACGTGGGAAGAATGGTTTAGAGATACTCGGATTACATACATACATACACATTCACAGAGATTTTTTGTTGACTCATGTGGATGATTTTTTTTCCTGTATTGATGTATTGGTAACTTGTCTTTTGTGTTTGTGTTGTTCTGTACTGTATTGTCTGTTTTGTATTGTCTTGTATGTCATGACTTTTGAATAAAGATGTATTAAAAAAAAAAGAAAAAAAGAAAAGAGAAAACTTGACCAAGTTGAAAAAATCCTCCAAATTTTCCTCCTCTGAGGAAATGGCACAGCGCAGAGGCTTTCCACCTATGCTTTCCACCGCTTTCCTCCTCGGTGGAAAGCATGGGTAGAAAGCTTCTGCGCTGTGCCATTTCCTCAGAGGAGGAAAATTTGATTTTTTTTCCTTTTTAATAAATCTTTATTCAAAAGTCATGACATACAAGACAATACAAAACAGACAGTGAAAGACAGAAAATGCCTTTCACTGGTCTTGAACCCCCAACCTTTGGCTCTCTTGGCAAAGTTCTTGGCTTAAAAGTGTTTAAGGGAGTCTTGGGATGGCGGAATGTGTTCAGAATGTGAGGTGGGGGCGCCCGCTGGTCTACTGGTCCAGGCGCATACCAGGCATTGCCACATAGGCATTGATGCCTGGTTCGATTTCCGATCCGGACGACCTTTGCCGCATGTCACTCCCCGTCTCTCCCCCCATTTCTTGTCAGTGTACTGTCCTATCAAATAAAGGCATAAAATCTTAAAAAAAGGGAGGTCTGGTGTAATAAACTGTACCTACCTACAGTTTACAGTATGTTTAGCAAATACATATCATACTTAGATCAATGGATAAATAAGGAAATGTGGAAAAATAAGACGCTTGGTCACTAATATACAAATAAATATATATTTTAATCTCTGTTGACCTCTGATCTCCTGTCTAATATATGGATATTTGGTGTTATTTAGTGCCCACTAGTTCAGTTTGTCAGCAGACAAAAAAAAAAGAACTAGAAGCAGTGCTCTTTTGAGCACAGGTCTCCACCAGGCCAGGCGTCCTGGTGGTGTTATAATAGGCCAATGTAAAAAGGGTGGCATGTGTTCTTCGCCAATCTTAGACCTTTCATGGCAGTCGGACGCTGCATGCATGATTTGAGGCATTGTGTTCCAAAAATGTGTTTTGCTAAAGTCTACCTGCTGGTGGCGCTATAACAGGCCAGACTTATTGAAGTTCTTAGGTTGCAGAAATTCATGAAAATTATATTTTGAAGGAAATCTTTCAAAATAAAGGGTGTGCATCTTGTAGAAATGACTGACAGACAATCTGAACAAAGATTTAGCTCTCAAAGTCATGTGACGTAAGACTTATTGAAGTTCTTAGGTTGCAGAAATTCATGAAAAATATATTTTGAAGGAAATCTTTCAAAATAAAGGGTGTGCATCTTGTAGGAATGACTGACAGAAAATCTGAACAAGGACTTAGCTGTCAAAGTCATGTGACCTAAGACTTATTGAAGTTCTTAGGTTGCAGAAATTCATGAAAAATATATTTTGAAGGAAATCTTTCAAAATAAAGGTTGTGCATCTTGTAGAAATGACTGACAGAAAATCTGAACAAGGATTTAGCTGTCAAAGTCATGTGACCTAAGACTTATTGAAGTTCTTAGGTTGCAGAAACTCATGAAAAATATATTTTGAAGGACATCTTTCAAAATAAAGGGTGTGCATCTTGTAGAAATGACTGACAGACAATCTGATCAAAGATTTAGCTGCCAAATCATGTGACCTAAGACTTATTGAAGTTCTTAGGTTGCAGAAATTCATAAAAATATATTTTGAAGGAAATCTTTCAAAATAAAGGGTGTGCATCTTGTAGAAATGACTGACAGACCATCTGATCAAAGATTTAGCTGTCAAATCATGTGACCTAAGACTTATTGAAGTTGTTAGGTTGCAGAAATTCATGAAACATATATTTTGAAGGAAATCTTTCAAAATAAAGGGTGTGCATCTTGTTGAAATGACTGACAGACAATCTGATCAAAGATTTAGCTGTCAAATCATGTGACCTAAGACTTATTGAAGTTCTTAGGTTGCAGAAATTCATGAAAAATATATTTTGAAGGAAATCTTTCAAAACTAGAAGCAGTGCTCTTTTGAGCACAGGTCTCCACCAGGCCAGGCGTCCTGGTGGTGTTATAATAGGCCAATGTAAAAAGGGTGGCATGTGCTCTTCGCCAATCTTAGACCTTTCGTGGCAGTCGTCGGATGCTGCATGCATGATTTGAGGCATTGTGTACTAAAAATGTGTTTTGCTAAAGTCTACCTGCTGGCATTTGTTCCTTGACCTAGTGGGAATATGTGTGGCAAATTATAGTTATAGCAGTTATAGCAAAGAATGTGTTTTACATAAGTTGTCCTCCTGGTGGCGCTATAAAAGGCAAATGTGAAAAATGCAGGGCAAAGTTTTATCCTTGGCCTCTAGGGAGTGCGCATACAAAGTTTCCCACTTATCGGTGGAGTTAAAGGTAAAAACACAAATTGCCCTGTTATAGCGCCACCATGAGGCTGATTTGAGAAATTTTAAGTGGCATTTCTTCCTCGGCCTAGTGGAAACGTGCGCGCCCAATTTCACCAAGATTGCACACTGTGTTCATGATTTGAGGCATTTTGTTCAAAACGGAGCAGTCCTGCAAACTTTGGAAGCCAATTGTAGCCAATCAGGATGGAATATGGAAAATCGGACAGATCCATGTTGATCACATGACTGTAAAGATACTGTCTACCGATTTGTAGGATTTGTGGACAAAATCTCTAAGAGTAGTGTACAGAAATGCATTTTGCAAACATCGGCCGCGTTAGAACAGGGCCATTTGAAAAATGTGGGGCAGAGGTTCTGAATTGGCATCCAGGGAGTGTGTGTGCTCATTTTGGCAGTGACCGGGCCAACGGCGCCGGAGATTAGCTGGTAACAAACTGGATGGACGCACGAACGCACGCACGCACAAACGCACGGACGGACGGACGGACAGGGGCGCAAACACACTCTCCCCCATGCCTTTGGCTGGTGGAGACAATTACCGATTCAAACTTCGGAAGTGTGAACATGCATGCATGCAAACTTTATGCACATTTTATTCAGATAAAGACAAATCTGCACTGGGTTACATACTAGTGCTATGTCATATTTTAAATAATATTTATAGCCCTGGGGGACCGTGACAATGGCGTTGAACTTTGAGGTGTCAAGAGTGGCTGTTGCCATCACTCACACTGCTGAACAATGAGGTGTAATCTGACCTTGCTTTCTGCACATGGTCTCCTTCCATTTGTCCTTGAATACAAAGATAACTTGCTGGGCGCCTTTATAACATGCTGCCTGGCAGTGGTGTTAAGCAACTATTTACTCATACATTACTTACATTTACTCAAGTACTCAGTACAATTTTGAGGTCTTTGTACTTTGGTGGAGTATTTCCAATTTTCAGTAGGCCTACTTTTACTTTTACTCCACTACATCTCAGTGGAAAATATTGTACTTTTAGTCCACTACAATCAAAACTTTAGTTACTACTCTAGTTACTTTGTAGATTTTGATTATTATTTCAAAACATACATTAACCACTTCAGCCATTTGAAAATAGCAGATCTACAAGCTCCCAATGCATCGCGATTCAACGCATTGTGAGCTTGTAGATCGGCTATTTTAAAAAAATCATACATGTTGAACACGTGAAATGGGACATTCTATATAATGAACTACTTTTACTTTTTGTACATTAAGTACATTTTGATGCCAATACCTTTGTATTTTAACTCAAGTACATTTTGAATTCCGGAATTTTACTTGTAGTATTTCTACATTGCAGTATTGATACTTTTACTTACTTTTTAAAAACTTCTGCCTGGCTCGCCCACATGGGTGCCTTTCTCTGTTTGAGGTTATTACAGATATGCAGGATGTTGGGTAAACATTGTCTGGCTTGGCCGACAAATACAACTACGTAGATATGTATTTACCCTAATTTGCTGAGGGCAAGATTTCTCTTTTGCATTAGAAGATTAGACTTGAACCAGACGAGTGCAACATGCACTCAAGCATTCAATACAATTCATTTTACTTGCAGCTCACTGTCAAGGACAATACAAATGAAATGAATTATATATTTTACTTATATTATATATTATATATTATTTATTTTACATTTGGTGATTCAAACCCAGGTCTCTCACGTGGGAAACCAAATATATCTACCAAAAGGCCAGGGGGGATTCCTCCTGGGGAGATATTCGGCTTTTGGACTTGGCTAAGCCAGCCCCCTATAATAGTTGTGATCCTCATAATAATCCTCTACCTGATCTGTTTATGTTTCTGATTTCTCACTCTCACTTGAATATTTTTTACATTTACAGGTGATGGTTTACTCATGTAAACCCATTTATGGCTAAGTAGATTCACTTTATTATAGTTTATTTGTCCTGCCCCTGAAAATGCCATAGTTGTGTGCTATTTCTAATACATGGCATTTATTAAATTGTTTTTAATTTATTAAATTCTTGATTCATGATTTATAAAAAATAATAATAAAATAATAATAATAATAATAATAATAAGATAAAACCCAAAATGTAGGAAACGAAAATTAAAGGCATATTTACTTGCAACGCATTAAAATAGATTCTGACCCACTGTTTGGGAAACACTCTACATAGCCATGTACAGCTATGCTTTAGAACTAGAATCAGGCATTTGTTGTGACTAACAGGTGAAGTTGCCATTATAAGGCAAATGTATTGCTTGAACAAAAAAGCTTCAGTTATGGAGACCTATAAATAGAAATATTAAAGACTTAATTTGTGTCTTTCTTTGCATACTGTAGAAGGTCAATTGCATTATAAAGGTTGCAGTCTCATATATAGACTTAGCCACAGAACAGGACAGATGGCAGATCACATTTTCAGAGCAGTTGGCATGTACAGTACAAGGTGGATTAGGAGATCAAAAGGCAGTTCACGGATTTAATGACAGATTATCATTAAATGTGGACCAGCTTCACATTTTCCAAATCTGGGCGAATTCCATTCCTAGTCAACTCCTTGGTTAATAATGATGTTCCCTAATTCATTTTAACACACATTGCCAGTGAAAATGAGCATATAGCCTGTACTCCATTAATTTGTATTTTCTCTATTGTTAGTGTTTTTGTCAGTACATGGGCTGTAAACTACAGTAATACTAGTAAGATGCCTCAGGGCGACAAGCGACCTCGCCCACGCTATGACTTTGCCATCTTGCCAGTGATGTATATCGGACCAGTTACCCATATATGGAGACCCCTGGTACTCATATATGGAGATCCGTGTACTGTATATGGCAATATGCTGTGAGAGCCCAAATATGGTTACTCAGTTATTGTCTCCACCAGCCGAAGGCTGAGGGAGAGTATGTTTTCCCCTCCGTCCGTCCGTCCGTCCGTGCGTGCGTCCGTGCGTCCGTCCGTCCGTCCGTCCGTGCGTCCTCGCAGTTTGTGAGCGCCTAATCTCAGTCGCCGTTGGCCCGGACGCTGCCAAAGTGAGCACACACACTCCCTGGATGTCAATCTAGAACCTCTGCCCTAAATTTTTCAAATGGGCCTTTTCTAGCGCCACCTAGTGGCCGATGTTCGCAAAACACATTTCGGTGCACTACTCTTCCAGATTTTGTCCAAAAATCCTACAAATCGGTAGGCAGTTTCTCGACAGTCATGTGATCGACACGGATCTGTCCGATTTTTCATATTCCATCCTGATTGGCTAAGATTGGCTTCCAAAGTTTGTAGGATTGAGCCGTTTGGAACAAAATGCCTCAAATCACAAACGCAAAGTGCAATTATCATGAAATCGCGCACACACGTTCCCACTAGGCCGAGGAAGAAATGCCACTTATTTTTTTTTTAATCAGCCTCATGGTGGCGCTATAACAGGCCGATTTGTGGTTTTTTACCTATAACTCCACCGATCAGTTTCACACTTTGTAAGCGCACTCCCTAGAGGCTAAGGATAAACCTTTGCCCTGCATTTTTCACATCAGCCTTTTATAGCGCCACCTTTGGGCTGAAATATGTAAAACACATTTTTGGATATTACTCCTTGAGATTTTATGCAAAAATCACGCAAATCGGTACACAGTATCTCTATAGTCATGTGATCAAGTCCGATCAGTCTGATATTTCATATTCCATCCTGATTGGCTAATATTAGCTTCCACATTTTGCAGGATTGCTCCGCTTTTGAACAAAATGCCTCCAATCATCAACGCAGCTTGCGATTACCGTGAAATCTGCCACACATATTCCCACTAGGTCAAGGAACAAATGCTACCTTTTTCACATTGGCCTGTTATAGCGCCACCATTAGGTAGACTTTAGCAAAACACATTTTTGGAACACAATGCTTCAAATCATGCATGCAGCGTCCGATTGCCATGAAAGATCTAAGGTGAGGAACATATGCCACCCTTTTTACATTGGCCTATTATACAGTAACACCACCAGTACGCACGGCCTGGTGGAGACCTGTGCTCGGAAGAGCACTGCTTCTAGTTCGTTATGTGAAAGTCTATGACATCTGACATCATACATACAATCCCTTTTATGCCCATACATGGAGATCCCTGTCTGTAAAACCAGCCACACAGATATGGGCTGTCTTGGCCATCTGTCTTGGCCATATACTGTATGGATTCTGTTAGTGTGGTATGTGGCCGATGTGGCCTCCATATATGGGCATTCCCATATGAAGTCCTGTTAGATAGAGACACGTCCGTCCAGACAGACAGATAGACAGAGTCAGCATGTGCCGTTTCACAATAAAGAATAACGACTCTACTTAATTACCGTAAATTATTATTTGTGATCCAGACACTAATTCATACTTACTTCATACTTAGCACACATCACATCATTCTGGTATATGCTCTAATGTTGTTGGTCAAGTATGACACTCTTTCTATTTACTGCTCAACATTTAAAGCATCATACTAATTTGTTTTTTTTTTATAAAATATTCATTTTACTGGACACATTTATGTGAAGGCAGCTCCTCGACTCTGGCTGTTGGGAGTGCAAACCTCTGGAACCATGATATCAGACAACATAACATGCCACAGTTTTCTTATCCAGTTTTATTTTCCATTAAAACCAGGCTATAGTATTATTAACATAATTGCATCACTGTCATCATTTAAATGGATCATCAGTGTTGTCAGACATCATATTACTATGGTCAAGTACTTACAATAACAGTGTTAAAGTATTAAGACTGGGTCAAGTGCATTGTACAGAAAAAACTACCAAAGGCCAGACGTAAAGGGGAAGTCATCAGTGACAGCGTTCCTCCATTGACTTTTCCTCTTCAAATTCCAATTTACACAAACTCACCTATCTCAGCTCACTGTGGACTTTCGTGATTAGGAGAGGTCTAAAACATGTTGTAAACCCTGGCAAATTACCCAAGCACAGTGTCATTCTGGATTTATTCATATTTTTACGTGCTTGAGTAATTCGAAACCAAGTTTTAACGTCCTTTTAATTAATGCAATATAGCCAGGATCTCATAGGTTCAGGGGTCATCTCTATGTTGGCTTGCCTTGTGGACATTTTGGTATTATTATTATTATTATAATTGTTTGCCACATACATATAAAATGACTGGACAAGAATATTAGCAGAAACACATAAAGAGCTACCCCTGAATGACCACTATAGGTCTGTTACTCTGAAGGGGAACACACACCGGGCGCGGAGGCGGCGCGTCAAATCATTACGGACCCATTATTTTCAATGAACTAAGCCACACCGGCGGTGTCAGACGCACGCAGCCGCGGGTCTGCCGCCTCGCCTGCCGCGCCGATACGCAGCGGTTCTATTTTTCTAGCGTTGCCGTGCGGTGAACATATTCTCCCATGGTTCTCCCCACCGGGAGAAATGGATGTGCTGTGTGGCGGCGCCGCTCACGTCCAGTGTGTGCTCCCCTTGAGAGTGTTCAAATGGAACCAAATGGACCCGACACTCTCAGAGTTATGGGGCGTCCTCCTTGCAAATAAAACATTAAGAGAACCACTAGTGTAGTTGGACTCTCAATATGCCAGTGTTGTAGTAAATCAGTGTCTCAGTGTCATACATATTCTGAAGAAAACCTAGACACTGACATTCAGTAATCAGGTCTTATGATCAAAATAAGAACATTATAATGGTGTGCAAAAATTTGCAGACAAGACTAAGTATTTGCCACGGACACATTTATCTGTGTACGGACATATTGATGACCCCTGTATAGGTTCCATATTAAATTGGATGTTGAAACGTTTTAATTTCTCTCCAAATCGTAGCCAGTGCCAACAGTCGGAGACAGAGATGATATGGAGCTCTGGGGCCCTCTTCAGCTACAATTAAGTCTAAATGAACCAATTTACACTGAATTCACACCAACAGCAGAAAGGAGTTATGAGTGACACTCTCGCAAATAAGCGAGTTGTGGTAAGGCGCGTGCTACGCTGCTCCGGCAGGCTCAATCCAGCAGCTGTGCCCCATAGGAGAGCTCACAGGCAGGAGGGGGAAAGTACAGACCTGGCAGCTTGTTTGTAAATTATCTATAAACTATAGACAAGACAAGGCCATGCAGTTTGCTCAATCTTGATTCATTTCACGTCTACATGTCTTATGTTGTAAATATTCAGTACTTTCCATACAGTATGTATGCCTAGTCCACGCCTATTTCAGACCACAGCACGTTTCTTGTTGGCTGCCACTCTTTTCACTACTGCAGTGTGATGAGATAGTTTCACTTATATCTACTCTCTGCCTCCTGCCACAATCAGGGGCGTCACACCAAATTCTGGGCCCTGGGTACAAGGATTCACTGCGGGCCCCCCATGAATTATAACTATTGAAAAATAGCAGATCTACAAGCTCGCAGCGCGGCACTCTGTGCCACGCTGTGAGCTTGTATATCTGCTATTTTTCAATAGATAAAGTTATTAGGGCCCCTCCACCTTGGGCCCCAGTAACTCAGTCCCACTTTCCTACCCCTTGTGACGCCCCTGGCCACAATAGACCATGCATTTAACATTGCTGTTTTCACTTTAAGCGAAATGCGGCTGCAGGTGTGAATTCAGCGTTCCGCATACTGTAATATTATCATGCGATCTGTATCTGGATGAGCAATCTAATCACACGCTTAAGCTTTACACCAATGAAAACGGGCCTGCCTGCAAATCTAGGAAATTAATGTTAGAAAATCGGAATGGAATATGAAAATCGGACTGATACATCTTTATCACACGACTCCAGAGATCATGTGTACAGATTTGTGTGAGCTGAGTAGTAGCAAAATGTGTGTTTGGAAGAATACACGAAATGGCATAAAATCTAGCCAGGCACAAATGGGTGGGGAGTAGTTGCATCATGATCGAAAGAAATTCTGTGTAAGAATACAGGGAAAACTAATTTTAAATGTGGGACCAAGCGTTCTGTTAGAGCGCCACCATGAGGCATTTTGGAAAGAATTGGGCATGCCGGTTCTTCCTTTACTGGAAGTGTGCGTGCAAAGTTTCACATCAATTGGTCCAACGGCGCTTAGCTGTTCACAGTCATACCGACAGACAAAAAAATAGACAGATGGACAGGGACAAAAACATCTCCAGCCTTCAGCCGGCTGCCAGCCTCGCAGAGATTTTGGTTAAAAGAAAGCGTATGAAAAAATCACGTCAGCTTCAAGTATGGTCTGGTAGGTCCAATCACAATGCACACCATACCACCTTCACGTAACATCCGGAGACAGATTGCATGTTAATACCAGGTGTAAACGGAGGCCTATCATACCCTCATTCATTGTGGCTAATCATAAGGCCCCATCTCTATTAATAACCACTCAGTTGAATCCTGTTAAAGGAGAAAACTATCCGTCTCACCACGTTAAACTGATGTTATGATATCCATGAACGATCGGTACTTACCATGAACGATTGGTTTCTTTCTTTTCTTTTCATCTTGTGTCCTCGGCAGCTCTGACCGCAAGCGGTGGGATTTTACGCTATATTGCTTATTTGTGTCCTTCGAAAATTATTATTATTATTTTTTTGTTTACATCTGACTTTCATAATGGCGGAAATGTCTCCAAAAGGTTTGGACTCGTGGAGCTGCTGTAAAGAGGCGAACTGCCGCTAGATCCCACGCACCTCCGGTCAGCGATAACTTGCTAGAAATGTACCCTTTCTTCTCGCCTCTACCACTTGTTAAGGATGGAATAACATCAGATTACCGAAAAATAAGCGTTTGTCCGGAATTCTCCTTTAAATTTGTAAATAGCACACACCAAATCCTAGTATTTGGTTAGTTAAGTCACAACTTCTACTACATTAAGTCCACTAACTCGTCTAGTCTCTCTCAGTGGAGATTGGTCTTCTAGTGAGTGTTGTGTGTGATCTATAAGCGTCTCAGGAGATGCACAAATGCAAGACTTTTTCTGCTTCCACTCATGCAGGGATTAGCAGAAAGGAATGTTGTGACAGTCGATATTATTCGCTCCCCAGATTGCTATCAATCTGCTATTGCAACCGTCAATCACTCAATTTAATACTTTACAAAGTGTGAGGTCTCTAGTTATTTATTTTCTATCTGTTTGTTAAACAGGGCCTCTAGTTAGGCGGATCTGGCAGACGACCAGACAATTATGCTTATTATGACATAAATAGGACATAAATAATGCTGGCTCCAGGCCAGATTTAGTAACTGAACATATTGCGCATGAACACTTTACCACGTTTCAAGGCTATTCTGTGTTTTTCTTTTCGTGTGAGCACTACTGAAGTAACGGAGGGTTCATTCATTGCAAAATGTAAGAATATAATCAAACATCTACAAATTCAAACTCTGTCCTGTGTTCTCTAGAAATATACATTTGAAGTATTCTGTCATGTCATGTTTGCACTTGATTAGTACTTCATCAAACTGCATGACAATGTTGCCCAGAGAACATCAGTTATTTTCTGTAAGCGACCCTGTCATCATACAATGAAGTATCATTCAGGCTTTTACACAACATAGTGTACCTTTTATTCTGCCTCAGAGTCGGCTTTAACCCATTTAGGCCTAGAATTATTGAATGCTTTAACCAGTGAAAAAAGCAGATATACAAGCTCACTGGAGCTTGTAGATCTTCTATTTTTGAAAAAGTCGTGAAAATGTGTGCAAATCTTTGAATATAATGTATTTTCAAAGCGAACGATTGTAACTCAAATGTTGCTTCTGGGTGGTCCCTGGAACTAGATATTTTGAGATGGGGGTCCGTGGCCAAATACACATCATTTTGGGGGTCCTTCACATGAAAAGGTTTGAGAACCACTGACATGTGGTCTCTCAAGAACAGACTAACTGAGCTCCAGTTAAGTGAAAAGGACCTTTTCTTTGACGATGGCTAGCCAGATTGCTGACATAGAAACATAGGTTTTTCAACAAAAAAACACTTATAGAATCGGGTCAAAACGATTTTTCAATAGTTAATAATGATGCACAATAATGTGTACCCGTTCTGAATGATTAACAAAGCTCCTCTTATAACCCCAAACGATCCCCTCACAAGTTAAAGAAACTACATTTAAAGGTATTTACAATACAAACTCCCTCTCAAATAGACCCTAAGTATCTGTGCATGTCTTCTTCTAATCTAGGGGTATCCGTCAAATCATGTGTCCTGTTGTAACAGAGGGCGTCTGGTGCAGACCTGGATCAAACAACTATTCCAAAATAACTCTAGTGTTTGCTTTAGATCTCTTGGACTACCAGAGGGTTGGGGTTTACCACACCGTGTCCGCTAAGCTTACTTTCCCATGCTTGCCGTGCTTTCATTCTATAAAACTTTCTCGCAAATCAATTAATTGCTCTTTGTGTTGGAAGCTCAAGCCTCCCAGCAGCACTCCAAAGTCCAAGCTAAAACATTCCCTATGTATTTGTTAATCTTCATATTTAACCCAAGTTTGGTCTGCCGTGTACAAGCAGCTGGTGTCTATCAGACGTCGGGGACACTGGAACCAGCAGGACAGGGTGCAGCAATGCTGGTGTTTTGCATGTCTCTAAAGTGTGTGTGTGTGTGTGGGGGGGGGGCACCTGATCCTGACGAGGATGATGCGACAAAATGTCACCGTGCACTTGTAGGGCACACATACGTTTGGACGACAAAATGGAAACCTATGGTGTCAAATGGTGGACAGGACAACCAAGCCTGCTGCGTTAGGAATGACTGGAGGATGATTAATACTCAGAAAAACTGTGTGTTGTCATTCACCTCACTTCTTTTGTCTCTACACAACCACAGAGTCACAGAGCGGACTGTTTGTCCTCCTCTCGCTCTCTCTATCTCTGCCCACCTTTCTTTAGGTCCTGCTTCGTTTCGTCTCTCCATCAATCTGTGTTCTCGGCTGGACATGGACATGAATAGATGGGGGCGGCTCTGGCTGACCATGCGGCAGGTCGACAGGTTAGGGGAGTGACATCATTAATGATTGGAACGCAGACCCCTGGCCCGGCCCTTTTTTAGGTCGCTGGGGTCCTTTTTTACGTCTCCGGGTTGGGCGTGGCCAGTAGGGGCACGTTGTCCCGCCTCCTCCGGCCCAGCGGGGGGCGGCGGTACTGCTCCCCGTCGGCCAGCGTCTGGGGCAGAGGCTTCCTCTTGCTCTCCGGGAGCAGCAGGATGGAGAGCACGGCCAGCAGGGCCAGCGAGGAGTAGACCACGTGGTGCAGGAAGTAGCCGTAGTGGTTCCTCAGGTCCATGATGGGCGAGCTGAGGCGGCCCACGCAGCCCAGGGCCAACACCACCCCCACACCACTGCCCCTAGTGGAGAGACACGTTCACTGTCACTTTATATGACATGTACACCACACCCACACCACGAGACATATAATATTGGCAATAAAAAAAATGGTTGGAGTAGGGTTTGAATTCATGAAAACTATTCAAGATCAGGGGGGTAAGCGCACATCATGACACACAGGATAACATGATACAATTTGACAAGGAACACTCAAAAGGGTTTAACACATAGGGACTAACAGGACACAGGTGAACTCGAATGACATGATTGGCTAAGCCTTAGCCAATTAGGCCTATTCTATGGCCAAGGAATCATTTTAACTGAAAACTAATGGTTGGAATGGATTTAGCAGCCTAAACATACCCTAATTACACACACCATATGCTCATATTGGCCATTTTTTCATTTTATCCCCTTTAAACCCAGGCCCAGGTATCCCGATACCCCCAACTTTGATTGGCTCCCACGTTTCCGAAGGGAGTTGTGATTGAAAAAGTTCAGAGGTGATAGTAGACACCTTTATGAGCACATTTGTGAAGAAAGCTATTGATTTAGATTTAGTTCCCAGATTGGTCTAACACTCGGCTAACTTTCCCTTACTATCAGGATATACAGGTGTTAACTTACCTGACAATGGTGGGCATGATCTCAGCGGTGAAGAGGATGCAGAGGGAGGCCGTGGCCTGCGAGGAGAAGAGGCCCATGACGGAGAACACTGTGATGGCTGCTTCGCTTAGATCTAGAGGGGAGGAAGGCAGCACAGTAAAGACTTATTGGCAAACGACACAAGTACATTTACACAAGTAATGTACTTTACTTAAAGGGGCACTCCACCACTTTTCAACCTATGTTCCTCACTCAAAAATAGCTTTTTCTTTTTTCTTTTTTTTTTTCTCAGAGGAGGGCTGTGGGCAGGTCAGAAACCCATCGTCTTGTGACATCATCGATTGCCAATCCAGCTTATAGAAACTGCAGGCTTTCTATTCCTGAAAAGTTGCAATTTTAAAGTGGAAGCCATTGTTCTTGCGATAATACAAATCTAAATATTTTTTTCAAAAATATTGATTAGATTTTTTTTTGGAAAATGAGGATGTCACAAGACGATGGATTCTGAACTTCCCACAGCTCTCCTAGGAGACTTGGACTGAGTAGAAAAAAATTGTGATATTTTATCATGAACATTAGTGAGGACCTATTATATGAAGACAGGTTGAAAAGTGGTGAACTACTCCTTTAAGTACAGTTTCGAGGTACTTTTACTTTACTGGAGTATTTAACATTTTCAGTACTTTTACTTCCACTTATTTTACAACTTTAGCTACTAGTTACTTTATAGATTTCGATTATTATTACAAAAAAAAATTTGAGGGAAACTTTTGAAAATAGCCGATCTACAAGCTCACAATGCATCACAATTCCACGCATTGTCAGCTTGTAGATCTGCTATTTTAAATAGATTTTTATACATTTGAAAACCTGTGAAATGGGACATTCTGTATAATGAGTACTTTCTACTTTTGGTACTTTAAGTACGTGGGTCGGCGCTACTCACACGTTTGGCTGTGGTGCTCATTCCACAAATGCCCGATCCTTACAAACTGTACCTCCTTGTAAAGGTGATGAATCAACGATAAAAATGATATAAACACAATACGAATTGGTATTATTAAAGGGGTGATATAATAGACCGAAGTCAAGTTTCATTCCTTTTTGTGCTGAGTTTACATTGCAGTATTGATACTTTCACTTAAGTAAACAATGTGAGTACTTTTTGCACCACTGCATGCCACCTTAGTGATCATTTATAAACAAGGTAAAATAGTGCCATCTTAGCACTGCCTACAGTTACTGCCAAAAGCCTCTGGTGCTGGATTAAAGTTTACTACCTGACAGGGCTTTGACTTTACTGCCACTGCAGTGCCCTATATAAAGT
This sequence comes from Nannobrachium achirus, assembly GCF_963921795.1. NCBI lineage: Eukaryota > Metazoa > Chordata > Actinopteri > Myctophiformes > Myctophidae > Nannobrachium > Nannobrachium achirus. The sequence goes on from NC_137828.1 coordinate 47,212,748, forward strand.
GGGGTGCCATACCCCGTTTCAGCCACAAGAGGGACTCTGAGACACAGACAACAGTGGGGCAGAGGTAGCCTAGCTGAGCTAGACATCCCAGCCATGTTAAAACAAGGAGGGGATGTACGCAGTTACTAGTTAGCTGCATTGTATATAGGCTGGCCCCAGGCTAGGGCAGAGGTAGACTCAAAAGTTTGCTTAATTGCTTAAAAAAAGAGAGAACTAACAGGATAAACAGGATAAACTAAATGAGCAGACAAAATTGAAACAGTAACCCCTTCAAATTTAAGCTGTTAAATGGGTACTTATTGGCTGAAAATTGCAACCCACTTGAACATAGTATTTGCTGTTTTTTAAGGAGCTGGGGAGACAGGGAGACCCCTGTTACTGAACAAACACTTTATAGCAATGAATACTAACAAAATATAGTGCTTTAACCTTTTAACGGAAAACGTTTCTTTTTTTTTTTCTTTTATTATTCTTTTTTTTTTACCAAAAAATATTACGTAGCCTACCTTTAATCCCTTAAATTTGTGAAGCATGCTGTTGTGAAAGAGGAGTCTGGACTAGATCGTGCTAATAAGGGTTTTAATGACGCTGTGTTTGAGGAAACAACAAGACTACTCAACACAGGGGTCATATATCCATAAAGCCAGTGTCAATGTGTTTAGCATAAACTAACCATACTTTTTTCCTATCGATTACTCACCCCATGGACACTTGAAGCTGTGGTTCCCTATGGAGACACAAAGGGCCTGCTTTGTTCCCTATGGAATGCGACAAAAACTAAAAGAAGAATTCAAGTATTCTTCATGGGGTGAGCAGTATTCTTCATGGGGTGAACTACTCCTTTAAGCCCTATACAGTATACTTTGTTTTGCGTCAAATAGCGAAAGTAGTCGATCTACAAGCTTGTAGATGTTCGCCGGATGTTCACCTATTTTCGCCAAATGTTCATTTACTTTTGCAGAATCTTCTGCCTTTTATGACATACAATATATTATGTAGTGTTGGCCTTGCTCACTGCAATTTGCTCTGGAAATGCTTAAATTGTAAATAGTACCCAGAATAGGGATGCCCTAGCATCCCTATTCTGGTTACTATTTACAAGTTACGCATTTCAGTAGGGCCCAAGAACACAATTTTATTCTCTCTGTCTCATCTCAGTCTTGCCTGCAATTCTACTCTCTATCGACTCGGTTTCAGACCAGAGGACTCAGCTCATTTCTCCAAAGTTGTCATTTCTCCAAACTTCAAATATAGTCCGGGAGCCAAATGGTGATTTTTGGCTTAACGTGGAATCGGCTGATAAAGTTTTTTTCTCAACTGATTCTTGTAGCTTGGGGTCACCTCTTAAGGATTCAAGACGATGACCAGCGATATCCACTGAGCATTTTTTGTTATTAACCCCTTAATGCCTGAAACACAAGAAATCCACCCAGGAGGAAAATACCCAGAAAAAGATTTTTTTTCTGGGTATTTAAGGAGGATCTGAGGGGTCTAACTAGGGGTTTGTCATGATGCTGAATCCATTGCAGGCATTTGTTTTGCACAAAAAACATTCCGTGGGCTAGAAATGGCTTCAGAAAACAATACACGTATGGGTGAGTATTCATGTTAGTCGGAGGCCTTAGGGTTTTTTTTCTCGTGCTAATCAGTCTAAAAGTTCAAAATTTTGCACAGATGTAGCTCAGGGCATGCTCTAATGATTTAGCTAGGGCGCCCGAGTCTGCGACATTCGGGGTCGCCACAGTGGCCAAATCAAGTTGGGCTCCCATCGACTTAAGTGATGAGTCAGAGTTTTGTGGGTGCTGTGGTGACCCCGAAGGTCGCCGACTTGGGCGACCTAGCTAAATCATTAGAGCATGCCCTGAGCTACATCTGTGCAAAATTTTGCACTTTTAGACTGATTAGCACGAGAAAAAAAACCCTAAGGCCTCCGACTAACATGAATACTCACCCATACGTGTATTGTTTTCTGAGGCCATTTCTAGCCCACAGAATGTTTTTTGTGCAAAACAAATGCCTGCAATGGATTCAGCATCATGACAAACCCCTAGTTAGACCCCTCAGATCCTCCTTAAATACCCAGAAAAAAAATCTTTTTCTGGGTATTTTCCTCCTGGGTGGATTTCTTGTGTTTCAGGCATTAAGGGGTTAATAACAAAAAATGCTCAATGGATATCGCTGGTCATCGTCTTGAATCCTTAAGAGGTGACCCCAAGCTACAAGAATCAGTTGAGAAAAAAACTTTATCAGCCGATTCCACGTTCACCCCCACGGCTCCCGGACTAATAGATGTGTTTTAGTTCTCTTTTTTTTGTCTATTACATACTGTAGCCTAATGCAGGTGGTGTAATTAATGTACACATATGAATTCAGACATATACCTATAGACCAGCGGTTCTCAAACTTTTTGATCTCACGGCCCCATATTATTAGCGAAAGTTTTTGGCGACCCCATCACCCCGTATCCCACCCATACTCGTCCTCCGTGTGCAGCCCCTCCCCCACTGTTGTCTGCTAGCGCCGGCTCTCTGTGCAGTTGTAAACTGAAGCATTTTGCCAAAATATAGAACAGAGTTTCTTAACCCATTTAGTGCTCCAGACATGAACGGGTTAAATGTCCAGCGTGCCTTTCGCCTGCTCCGTCCGCGGCCAGTCTCTTATTTTGAAGGCCAGAAGTCGATTGCGCAAACATTTCCTGTTTGACGTCATGACGTCATTCACCGGAAGTGGTCATCTCCCCATGCGGTTGGAGAAATGGCGGATCGTTCCCTTTGTTATTATGTTATTATAGTGAGAATCTAATGCCATCCTTGGCTTCAAGTGTTTTTTCGAGAAAATGGACATTAAAGATGTGATAGACCGTCGGCTACCATGTTAAGGGATTACTATTTTGTGCACGTGGATCCGCGATGATGATGAATCGGCGAGGCCGATCGTGCCAGCACTTTCCAACGGACCGTATGGTAAGCTTGCCAGCTTTACTGTATATACAGTATATAGCGCGAGTATACTCGGGATCGGCACTCCGAGTACTCGAGTATTTTTCACAAGTATTCTCGGGATCGGCTACAAATGGGTTAATAATCCAGGCAACTTTTGATTTTATCTTTGCCCGTGGCGTTTTTCTCATTTGTGAGTCTGTGACACAACAACTGTTGGTATTTACTTGTCTTGTAACTGTCTGGTTGTCTGTCTCTGTGAGAATGATCTCCACTCTCGCTTGTTAATGTTTGTTCGTGATCCGTAATTTAACTTCTCGAGCCGCGAGGCTGGATAGATGGAACCAAATGGACTGTTTTAAGCCGCCTGCTCACATTTAACATAATTCCTCTGCAGTGTGTGTCTTGTTGTGTTTCTCTGCTTCTCCTCCTTCGGTTTTGGAGGCGGAGTGTGTAGTCAAATTGCCGACTTGCCGTCCTGTTGGTCGCTTTAACTCTATGGTTGGTGGCGAAGACCCCACTTTTTTTTTCTTTTTTAATTGATAGAACCAAGCCAATGCGCGACCCCACTGTCACCTGCTCGCGACCCCATTTTGGGTTGGGACCCATAGTTTGAGAACCGCTGCTATAGACCTACAAGATTATTAATCTTCTCATTATCTGTACTAGCAGTAATGTGTTTAATTATACCCAATTCAAACATTTCTAAAAATCTGATTGCAGTGTTTCAGATCTGTCTAACAAATAAATAAATAAAAGATAGTTAAAGAATGTCAGCATGAATGGTCAAATCGGAGACCTAACATAAACTAATTGGTGGGTCTTTGTGAGATCAACAATGTTATCCTGTGACCCTTTTTGTCCTTACAGGTCCAGGAGTTAAAGTTAACCTCCACGATACTGAATTCTAACACACAGACGGACACTTGAGTGAACTAGCCTTGTAATCATTCACCAGGCTTCCACAACGGATGATGGATCTGCAATTATTAACAGGGGTTCATTTGAGGGGATCTGACCGCCTTTATCCTAATGAAGCATAGTGTTAGTTCATGCAGGACACAAGAGTCTTGCCCGCCTCAGCTGAAATCAGCTCCTATTCCTATTCCGCATTCACAGCTCTGCTGGTCATTATGTCACACTTTCATACTCCAATCAGAGCTCACGCTCTGTAAGGGAGGCTTCTTTAAATACAGCTTGCATTCCCTAGAGCTCTGCTTGTCTTGATGCCTGCTTCGCATCCGCTGCTGCTTAGCTGCCTTCTCCACCCCAGCCTCCACCTTTTGATCAGAGTCTGGCATAGGCTCAAATACTTGTGATTTATGTCTGCTGATTCAAGCTAATATATGTCAATGTATTGCTATTGTACTGCTTTTAACGCCAAGTTTAACTGTATTCCATTTGTTGCAATAAATGGTTAAAATCTACTTTGACGTGAGTCTCCCTGACCGAAGTTCAGTCAGAGCAAATTGCCTGCATGTTTTGACTTACACTCCATCAGCCCCAGGAGGATGAGTGACGCCAGTCCCGTCATGGTCATGCCGAGGAGGAGGATGCCACGGCGCCCGCACCTGTCCACGGTGGCCCACAACAACAGCCAGGCGCTGCCCCCCGCACAGACGGACAGCAGGTACGTCCAATAGAAGCCTGGCGCTTTGCCTCTGACGTCACCACGGAAGGAGCTGTAACAGTGACTGATGCCATGGGAGATGAACCTGAGGGAGAGAGAGAGAGAGAGAGACAGAGAGAGAGAGAGAGAGAGAGAGATGTAAGCAAGATAAATAAAAAGGGAGGGCTTGTGTAAATGTCATCACTGTCGGGCGGAAACCTTGTATGTCCAAAACCGTTAGTTCTCAGGAAATGGTTTCAATGGATCCAGTGATTATTTAGTCACAACAGCTCTTGTAAACACTTTTGCTTGGTTAAATATTTATAACCACAGACAGACTTAACTGCTTTCAACAAAGTGGGGTATTGATTTACAAAACATAAAAAGTTGAAATATAGTGATACAAGGTTTCTGCCTGACAGCAACAGTATATTAGCCAGTATAATTAAAGTATGCATGTATGCTTTGTGCTTGTCTGTCCTTTGCATATTGCACGCACGCACACGCACGCGCACACGCATACATACACACACACACACACACGCACGCACGCACGCACACACACACACACACACACACACACACACACACACACACACACACACACACACACACACACACACACACACACACACACACACACAAGGGGTGTATTACTGAGGACCCAAAGAAGTGCGGTGTCGAGTGTGAAGTCGATCGGAGGAGTGGTTCTCCAGAACCGGCCCGCTCCAAACGGGCATGCATATCTTAACCCATCCGATCGATGAATGTGGATTGGATCTGTGGTCAGTGGCTCTGCAGAACCACCGATCATCTCAAAAGAGGTTACTGACAAAACTGCAGCAGGTTCTGTGTCTGTACAGGAAGTGTGACTCCAGGACAGAGGGGCGACTACCCCCTCGGCAGTGTAAATGTCAGCAACTCCTGGTGACTTACGAGGTGAAGCCGAGCACGCAGATGTTCTTCCAGATGTTCCTGCTGTGGAAGAGCTCGGGGAAGGACAGGTGTGGACGAGAGGACGAGGCTGGCTCTGAATCCAGCTCTGCAAGTGAAGGAAAACAGGACAAAATGTTTCCTCAAAACAGGGTTTTGCCATTTAGTTCACCATTTGGTTTCTGAAAGGCTGGCCATAACCTTTCATAGCTCTAGCGATAAAGTAGATTATGAAAACTAAAAACCAACACAAATTGTGTGTATTCATATGTTCATGGTAGGGCTTTCACTTCAAGCATTTTTTACAGATCGACTAGTTGAAGCCACTGGTAGTCGACTAGTCGACTAGTCGTTAACATAATATGTCATAATTTTTATTTATTTTTTTCGACTTTTCGACTAGTACCTACAAGATCGACTAGTGGTTATACTAAGGCATGTTTTCATTACAGTTCCGGAATTTTTCCTGCAAAATAATTAGCATAATAATGTTCAACTTGCCGGGAGTTTTGTTTTTTGGGTGTTTTCACATGAGCAAAAATGCAGGCATAGCCATAAAATACATCGTTTTCACCAGACCAATTGTCACGGTATAAAGTCTGTGTTGCCAGACTTTGCGAGAGAAATAAGCAACCAGGTGTACGAAAATAAGCCCAAAAGGTGATATTATCTAGGCCACAAGACTAAAGAGCACTTTAAAACTAAACGCATCGCCGCATCAGCTACTTGAAAAGTGATCTAGAAGCTTACAACAAATAAAACGCAACCAGAAACTATCAAATTATATATAAGCAACTTTACGGAAATCAAGCCCATAGTCGCTTATAAGTAGCAGGCATGGCAACACGCCACACAGTCTGACTGCTTGTTGAGCAGCCGTAACGGATGCTTCGAGTCTTTGCTTCTGTCTTTCTTTTTCTCTCACCCGGCCTGAACGGTTCCTGAACCCTTCAAATGGATTTAATATAACAAGTTACAAGACATATTCTTCATGCAGCAACACATAAGGTTCAGAAAGGATCGCTGCATGATGCAACGTGTTGCACTTGTGGGCTTGTAGATTATTAGCTGTGTTTTTTTTCTTCACGCGGCACTATAAACGATGGATGACCAGAGAAAGAAAGAGACTTCTGCTGTGTTTGTCAATGCGATTCTAGCCTAAATAATGAATCCCCAATACAAGGTGAAGCTGTAGACCTACTTTATTTCTATATATTCCTTTACATTCAGGTCGTTTTCAATCCCAGATACAATGTTTTAAACTGTTAACTGGCTCCTTTCATGCACCTGTTTGTCAAAAAAACGGCAAATACGCGGCATGCGTTTTCACTGGAGGGAAATTTGTATTGTCACGGTACTTTCACCAAAAATTACTAGGTATTTTCCCGTCACGTTTGGGACACCAAAACTTCCGGCACACAAAATAGGTGGCTGTTTTCACATGGCGTGAATTTCAAAATTGCCGTAATTTTTTAAAAAACTTCCAGAAGTTTTGCTCTATGAAAACGGGGCTCTAGTCGACTAGTCGGTGAAAGCCCTAGTTCATGGCATCTTAAATGTCGAAAACACAATTAACAGCCCTGCACGCACGCACGCACGCACGCACGCACGCACGCACACACGCACACACACACACACACACACACACACACACACACACACACACACACACACACACATACACACACACCCACACCTCTCAATACATACCAGTGAAGCTTTCATCGTCCCGTAAGTCTCTGTTGGAATTCCTTCTCTCGCTGAAAGAGTTCATGTCCACAGATCTCTCAGACAGCAGGAGCCACCGTGGAGACTCTGGAAACACCCCTGGAATACTGCAGGTATGGAACCACAAAACACAAGTAAGGATCACTGCTGCTGTACGTCTGGAAGCCTTTACACTAGTTCAGGGGTCTTCAACGGACCCCTTAGCTGAGAGGGAGATAAAGCAGGGACCCCCCACTATATATTGTGTAAAATTGTGTCGCAGAATTTCATCAACTTGTTTGACAGCACTGTCATCAGTGTTATGTTGGATTCATGCCACCGCCCAGTGTTACACATGAACTCTGAAATGTTGACATGACTGATACACCAAATGAAAGTAGACACTTAGAATTTGGAATTTAAAAATTGCTTGAGAATTTTCCGAGCTTCTGGGCTCTGCATGTGTAAATGTCAGACGCTTTTGTTTATTTGTAAATCCAATGTTATTGCACTCAAGCCACTACAACTTATTAATTTGTAGTTAATTCGTTTTTGTAAACTATAACAAAACTAATCTTGGTACAGGTCTTACATGAGCTACGGACCTATTAGACAAAGTAGCCTTTAACGCATTCTGATACAAGCTAAAAGGTTGGCTGTGACGGGGGGATTGCAATCGATACGATCCAACAAAACCTCTCAGCAAGTCAGTTTGCATCTGAGCACTTTAATCAAATGATCATCAACTTCCTGCATTCTCTTGTCCTTTTTTCTTCTTCTTTTTTTTACATTTGTTTATTGGGTTTTTTAACAAGCATTCATTGTATGAATCAACAAAGTGTTTTAACAATGCTTCATATATATCCCCATTATCACAAAAAACATCTTCATTATATATCATTTATCATTTTCGCTTCAAGTAGATCGAACCTTTTCCCCTGCCTCCCTGTTCCTCTGAGTTTGTATAAATTGTATCGTATACATTTTGGAATGGTTGACACATCGGTTAAGAAACTTGGTGTCTGAGATTCACTTCACGAGGAAGCTGATCAATATCGGATCTATTTATCATTGTTTTCACAGAGGCAAGAAGCGCCTCTGTGAGTGTGGTGTTATTTTCTTTCCATTTCATTCATTTCTTTCTCTGTAGTTTGGAAGATTTCCGAACGGGGAGGTGGGTGAAAGATAGGCAACATGCACACACGCACGCATGCACGCACGCACACACGCACGCATGCATGCACGCACGCATGCACGCACGCACGCACGCACGCACGCACGCACGCACGCACGCACGCACGCACGCACACTCCTATACTCCTATACCTGTAGCTGAGGAACAGTGTGAGAGGGGCGGCCCCGGTACCCAGCACTCCCCTCCAGGACTGGCAGCCCAAGGCCACGGGCAGCAGCAGCAGCTCCCCGGCCACCGTCACCAGACCAGCCAGCATGGTCGCCAACATCCTCAGAGATGGTTCACACAGCTCCAGACCTGACAGTCAACACATAGAGTAGCAATCAATGTCATGAGCGGCAGAGGATTTCACTTGATGTAGCATGATCTCCCACGTGTGTCAGTAGGGGCGTCATTTGGGGCATCAGTAATCTGAGTCCCCAGAAGTTCTTTTGGGCATCAGAGGATGGCAATTGACCTTAAATTCAGTTATTTTATGCATATTGTCCCCAACTCTGAATTGTTTTTGCAGATTAATCTGATGCCTGTCCATCTACAAGTGACATGTATAATTTATTCATTATTTATTGCACCCATTAATTTATTAACCACTTTAAACATCCATGGATTCCCTCCCTATTTTGGGAATGTCATTATATATTATGATATTTTTTTTTTTCTCTCTCTCTTTTCGCCCCCAAACAAATAGTGAAAATAATAGGATCTACAAGCTCTCAACGTGTCACTTGGCGACGCGTTGAGAGCTTGTACATTCACTATTTTTGCTATTTTAGAAATGGGGCTTCGGTCATTTATTTTTTTGCCACCCCAATTTCTTTCTGAAATTACGCCTCTGTGTGTCATTCCTCCAAGTGAGACTCTTGAGTAAAAGAAATGGTACGATAAAATGTTCCTTTAATAATTTAGCACAAACCACCAGCCAGAATCCTCAAGCCACAAACTGTAGGTGGCAGCTTGGTTTGAGGTCCTGGTCATAAATATTAAAGCCCTGTGTTAATTCTCTTAACTCTCATTTCTGCAGGCACAGCAAATCATGTGTTTGAGAAATGAGTGCAAAGATAATCCGCCATATTCCATTCCTATCCCTCTGACTGAGATTTTTGAGTTATAATGAATCCAAGTCAAATCATTGTGTCGCCATTACACCTCTTAGTTCTTTTTTAACTGATCACAAGTTACAACTACTCCATACAGCTAGACAAAAACTAGCACTAAATACACTAAACTTGCTGTTGTTGTTCAAAGCCACCAGTATTGGTGAGGTGCTGCTGACCTTGGTAAGTAAGTGCTGTATAAAGGTAAAGAAAAAGGTTGCACACTCGTAACCACAATGCAGGATTTATTTAAATAGAAATCAACGTTTCCACTGGCAAAGGTCCCTTCTTCAGGGAATGTTGTTGTTCAAAGTTACTCACGGGTGATGTACAGAGTGAGGTAGACTCCAGCACTCGCAGCAGCCAGACAGAAGCGCATTGCGATGAAGATGGAGGGCTTGGGAGAGACGCACACCAGCACCCCAAACACCACAGACAGAGTCAGGGAGATGAGCAGGGTCTTGGACCGACCCAGCCTAACAGAGAACAGAAAAAGTCACACAGACATCATCAGGGATGTGCAGAGAATGTTAGAGAGGCAGGGGCTGACATTTCTAAAAGGGCCTTGAAGGTCAGCTATTTTCGGTACTTCATAACACACTAAACTAAGCATAAAAAAGGCAATACTGGAGATTTGGTGTGGATTTCTGGACAGTGAGGGCAATCCTTTCAACATTCTGCATTCAAGTTCAGGAGAGTTTGAACGAGGCAATTCTCTTGAATGCAGCCGGCTTCAGGTATGGCATGGAAAGAGGGCATTTGAATTTCTTTTACCATAGTAAAAACTGCCTTCATGGTCTAGAGAGGGCTCTTTTTACAGACGGATAAAAGGGCAGGGGCTCAAGCCCCCTTTGATGTCTATGTGTGCACGTGCCTGGACATCATGAAAAAAAGTAATATGTTGTCACGATCAGTCAGAATCTCTGAAAAGTCTTGTATCTCTGTATGTCAGCCTTTCATAAATCATAAATCAGTGTCCTGTTTTATACTTTGTGGTATGACAGTGTCGTGCAGAACGAGTGATAATAGCTTATCTACAAGCTCACAACACGCTACGATGCGATTCATTGTGAGCTTGTAAATTAGATATTTACGCTATTTATTTTATTTTGAAACACTTCGAAGCTCTAATATCATTCAATAATACTTACACATTCATCAGTAAATGGATGAATATAGTGGATAGGGCACTCATCAAAACAAGTACAAATCATTTTACAAAAGATAGATTCCAACTAGACTTTAGACAAACCCAGTTCTATGTCTATTTTAATGTCCATGTATAGAGAGAAGATTTATAACATTACCATAATTTGTCATGGGCAATTTGGCTATTTGTCATACTCACACTTGTTTTTCTTCTTTTTTTTTATATATATCCTTTTGACAGATACAATATGTTTATTATATGTAAGTGCATTTTTGTCAATAAAGATGTTAAATCAATCAATCATTCAATCAATCAGATGTCGCCTACATCAGTGATATGCTGTAAAGAAAGCAGTATTTTCCAGTGTGTGAAATGAGCCTTGAAAGAGCTGAGCTTTGATCACACAGCTGACATCTCAGCTGGAGGAGAGCACTGCAGCACTGACAACAAGCCTCCAGCTAGACAATGTTTCCTTTTTTTCCTCCTTGAATGTTCTGGCAATATTCACTAGTCTTAAAAGGATCCCTCGCTAATACGACAAATATGCCTTAATACATTATAATTGTCCTCTATAACTACAATGTAAAATTAAAAACACCTTAAATATTTTATTTCTTCTAGAAATAGCGAATATTTCACTCAATGGGGGAAATGCCTGTCGCAAGTTGATGATGTCATAATTTTTATGGCATGTATGTGCAAAAAAAAAAAACACAAACACATTTGAAATATTGATTTGATGCTCATATTAACCATAGAAAGTATCACGTTTGTTTTTATTTGCACATGCATGCCATAAATTCCATAGATAGATCACAAATTACATTTATGACATCATCAACTTGCGACAGGCATTTCCCCTATTGAGTGAAAGATTAGCTATTTCTAGAAGAAATAAAATAATTAAGGTGTTTTTAATTTTACATTGTATTTATAGAGGACAATTATAATGTATTAAGGCATATTTGTCGTATTAGCCAGGGATCCCTTTAACAAACAAAGAGAGGATAGGCCCAATTGATCTGCAAATTAACCATGGTTGTTGGTCAATTCTGACTCGCTATTCCCTCAAAAACAATGTTTTTCTCAGCGCTACCCTTGGCTAGATGGATTGATTGTCTATTACCTAAAGAGAAAGAGAGATCAGAAGCACTCAGGATAAACCTGGTTCAGCAGCATGTATCTATTCTGCATCTAGCTTAACCCATTCAGGCCGGGAACACATTTTAGTGTATGGGAGGGGCTTACAGTACATGTACAGTATGTAGCAACATATTTGTTTTTGTAGGTTAATTTCTGATTTAGGCCTAAGGCAGGACCCAAATTCAGAGTGAATTGAAAATATTTGCTTCTGGGGGTCTCTGGAACAAAATATGTTGTTCCAGGGACCCCCAGAGGCAAAGATTTTAGTTAAAAATGTTCACTCTAACATTGCCTTAAAGGTGATACACCATGCATTTAAAAAGTATTTATGTCATATTGTTGCCAGACCCAGGGGGTCGGCCTACAAAAGGCTTTGTCGGTCTGTCGGTCGGTCGGTCTGTCGGTCCCTCTTTTCCTCAGTTTGCCTGTCCTCTTTTCCTCTGATTGCCTTGAGTGCCGTCACCTGTACAGGACCAGCTGAGTTGAGTTGGCTGACAAGCTGCTGACACTATAAATTCCTCAGCCCAGCTCACAAACATTTCCAGCTGCTCAGCCTATACAATCCTGTGTGTTCATGTGTTAGTTCAGTGCCATACTAGTGAAAAGAGCCGATCTACAAGCTCACTACGCTTTGTTGCTGAGACTATAAAATCCTGTGTGTTCATGTGTTAGTTCAGTGCCATACTAGTTTTCATTGCGGGTCTGGCACGTCCAGGTGACCTGGTCTAGTTTATGTCCCAAAAACGTTTTTCAAAAGGTTTGAGGCTAAATTACCACTCCTGAATAGAGAGCCTGTCTCATTTTTGAATGGCTCTCAGAGCATTTTCAGCTGCAGTACCACCTTTGGCCTGAACTGCCAGAGAAAGACACAACGGTCAGAAATGGGACTTTGTGAGGATAGAAGGTGCTAGTGGGACCCCAAAAAAAGGTTTTAAAATAGGAAAAGTGAAATTTCATGGTGTATCCCCTTTAAGCTAGACGCGGTTCAGCATGCTGTGCACAGAGTTAGCCCTCGCAAACAATCGTAAACAGGATGCCATTGACTTGCATACACCATTACATTATTTACTGGCTTTGTACGCCACATTTTCCTTCCAAAGGTTAAGTCATCTGATAAAGAGTATTTGACACCATAAAGCTATTGAAAGCAATACTAATACAATTCTTGCAGGGGCTGTAGCAGTTCCTCTAGGCAGTGTGGCCTACACCAGCTATTGATTAGTAGAACAAAAACACTGGCAGCCAACAATAAATCCATGACTGATTTAATCTGAGGTATTAAAGCTATACAGCGTCTGATACTGTGTGTTTGTGTGTTGTTCAGTGTGACATATGTGTGTACATTGTGTTAGAGAACAAGACAATGGCAGAACTTGATAGTCATTTCATTAGAGCAGCTCGATGCAAACCAAGTTGCTGCCTTGTGTCGATCCTTCAGGATGAATACAGGGGTGTAGTGGAGAGGGTTGCAAGGGAGTGACACTCACTCACGTCTATAAATAGGAGTTCGAATTTTTAATTCAGTTTGTCTTCATATTGGCACTGCGTCTTGACACCAATCAACGTGCAGCGTCACAACCATGCGATGTCACCCTGACAACCAATCAATGAGCAATACATCTACAGCAGTTCCACTGTCAGCGGAACATGTTCACCTGACCAACCTCCCCTGCAGGCTATTGGATCCGGGAGATTGGATCAAAAGTGTAGGCATTCAAGCCCTGATAAGCGACATTTGTGTGCTCATATTTCAATAATGCAAACATGTTTATTTTTAAGTGGATTGACAAAATGGCCCAGTAATCATTTACACAAAGTTTATTGAAAATAAACCCCCATCTGATGAGTTTGTCAGCACTCAGAAGTCTGATATCCTAGTTTTAAATTATGGTCAGAGCAGTTGAAGCATTTCATTCATTCAGCAGTTTTTATTATGTGTAGTAGCAAGTTTCACATCCTGCACAAATGCAGGCTTCTAAAACAGCAAAAACTAAAAACACAGTTTTTTCCAATAGCACTCTTGTTCTGGCTGTCATTCCATCTATATATTATGCTGTACATTCCACTCATAATGTAATGTAATGTTTTCAGATTTGTCAAGGTGCGCTGTAAAACTTTTGACATATTGAGCAAGTGTTTTAAGTGCACTCCCCCACTTCCTTAAAGGTAGGGTAAGTGATTTCACTTAAGTTTCAGTTTTCATGTAGGTGACAGGTACGGGCCTTCCTCCAAGATGCGCGCCTGTGCGCATCTGACGCCGCCGGTGTGGGTATGTTCATTGAAAATAATGGGGGCAGCTGTTTCGACAGTTAACATTCAACAGTGCTACCTCCAGCGCTCCAGGATCGCCCCAGGGTGGATTAGACAGCAAGACATGGCCGTTAAAACTGTCCACAGCACGGGAGGAGAAAGTTAGACCCTCAATTCTAATCCCTGGCGGCTTGTTTGTTTTCGACTTGTACATTTGTAGCGGTAAATATGCCATGGAGTTGTGCAACAGCTAGTTAAAGTTTTTGTTATCCGAATTCGCATTTTCACTGCGGCCAGCTTTCTGTGTTGCAAAGACAGAATGATATACTGGTACATACACGCTAAACCCCGCCCCCTCCCCCCACAACAACGGATAACTGTCAGTAAAGTAAGTCAAGTAAATACCTCAGATGAATATACCGGTATACACAAACTGAAGTTGTGTTTGTACGGTCATTCGCCTCCTGTCTATTCACCTCACCTCTGCGCTTTCCAACAATCAACCACAAATACACGTAGACTATCCAAACTGACACGACAGCGTTAAGCTCCTTGTGTTGCATACACAGAGACATTCCCACCGCTAACTACCACGTTTGTAGCCAGCTGATCCTCGCCACCACAATTTATATACTCAAGTACCCATGGGAAAAACACGGCAAGCGTCTTTGTGTGTGACTGTGTGTGACTGTGTGTGTGTGTGTGTGTGTGTGTGTGTGTGTGTGTGTGTGTGTGTGTGTGTGTGTGTGTGTGTGTGTGTGTGTGTGTGTGTGTGTGTGTACAGTTACAGTTACCTGTCGGCAGTGAATCCCAGACCCAGACAGCCAGTGAGGACCCCCAGGATGAAACAGACCTCCTCCACAGGGACCAACCAGTACTGACCACACACCAGGTCCCACTGCATAGAAGGAGAGGAATAGATTATTTCAGTTCAATAGATTTGTTGTTAGAACATCGGTCAGCCGGTCTGTGCTGTGCCGTGGTCAAGGCACCTCGCCTGGACCACAAGGTTAAAAATGAACGTCCCTACTTATGGGTCCATTTGGTTCCATTTGTACACTCTCAGAGTTAAGGGGGTCCTTGCAATAAAACATTTGAGAAACACTGTACTAGTTGGACTACTAATGTGCCATATTGTCACAATAAATCAGTGTCATACTGTACATATTCTGAAGAATACCTGGAGACTGACATTCAGTAATTGGGTCTTATGATCAAAAGAAGAACATTATAACGGTGTGTAAATCTAAAATTTGCCATGGACAAGACCAAGTCTTTGCCACGGACACATTTCTCCATGTACGGACATATTGATGACCCCTGGCGCATAAGCAGCATTGACAGTGCATTGTGGGTTCGACTCCTGTTCCAGACGATCTTTACTGCATGTCTCTCCCCGTCTCTCTACCCCTGTTTCCTGTCTATCTCCACTTTCAACTGTAAATAAAGGCTGATGTCTGTCAGGAACAGAAGGCGGGAGGGCGGAATAGTGACACAGAGGAACGAATGGATAGATGTACACATGGATGAATGGATAAACAAGAAAAACAAGACGGGAGTTTGTTGTGTAGAAGTCTGCAGTGAACTGTGCAACTGCAAAGCACTGTGCGTGCGTGCGTGCGTGCGTGCGTGCGTGCGTGTGTGTGTGTGTGTGTGTGTGTGCATGTCTTCTGGGGTTTAGTTGCTTTAGCAGCTTGCATGACTCCATGGTTTCTTTCAGTGTTTATATAATAAGAACACCTGCAGCCTCCAAATACTTGTGAGGCTCTGGTTTACTTGAAACCTACAGTCAGACCTTGCATGTCAAA
This sequence comes from Nannobrachium achirus, assembly GCF_963921795.1. Lineage (NCBI taxonomy): Eukaryota > Metazoa > Chordata > Actinopteri > Myctophiformes > Myctophidae > Nannobrachium > Nannobrachium achirus. Next base: position 47,228,576 of record NC_137828.1, read on the forward strand.
ACTGAAACATTGTCTGCAAAGCCAGCAGCGACTCAAAACCCAAAACGAAATAGATTCAAATGTGGTTGGTCCAGATTAGTTTAGTTTAGTTTATTTGCACATGTTTAAAACATGTGAATAAAAACTAAAATGGAAAAAGAACAATCAAAACATGATGTGCTGTTCTTAGTAGTGGCTTGAGAGAATCCCTTTTCAGGGGCACTCTGGTAGCTCATCTTGTTAGTGACACTGTCTTAAATATACAGAATTTATCTTGTCTGAAGAGAAATTCTGTGTTATTTTGTTCTCAGATCGGAAGTCCTTTTTTATCATATTGAGCCAAAGCAACTGACTTGCTTCAGCTCTGCTAACATCGCTGATGACCGCCTGAAAGCAAAGTGATTTTAATGATGCAGAGAGGACTCAAGTGCCCTTTCTGGGTGCAGGCTGGGGGCCGATGATGGGAACAATGCCTCATGTACTGTCCGTAATTGGAGCACATGCATAGACACATGAAAGCCTGTCCAACACGATCACTCAATGCAGGCGCAATGCAGTCCTGCTAGTCTGGCAAGTGGACAACACAGTTACCCACACAGGCCCCATACAGTTGATGTGTGTGCAACAATAGTGGAGCAAAAATGCATCCAAACAAGTTCATAAACTCCCCAGACTGGTTTTGTGAGTGAGTACAATAAGCACCATAAGGCATATTGGAGCACCACTTGGACAGCTTGAAACTCTGTATGTGGGCCGACTCAACAGTACACTTACATACACTTGAACCTTGAACTATGCAGTGTTGATTTTGACTTAGTTTTAGTCATAGTCTTTTGAATAAAATTCCATTTAGTTTTATTTTTTAGTCATCTAAAATGTTTTAGTATTAGTCTAGTTTAAGTCGACTAAATATCATACGTTTTTGTCAAAACACTGGAGCGCAACCAAAAATGTATTTGTCTTTTAGTTCTACTGGATCTCTTCTACAAAGTCCCTCCCTAACATTTTAGCCTAGTTTTTATTTGCTGACGAAATTATCAATATATTTAGTCTTAGTTTTAGTCATCATAGCTTAGTTTTTATTCAGTTTTCGCCAGTGAATAAAGGTAGTCGACTGACATTTTCCGTTTTAGTTTTTGTCAACACAATCAACACTGCAGTACTTGATGCAAGTGCTTCTTGCTAAGTGACACAATATTATTGATCAATGGTAGAGGCCATTGGTCAGCTAACTTCCTGCTTCCTGCTTGGGAGACTGCAGACTCAGCAAATGGGCAGTTACGACTTGAGTAATACTCTCTGAGCTAAAACTGAGCTGGGGCCTGAGTATTTGTCTCTGTGTCTTTCTCTCAGTCTGTTCAGTCAGTCAGTCAGTCAGTCAGTCAGTCAGTCAGTCAGTCAGTCAGTCATTCTATCTGTCTGTAGGTCTCTCTCAGCTTCCTAAAAAGCTGCAATTCTCTATTTCTGTCTCCCTGTCTCATTTTACACAGAGTGGAAACTGAGGCGGGATGGAAGAAACTGAGCCACTCTATGCGCAGAGTGCAGACACGCAGAAAAACTTCTGCACAGCCTCCCTAAAAAAGTGTTTATACATTCACTTAACCACAGTGGAGCGGAGGATTAGTGGAGACCTGCCCTAAGGCCAATGTACGGTAGTCAAGGGCTGGGTGTGGTTCTGGCATCAGTATGCAATGAATTCACACACGTTCACGCCCATAGAGGAGACAAAACTCTGACTGCAAGGCTGGGTGGAGTGGGCAAATCTCCTGCTGAAGCCATTAGTTATCCTAGCTAATAATTAGTGGCAGAGTAAACTTAAAAGAATCTGTGATCTTCTTCAGTGTTAAATGCATGTTAATGCATTATGTCTCTAATGCCTTTTTATACAGTCCATCTCATGAGGCTGTCACTTGCCCGAAAAGAATACTGTGTAGATCTACGAGCCAACTTGTAGATCAGTGTTTTCAGAAAAGTGACACGTCATATTACAATACCGATTATATATGAGGCTTTACTGCCACAGAGCTTCTCATTTTGATTCTCTGTTACATGATCTGTGTATCCTTAGGTATCATTCCTGATATGGTTGCACCACAGTTGATCAAAGAACCTGTAGGGACATGGACATGCTGTTCTGTTCTGCACAGGAGGCGAGGAAGAAATTATAATACTGTATATGTAATACTGCATATCGTCGTTGTCGGGTGAAAACCTTGTATGTCCAGAACTGTTTGTTTTGCATTTATTATTTTAAAAATGATTTAAACTAGTGAAAACAGCCGATCTACTAGCACACAACGCCTCGCAGCGCGAGGCGCTGTGTGCTTGTAGATCTGCTGTTTTCACTACTTTTGTCTGACGGCCTTGTATGAAGAAGCAGGGCTTTACTTCGCGAAAGAACGTAAAAAATGTGAAACTTGGAGATACAAGGTTTCCACCCAACAACGACATAACCTTTATATTTTACCATCACTTATAATACTTCTACAATACATTATGATATTTGGTAGCTTGTAAGTGTGTATATGTCTCCACTAGGTCTGATAGTTATTGTTTTGGTACAGCCTATCTTGTTGTGGTTCAGCTAGTCCTTGAAGCAGCGACAGTATAACTGTGATCTCTGACCTGTGCCTATTGTAAATCGCTCTGGATTAGTGTCTGCTAAATGCCTAAATCAGGGGTCTTCAACAGGGGGTCCTCAGAGTTACTACAGGGGGGCTGCCAAATCTTTGTGTGATAGGATAATTCTTTTAGATTAACAGCTTGAACCCTCGCATCCCTATTCTGAGGAGAACTTTGGCCTAAAATAGCAGATCTACAGGCTCTTAACGCCTCACAGCGCGAGGCGTTGGGAGCTTGTAGATCTGCTATTTTCAGCAAATAGGTTGGGTGTGGAGGAAAAAAAAGAGCAGACCAAGTACCGAGTGATAGGTCAAGTTTACAAAGTGCTCAAGTGGTTAAATCTCTGAAAACACAAATTGACATGAATCCAAAAATACACTGATGATTGTGCTGTCAAACAATGAAACTATATGGAATCTATGAAAAGGTTGTGGGGGTCCCTGCTTCATCTCTCTCTCAACTAAGGTGTCCTTCGTCTGAAAACGTTGAAGACCCCTGACATAAAGCATAACCATCACCACTTACTGAATATTGTCTGGTCTCCTAATTGCCTTGTCAATTACTGATCGAGACAGAATTCCACGACAGGGGGCAAGGGCAACTTCAATTAACATGATTCAAGCAATTCAAGCCCTTCCTGAAGTGAGGGAATCGGAGAATGGGAACCCTCATCAATGAAGAAACAGGATACTGTGTACACCGTGTACAGGATACTCTACAGTCTACACTGTCAGTCTAAATGGACACTTTTATATGGAGTACAATATCAATACATTAGTTAAAATGTCTTCCTAAGGGAAAGTTCCACTCTCCATTTGTTTATTTTTAGCAGAGCAGGCTCTAGTGGGATTAGGTCTAAGGCCTGCCTGTGTTTTTTGGAGGTGAGTGATTTAAGCACTACGCCAGCACTGAACAAGAATTTGGTGTAGCCTAATCAAAACACTACACAGCCATAATTTAACTCTAGCATATCACTGTTGGGGGAGGGGGACTCCAAAACTGTAACTTTTCAGGAAATGGAAAAAATAACCTGCGTTCCAATGGATATAATATAGTTATTATTATTATTTAGTCACAACTTACAAGCTCTTGTAAATACTATTGTTAATACTATAGGCCATTAATTATGAACACACAGTATATTGTCGCTGGGAATTTAGAAACAGCCATCAGTTCAGTTGAATAAACCCCGGAGGCTTGACAATATTCCCTAAGTCTCAAATCGCTGCTTACAATAGGAGCCTCTGTACCATTTTAGGACAACACAGCTTAACACTTAATAGGCTATTTCACCAAACACATTACATCCTGTATTCAACATGACTTGTTGGCAATGGATCCGACTACAGACTTGCCTTCTTGCCTTTTGAAAAATTACAAACAATCAAGGAACCAATTTGACCACGGCGGGTTTGAGAAATGATGGGCTGGTGGTGATCAGAAGAACGTCCAGTCAGATACTAATCTCATATCAGACGGGGAAATCTGGGCAAATGAAGTGACTGAATATTACACTCCCTGTCCCTTTGCAGTAAGCTGTTGAGGTCAGGTGCCCTTGAAGAGCAAAAGTCCCTGTCGACCTACTCTATCACCAACAGCACAAATAGAACCAATAGCTGCAAATTGTGAGACCAAGGCACTCTTGGGAAAAAAAAGTTAAAATGCCTTTTGTTTGGCTAATACATAATTGCAAGCATAAAAACAGCACCTATGCCAGGCATTGACACTAAGGCTTGCCCACCTGCCCCCGGCAGGTAAATAAAACGTCAGGGCAGGTGAAGTTGGCTTTCAGGTTGCCCGACAGGGCAAGTGCTCATTTGAGAGGGGACACAAATGTCTATAAACATGAGATATCTGTCTAAACACCTGAACGTGGCCAGTGCGCTGTCTTCTGGTCTGTGGAATGTAAAATAAGAGCACTATTTACCTATAATGTGCTGTTTTTACTGTTGCTACATTTAAAAATAAAAAATAACAAGTGTGAACCCATAGACATATTCAATCATAGCTAAAGTATTTGGTATTTGGATTTGGAGGTATTGAGGTATGACATTTTATCGCACAGGCCCAGAAAGTAAAGAAATAAGTGTTAAATTGAGCGGTAATTAAAATCGTACCTATCATTTTATAAAGGACGATTTACTTTTCGGGCAAGTGGGCATTACCTTCGGGCAAGTAGAACATGACCTGTACTTGCCCGATGGGCAAGTGCCTCTGAGACCTTAGTGTCAACCCCTGCCTATGCGTTGCGGCATCACCCTGATGAAGGCAGTGTTACCATATTCTTGCCATCATGCATTAGCCAAACAATTAAAGACTTCTTAACTTAATTCAACAAGAGTTCCTTTTTCTCATCCTTTCTTTGCATCAGTTCTGTCACCTAGTTGTACCAAAGAGAACCTTGTTGGAGATTTTTACTCTTGCCAAACAGATGCATTCCTTCCTCTGCAAATTATGTTTGACTGTACAAAAATGTTAAATGAAATAAAAACAAAACAGAACACATCCTCAGCAAAAACCCTTCCCAGGAAAAAATGAAGAGTAAACAAGAAAAACTTTGAAAGGCACATGTAGACCAGAGTGGTATTCAACCAGTGGTCCAGGGACCACAGTGGTCCCTGAGGGGGTTCCAGGTGGTCCCCAGCTAAATGATGGAGAGTTGGTAACCAAATGGACCCCTATGCTTTAGATCTTTAACTCTTGAAAGTGTAAAATGAAACCAAATGGACCCTTACAGGTCCATTTGGTTTCATTTTACACTCTCAAGAGTTAAATGATGGTTATCTGCATTACTTAATTTAGACTTTAGAGTAAAGTCTACACAATTACATCAAAAGGTGGCCTGTGGCTCAAATGCTGAATAAATAATGGGATAAAAACCACTGATGTAGACAAACCCTTCCTACAGACAGCCAAAACACACGTCTGAAGACATTCACAGTTACCTCAGTGACGATGTTATTCCTCAGGCCCTCGGTGACATTGTAGTCCCAGCCGGCCTCGCAGTCCACCACCGCAGACTGGCTCCCGTTGACGTACTGCTTGCACTGGGACAGCCTCCAGCTGTCGCCGGGCCTCTCACCCTTCTCCCAGGGCAACGAGGCGTTCAGAACCTGGGGGGTCGGGGCCGACGGACCCGGCAGGTGGCAGTGGTGCGGCGGGGACAGGGTGATGAGGGGGTCCGAGGACAGGAGGAAGGCCAGGAAGAGGTTGGGCAGGATGGACAGAGCGATCAGCA